>NC_082721.1:63817742-64151492 GCF_030144855.1 Hypanus sabinus | reverse complement strand
AAATTATAACAGCATGGAGGAGGATATTCAGCCTATCAAATTGTACTAGCCCCCAGCAGAACAGTCTGACTCTGTTCTTTCAGCAAATGTTGTCTTTCAAGTGACTTTGTCCAATCCAGATCGTAGCTACAACATGATCCTTATTACTAGCGAATGTTATCATTAGTGCAGTGCACAGAGAAGATCTAATTGGGACGATGGGCTGAATAGCCAACTCCTTCTGCAATTTCTCACATCTTTACCTGAGCCATGGCTTGTGGCTGAAAGTGAGCACGGATACCTCCTTCAGATTGTTGGCAGCAAAGTCGACGATTTGCAAAGTGTTGGGTAGCCTCCTGGGTGTCACTGTCAGCTGAGGAATGACAGGAAGGATAAAACTGAATCACATCTCAAGGCTTCTAGGGAGATTTCCCAGATTGTTCATCTTGTCCCCTCCTGGAAATGCTTACTTAGGACTCACTTGGATCCCCTCCTGCTTTAGCTTCATAAGCCCTCTTGTGGACCAAGCCTCTGGGACTAAGGGATAACCTCCTCTTTTCACTGAACCTGCAAACCCACCATCATGGACACTCCAGTCAGCATGACTGAGTCCTTGACCATGCATGGGACAAACTGTGTTGTGGCATTACTTCCCAATAGTGAGATGATGCACATGGTTGTTACCTTCCCATTTTCCCAAAGCCAATACATCTGCCACAATCTTTATGGAAACAGTATGTATGTAAACACTAGTATAGGAACAGTAATATCCAATAGAGAAAAGCCTACAATAAGTGGTGGATGCAGCCCAGTCCTTCACGGGCAAGGCACCCCACCACTGAGCACATCTATGGTGCCTGGAAAGAGTGCTCACGTTTCACATTTTGCTGTCTCATTTTTTAAATCTAAAACATGTTGAAGTAGGATTTTTGAGCAAATCTACAAAACATTGCGCATCATGTAAAATCAAAAGAAAAATTCCAATATCTATCAACAATCTACTAGATGTTAAAAACCAAAATTGTGAGCCTGAAAAAGTATTCATCCCTTTGTAATAGCTATGTAACTTTCATCAGGTGCAAATCTCCCAATTTGTTGATGTAGAAATTTGGAGGATCACTGCTTTCAATAAATTCATAAGAATAAATACCCCCTCTCTCCATAATGTCCAACTATATAGTATATTTTCAACAGGCCAAACCTCAACGAAGACAAAAGAACTTTCAAGACACATCGGGGAAATGAAGATAGAGAAGCGCCAATCTGGGGAAGGTTACAAGACCAGCTCAAAGGTATTGAGCATCCCTCGCAGCTCAGTGTAGTCCATCGTGACAAAATGGCAAAAATAAGAAACCACAGCCACACTGCCTAGATCAGGCTGCCCCTCTAAACCTAGTTGCTGGAGAAGAATGGCACTTGTAAGAGAGGCTCATGTGATGTCACAGTCACTTTGAATGAGCTGCAGATATCAGTGGCTGCAACTGGAGATGAAGTTCATGGCTTCACAATCTCTAAGCTCTTGAACAAAAAAAAAACAGGTATTTATGGAAAAGTGGCAAGATAGAAGCCCTGGGTAAGAAAAAAAACATTCTTGCCTGTAAAGACTTTGCAAAGCATGACGTCGAAGATATTGTAAAGACATGGAAGAAGGTCTTGTGTCGAATGAGACTGAAGTGGAACTTTTTGACCTCAACACTAATCTGCACTTGTGGCTTAAATCTAATAGTGCATATCAGCCAGGTAACATTACCCTATTGTGGAGCACAGTGGAGGTAGCAACATGCTATGGAAAGGCTTTTGAGCAGCAGGGATTGGAAATCTGGTCAGGACTGATGGGAAGATGAATGCTGCAAAATACTGAGAGATCCTGGATAAAAACCTGCTAGCCTCTACCAGAAAGCTTAAACTGGGGAGGAAGTTCATCTTTCAGCAGGATAACGGCCCAAAGTATACTGCCCAAGCAACCATTGAGTAGCTTCAAATGAAGAAAATTGATGCCTGACCTTAACCCAATTGAACATCTCTGGCAAAACCTCAAGATCGCTGTCCACCACTGCTCCCCAACTAACCTGGCACAGTTTGAGCAACTTTGCAAGGAGGAATGGGCAAATCTTGCTCCATCACGCTGTGCAAAGCTAATAGAGACTTATCCAAAAAAACTATTGGCTGTGACGAGTGGTTCAACTAAGTACTGAGCAAAGAGGGATGATTACCTTTGAACATGTCAGTTTTAGAATTTTTAGTTTTTCTTGCTTTACAATTTTTCCTAGTTTTGGGGCTCCTTTGTGGGGGGGGGGGAAGAGCATGTGATTTACGAATAAAAATTCTTAGTTAAGTTGATCCAAATCCCTGGTTGTAATACTCATATGGCAACAAAGGGTTGGGGGCTGAATAATTTTTCAAGGCACTGTACAAGGAGCACTGCTACAAGAAGGCAGCATCCATCATCAAGGACCCACACCAACCCCCCACCCCCTGACCATTCATGCCATGCTCTCTTCTCACTGCTGCCATCGGGAAAGAGATACAGGAGCTTTAGGTGCCTTATCACCGGGTCCTGGAATAAGTATTATCCTGCAGTTATCAGGCTTCTGAACCAGTGTGGATAACTTTACTCACCTCAACTCTGAAATGATTCCACAACCTATGGACCCATCTTCAATGACTCTGCAACTCATGGTATCAACATTATTTATTTATTTTCTGTCTATCTACACCTAAACATTCATTTATTTGTATTTGCCCAGATTCTCATTAGTTACTTGTTAGTCTTTGTGAGTATATTTTTATTGATTCTATTGCATTTCTTTGTTCCACTTTGAATGCCTGAAAAAATGAATCTCAAGGTAGTATAGGGACTTAAACATACTTTGATAATAAATTTACTTTGAACTTTGATCTTTATCAGTCAAGATTATGGAGAATTTACATATAACAACATGGACTTCAATGAGGTTAATGGGTTTGTTTCTGACTGAAGGGAAAATGTTGCTGAGAACTCCACTGCTTTTTGCCAAATAGTCTAATAATATAATTTCCAGCCCTGAAATCTTGGGGAGCTCCTACTTAATGTCTCTTCAGGAGCCAGTCCTGGTTTGAGAGGCGGTGGGGAAGGAGAAGCCAGTCCTTGGGGAGGAGAGGGAGAACTAAGAATTGAAAGTAAATTCGCTCTGCAGTGTGGGGCTTATGGAAAATATGTTCAGAGCTAAAGGCTAATTAAACATTGTGTACTCACAATGGAGATGCAAGAGACTGCTGATGCTAGGATCTGGAGGAACAAGCAAACTGCCTGAGAAGCTCGGTGGGTTGAGCAGCATCTGTGGAAGGAAATGTACAGTCGACAATTTGGACCGTCATTTGGATTGTTCAACTGGCAGAACTCCAAGTGTACTCCAAGTTCCTGTCTCACACCAGACAAGCATTCGCTTTCCTCCTGACCAAATGAAGGGTCTCAACCCGATACGTTGACTGTCCATTTCCCTCCACAGATGCTGTCTGGCCTGCATCTTCTAGCATCTTTTTTTTTGCTTTATGTATTTACAGATCTTGTATCAGTAAGCTCCTGAACAGACAAATATGTGAAAACTCAGCACCAAAGCCTTATTTTGCTTGATAAAGATTTCTTAAATAAACACCATGATCCTCATTCTCAATTGCTTGCAATTGATGTTATTGTTTTTACTAATGGTTCCAAAGCTAACACTGCAGACAGATTTAGTAAATGACTCGTAAAATCAAGGATGTAATCCACTGCTTAACCATATCCAGAGCTTTGCACAGAACAGTTAAGACCAGAGCTTATCCTGTTTTGCAAGAAGTGCACAGCAGGTCAATCTGAAAAGTGCTCTTCCAGATTACGTCAATGTTCAGCTCGCACTTCAGAGTAATAAACATTTTATGCAGGATGGCTCTCCCTGTAGAGCGCTGAGGCTGTGTCTTCACTTCTTCACGTAATCTGTTGCTCTTAGATTGTTTTGGTTTAATATTGTCTCATGTACTGAGATACAGATCCAGAAGCCAGTTCACATGGGAGGATCAGAGGTGGGGAGAGTCTGTAACTTTAAATTCCTGGATGTTATTACTTTGGAAGACCTGTCCTGGCTTCAGCATGTAAGTGCAATTAAGAAGGAAGCTCGGCAGTTCCTCTGCTTCCTTAGGAATTTGCGGAGGTTCAGCATGACATCTAAAACTTTGACAAACTTCTATAGATGCGTAACACCAAAGTAATTGAATGGAAAATCCTACAAAAAGGAGTGATACGGCCCAGTCCATCACAGGTAAATCCCTCTCCACCATTGAGCACACCTACACGAAACACTGTTGCAGGAAAGCAGCATCAGGAACCCCCACCAACCCAGGACATGAGGACATGCTCTCTTCCTGTTGCTGCGATCAGGAAGAAGGTACAGAAGCCTCAGGACTCACACCACCAGGTTCAGGAACAGTCATTACTCCACAACCATTGACTCTGAACAAAAGGGGATAACTTCACTCTACTTGCCTCATCATTTGAAGTGTTCCTACAACCAATGGACTCATTTTCAAGGACTTCTCATCTCATGTTCTTGATATTTATTGCTTATTTATTAATTATTATTATTATTTCTTCTTTTTGTATTTGCACAGTTTGTTGTCTTCTGCACTCTAGTTGAATTCACCATTTGGGTAGTCTTTCATTGATTCTGTTATGGCTATTATAACCATATAACAATTACAGCACGGAAACAGGCCATCTCGGCCCTTCTAGTCCATGCCGAATGCTTACTCTTACCTAGTCCCACCGACCTGCACTCAGCCCATAACCCTCCATTCCTTTCCTGTCCATATACCTATCCAATTTTTTTTTAAATGACAAAATTGAACCTGCCTGTACCACTTCTACTGGAAGCTCATTCCACACAGCTACCACTCTGTGAGTGAAGAAGTTCCCCCTCGTGTTACCCCTAAACATTTGCCCCTTAACTCTCAACTCATGTCCTCTTGTTTGAATCTCCCCTACTCTAAATGGAAAAAGCCTATCCATGTCAACTCTATCTATCCCCCTCATAATTTTAAATACCTTTATCAAGTTCCCCCTCAACCTTCTACACTCCAAAGAATAAAGACCTAACTTGTTCAACCTTTCTCTGTAACTTAGGTGCTGAAACCCAGGTAACATTCCAGTAAATCTATTCTGTCTATTTTGTTGACATCTTTGCTATAATTCAGTGACCAGAACTGTACACAATACTCCAAATTTGCCCTCACCAATGCCTTGTACAATTTAACATTACATCCCAACTCCTATACTCTGACTTATAAAGGCCAGCATACCAAAAGCTTACTTCACCACCCTATCCACATGAGATTCTACCTTCAGGGAACTATGCACTATTATTCCTAGATCACTCTGTTCTACTGCATTCCTTAATGCCCTACCATTTACCATGTATAATGTATCTATAATATAGATTTATTGAATATGCCCCTAAGAAAATGAATCTCAGAGTTGTACATGGTGACATACAAGGAGGTGATTGATATGTTTGTGGCCTAAGGTAGAAGGAGTCAATTTTAGAAAACCTAGCATATTTATTTTTCAACATAATCCCCTCCTACATTTACAGACTTAGTCCAGTGGTCATGGAGCATACGGATCTTGGACCTCCAGAAAGTGTCCACAGCAGGGATGATTCATAAGCTCGTGGCCTACGGTAAAGGAGATGAGTTATACAGCTCTCGTTACATGCACATGCAGTTCAACTCTTTGAGTGATTATGCAGAAAGTTTGAAGTTAATAACTCATTAGAGTGATTGATAAGTTTGTGGCCTAAGGTAGAAACAGATGAGTTTTTTCAAACTTCCTGCATAATCACTCTATGCCTTCACACTTGCAAGAATCCTGCCATTAACCCTGTATTTTGCCTTCAAATTATTATTTCACAATTTTTCAGGTTTGTCTCCATCTGGTACTTCTCATCCCACTCTGCATCCAGGCAATGTCCCACTGCAACCTGAAACAGCCCTCCAGGCTATCCACAACTTCACCAAACTTCGATCATCTCCTGCTGACCTTGCACACAATTCCTCCCCTCCTTTGATGAAGTGTGACCTTTGCAGCAGTACAGGGAATGTCAGGATGCTCACCTTATTATTGGACAAGTAGAGGTGCTCCAGTTCCCACAGAAACTTGAAAGCCTTGTCTGGTAACCCTGTAAAAACAGTACATCTTGAAAAAGGAGCTGGAGCAGGACATAGCATTCCAGTGTGCTCTGCCTTTGTTTATGGAGTCATACAGCATGGAAACAGGCCCTTTGGCCCAAATGGTCTATGCTGACCAAAATGCCCAATCCAAGGTAGTCCCATTTGACTGCATTTAGCCCCTTTGTTCTAATCCTTTGCAATCCAATGTACCTGTTTCTTAAATTTTGTTATTGTTCCTGCCTCTGATGGCTGATGCAACATACAGACCACCCTCTGTGTAAAAAAAAGTTGCCTCTCAAATTTGAGCACCTTTGTTCTGTCCAATGCAGAAGGCAGTATCCCCTCGTCGTCACCCATTTCAATACGGCTTCCCTTTCCCATATCAACATGTCTGTCCATGGCCTCCTCTGCTCTGCCACAATGAAGCCAAATGCAGGTTGCAAGAGCAACAACTCATATTTCATCTCAGCAGCCTCCAACCTGATAGCATGACCATCGATTTCTCTGACATCTGATAACCAGTTTCCCCTGCTTCCCCCCCCCCCCACTTTGGGTCTTCCCCCATTTTGGTGACCCTCTCATTCCTTCTCCATCCACCATCCCTCCATGAACTGCTAACACCTCCCTCTGTTTCACCACTTCCTTCCCTTTATTCCATTAACCTTTCCATCAGATTCCTCCTTCTTCAGCCTTTTACCTCTTCCACCTATCACCTCCCAGCTTCTCACATCATCCACCTTCCCCCCACCTATCCACCTTACTCCTCACCCGGTCTCACCTACCACCTGCCAGCTCGAACTCCTCCCACCTTCTTATTCTGGCTTCTAACGACTTCCTTTTCAGTCCTGATGAAGGGTCTCAGCCCGAAATGTTGACTGTTTATTTCCATATGTGCTACCTGACTTGTTGAGTTCCTCCAGCACTTTGTGTGTGTTGTTTGTTCAGAATTATCAGCATCTGTAGGATCTCTTGTGTCCTATTAAATCTTCCTCCTCTCACTTTAAAACAATGCCCTCTAGTTCTTGAATCCCCAACACTGGGGAAAAAACTGAGGGCATTCACCCTATCTCTGCCCTCATGATTTAATATACCTCTATAAGATCACCTCTCAGTCTCCAATGTTCTAAGGAATGAAGCCTGCCCAAACTTTCCCTATAACTCAGTCCTCACGTCCTGGCTTACTGAGTAAGAATTTGATTCCATTCTTCCTGCCCAATCCCATTTCCTTAGATTCTCTGAATCAAACTCTCCTGATCGCAGCTTAGTCCTGCTCAGCTCTGAAACATCCCGAGTTCTCTGGGGCAGAGGATTCTAAAGATTTACAACCTCCTGATGTACCCAGTAGCCACCATAGACCATTAAATCTGTGCAGCCTCCTCAAGGATGAGATCAGCTCCACTGAGCACCAGAGTATAGGCACCACCAATTTCATCTGTCCTTTATTACTTGTAATTACAAAGAAAGCACGTCAGCAGCAGTATTTCATTAGGAGCTTAAGGAGATTTGGTACTGTATGTCTCCAAAGACTCTAGCAAATTTCTACAGATGTATCAAAGAGAGCACTCTAACTGGTTGCATCACCACTTGGTATGGAGGGGCCACTGCACAAGGTCACCAAATACAGCGCAGGGTTGTAAACTCAGCCAGCTCCATTGTGGGCCAAGCCTCCCCACCATCCAAAAGTGATGCCTCAAAAAGGTGGAATCCATCATTAAGTACCCACATCACCCAGAACATGCTGTCTTCTCCAGCACCACACAGGAGCCTGAAGACACACACTCATTGTTTTCGGAACAGCTTCTATGCCATCAGATTTCTGAATGAACAATAACCAAACCCATGAACACTACTTAGCTATTTTTGCTCTTGTTGTACTACTTACTATATTTAATTTTTATATATATCACTAGTTGTAATTTATATGTTTTTTTAATATATTGCTCTGCACTGCTGCCACAAAACAACAAATTTCATGGCAGATGCCAATGGTAACAAAGCCGATTCTGGTGGCTCTAGTCCAAGGATGATAAACCTATGGCACGCTTGACCAAGATAGAATGCACAAAAATTTTGTGGGCACGCAGCATGTAGTGCCATCCCCTGATTCCTTAAACCCCACCCATAATGAAATGACACATTATCTTTACTGCTAAATGAAGCAGCAAATTATTTCTCTTACAAATCTAGAGCAGGGGGGTGTTTTCACAGGAAGTGTCTCACACTGACTTGGTGCCAGCTAGTGCTGAAGATGAGGTAGCTGGTTTACAAACTGAAGCAATGTGTAGTGAGGAGAGGCTGTTGACAGGGCGGAGTTGCAGTTAGCACGTCGAATTACAATGTAAATTGCGAACAAAATCAAAAAAGGGTGAATACAGGATCGGAGATGTTGTATTCGAATGTGTGCAGTATACAGAATAAGGTGATGAATTTGCAGCACAGTTACAGATTGGCAGGTATGATGTTGTCGGCTGAATCATGGCTGAATCATGGCTGAAAGATTGTAGCTGGGAGCTTAATGTCAAAGGATATGCATTGTATCAAAAGGATAGGCAGGAAGGTAGAGGGGCCAGTGTTGCTCTGTTGGTTAAAAAATGAAACCAAATCATTAGAAAGAGGTGGCATAGGATCAGAAGGTATTGAATCATTGTGGATATAGTTAAGGAACTGCAACCCAGTTAAGTGTGAGGTGGTTCACTTTGGTAGGTCAAATATGATGGCAGAATATAGTATTAATGGTAAGACTCTTGGCAATGTGGAGGATCAGAGAGATCTTGGGCTCCAAGTCCATAGGACAATCAAAGCTGTTGCACAGGTTGACTCTGTGATTAAGAAAGCATATGGTGCATTGGCCTTCATCAATCGTGGGATTGAGTTTAGGAGTTGAGAGGTAATGTTGCAGCTATATACGACCCTGGTCAGACCCCACTTGGAGTACTGTGCTCAGTTCTGGTCACCTTTGTGGTGAGTGTGTGGAATGAGCTGCCAGTGATCGTGGTGGAGGAGGATACTATAGGGTCTTTTAAGAGACTCCTGGACAGGTACATGGAGCTCAGAAAAATAGAGGACTATGGGTAACCCTAGGTAATAAGACATGTTTGGTATAGCTTTGTGGGCCAAAGGGCCTGTATTGTGCTGTAGGTTTTCTATGATTCTATATTTCTAAGTGTAAAAAGAACCTGATGGGAGTGTGTCTGAACAGTAGTAAGGATGTGGTCTACAAAGTACAATAGGAGATAGGAAATGCATGCCTAATGGGCAATGTTACAATGGTCACGGGGGACTTCAATAGCAGGTAGATTGGGAAAATCAGGTTGGTACTGCATTACAGAAGAGGGGAGTTTCCAGAGTAGCTATGAAATGGAGTTTTAGAGTAGTTCATGGTTGAGCCTACTAGAGGGTCAGCTATTTTGGATATTGTGTTGTGTAATGAACCAGAATTGATTAGCAAGCTTAAGGTAAAAGAACCCTTAGCAGCAAGTGATCATATAATATGATTAAAATCACCCTGAAATTTGAGAAGAAGCTAAAGTCAGATGTAATTTTATTACAGTGGAGTAAAGGCATGATAGAGGAATTGGCCAGAATTGATTGCAAAAGGACACTGGCAGGGATGGTGGCACAGCAGCAATGGCTGGAACTTCTGGAAGTAGTTCAGAAGGTACAGGATATATACATCCCAAAGAGAAAGAAGTATTCTAAAGGCAAGATGATACAATCGTGACTAACAAGAGAGGTCAAAGCCAACATTAAATCCAAAGAGTGGGAATATAATAGAGCAAAAATTAATGTGAAGTTAGGGGTTTGGGAAGCTTTTAAAAACTTTAAAAGGCAACTAAAAAGTCATTAAGAAGGTAAAGATGGAATATGAAAGTAAGCCAGCCCATAATATTAAAGGAGATACCAAAGTTTCTTCAGATACATAACGTGTAAAAGAGAGGCAAGAGTGGATATCAGACCGCTTGAAAACAATGCTGGAGAGATAGTAATGGGGGGGGGGGGGGAACAAGGAAATAGTGGATGAAATGATAAATGTTTTGCACAATCTCTGCTGAGGAAGACACTAGCAGTATGGTGGAAGCTCCAGGTGTTAGGGATTATGAATTGTGTGAAGTTAGTATAACTAGAGAGAAGACTCAATGGCGCTTCACTCCCCACGAAGGAAGAGAGGCAGAAGAAAGTAAACTTCCATTGATGGAATTGATGGCTTTGTTGCTGACTATAAAGATAGGTGGAAAGTCAGGTGGTTTTGAGGAAGCAGAGAGGCTACAGAAGGACTTATACAGATTAAGAGAATTGGCAAAGAAATGACAGATGGAATACTATGTCGGGAAGTGTATAGTCAGGGGAGAAGTGAAAGGGTTGACTATTTTCTATGGCAAGAAAATACAAAAAACTGAGATGCAAAGGGACTTGGGCAAACTTGGTGCAGGATTCCCTAAAGGTTAATTTGCAGTTTGAGTCTGTGGTGAAGAAGGCAAATGCAATGTTAGCATTCGTTTCAGGAAAGCTAGAATATAAAAGCAAGGATGTAATGTTGAGACTTTATGGAGCATTGGTGAGGTCTCACTTGGAATACTGTGAGCAATTTTGGGTCATTTATCTTAGAAAGGATGTGCTGAAACTGGAGAGGGTTCAAAGGAGGTTCACAAAAATGATACCAGTTTTGAATGGCTTGTCATATGAAGAGTGTTTGATGGCTCTGGGCCTGTATTCACTGGAATTCAGAAGAATGAGAACTGAAACCTATTGAATGGTGAAAGGCCTTGATAGAGTGGATGTGGAGAGGACGGTAGGAGAGTCTAAGTGGACTCAATGGACACAGCCTTAGAATAGAGGTGCATCCTTTTAGAATGGAGATAAGGAGGAATTTCCTTACCTGGAGAGTGGTGAATCTCTGGAATTCATTGCCACAGGCAGCTGTGGAGGTCAAGTCTTTATGTACATTTAAGACAGAGGCTGATAAATTCTTGATTGGTCAGGGCATGAAGGGAAACGGGAAGAAGGCAGGAGATTGGGACTGAGAGGAAAAATGGATTAGCCGTGATGAAATGGCGGAGCACGCTTGATGGGCCAAATGGCCTAATTCTGCTCCTATTGCTTATGCTCTTATGGTCTTACGGATGGTTGTGTGAACATGTGACACTGGATGATACATTTTGAAATCCTCGCAGACCTGGACTACACATCAGCATTTGTACAGTAAACAGTTACAGTAACAATACTATTTAGAAATGGTTATTTTTTCAATTGTCTTTTTAAAAGATTAATCTTAATTTTTGAAAAGGTTTTCTAAAATGCTTCATTTATTTCAATTTATTATAATTTTATTAATAATAAAACAGAATACATGTAAATAAGTAACAGGTTTCATACCTTTTTCCTTTAAAAAGTTCATAAATATTGTTACTAATTGATTAAACATTTATAATCTCAAGTTTACCGTAACGCATGAGAGACTTTTTTAGATTATCACCAATGTGGGTACGTGCTCTCATAATGTTTTGCCACTCCTGCTCTGGAGAATACCCATCAGTTCCATTCCCCACCTTATTCCCTCTCACCCTCTTCATGCCCTCTTCTCATTACTGCCTTCGAGGTGGAGCTACAGGAGCCCGAAGACGTGCACTCAGGGTTTTAGGAACAGCTTTTTCCTCTTCTGCCATCTGATTTCTGAACAACCATGAACCCATGAGCACTACCTCACTATACCTCATTGGCAATACTCATCTATTTTTATTATAACTTCTATTAATTAATTATGCCTGCGCTGTATTGCTGCCACAAAACAAAATACATTCAGTGACAATAACCACGGTTCTGATTCTGATTCTGAGACCCCTATAAACTCCACCCTGATTCTCCGACCACCCAACCTCACCTGTGGACCGTAGGTATATCCCCCCCCCTTCCCTTCAGACCCCTACCTCTGGAGAGAAGCTTGTTGTTGTGCAAGCTGAGTGTCCTCAGTTTGGTGAGCTTGGACAGTTCCTCTGTCGGAATCTTTTCCAGCTGGTTATTCTGCAGGGAAAGCAATCATTAGCCCGGTTCATTTCCAACTTGTGGAAAAGCTGCTCCTATATTTTACATTCTTTTTGTCCATTTTTTTTTTCAGATTTTTCCTCACAACGTGAGGTCCCAGGACACTCAGCATGAGGTCAATACTTCTTGGGTGAAACATTATTTTTTAAAACTTTCTCTTCTTTAGAGGTGCAGCATGGTAACAGGCCCTTCTAGTCCCAGGAGCTCGCACTGCCCAGTTGGACCCATGTGACCAAGTAACCTACGCAACGGTACATGTTGGAATGTGGGAGGAAACCGGAGCACCTGGAGGAAATCCAGGCAGTCATGGGGAGTCCTTACAGTCAACAGCAGAATTAGACCCCAAGTCAGTGGTAATAGTGTTATGCTAACCAGCATTGTTTCCTGCATGCTAGGGTTTTCCTGACCTAACAAATTTACTGGACATTGTACAAAACAAGCCCATGATGGAGAAGTGAGCAGATTTGTGGTTCAAGGTATTGTTGGGCAAGGTACATTCTTAAATCTACTGGATTGAGCAGTGCAGTGCTAAAGTTGGGCTTCAACCTCTTTGTTACTGATGCCACCCAGTATCCCTACCCCTGACCTTCTGAAGAACATGGTCTTGAGAGGCTAGTGATCATATGGTCCGTGGGTTTGGTACCTGCAGGGACAAGAGCTGGATGTTAGCAGACAGGTTGCTTGGGAAAAGGCTGAGATCCACACCACTGCAGTCCACCATCTCTTCATTAGTGCAGATGCATCTGGATGGGCAGCGGATCACCCTGTCTCTCGGGGGCACAGGGGGCTCGTCCTCTTCGTGGCTGGACGTGGGAGATGCAGGGGGGATGGTCATCAGGAAGACAAGTGGCAGGGTCACCCATGGTATTATCTGGAAGAGGAAGATCAGAAGTACATGAGAGTGCAGGAAGGGGTACATCTAAGCCCTCTTTATTCCAAAGGCAACCCACCTGTACCTAATAAAGTGGCCACTGAATGTATGTCCATGGTCTTTTGCTGCTGTAGCCCAACCACTTCAACGTTTGATATGTTGTGAGTTCAGAGCTACTCCACTGCACACCACTGTTACAACATGTGTTTATTTGAGTTACTGTCAGCTTGAACCTTGAACAGCTGTGCCAGCAGCTCGGTACTTAAAAGCATGCAGACATGATCAAGTGTTTCATTTGTTGTTCTGACCAAGCATCAGAATGGGGAAGAAATGTGAGCTAAGCAATATTGACTGTAGGATAAATATTGGTGCCAGGGGTCCTTGGGCATCTCAGAAACTGCTGATCTGGGACTTTCACAAACAGAGGTGTCTAGAATTTACAGAGAAAGGCACAAAAAGCAACAAATGAGCAGCAGTTCTGTGAGCAAAAATGCCTTATTGATGAGAGAGTTCAGAAGATAATGGCCAAGATGGCCACCAGGAAGGTGACAGTAACTCAAGTAACCATATATTATAACAGTGGTATGCAGAAGAGCATCTCTGAATGCACAACACATTGAACGTTGAAGTGGATGGGCTACAGCAGCAGAAGACCATGAACATACACTCAGTGGCCATTTTTTTAGGTACAGGAGGTAGGATCAAGGATCAACTTTATTGGGAGGTTCCACTGAGTTTATGAAGAACAAAGTTAGTCCTAGATCCTTGAAGTACTGATAAACAGGAGAAATGTAGTTGGGCACTTGAAGTTGAGGGCCCTGTTTCTCTGTTGTATGCTTCTTTGACTCAAATCTGAACTACCATTTTGATGCCCTGAGCTCGTGGTGGGTGTGGAATGAGTTCCTGTATTGTGTGCAGTCGGAGACAATTAGAATTCTCTCCACTGCGCCTGTTTCTCCCAGAGAGACTGGAGCTGGGATCCCCTTCCAATTTGGAGCACTATGGATTTTCTGAGTGGTTTTGTGGTGGGAAGCAAAGCTGCCACATTTCTGTCTATATGGGAAGAAGGTGGTGAAGGGAGTCCGTGGATTCACTTCTACGGGTACAGGGAGCTGGCAGGAGGCAATGAATGGACCTCTCAAAGAACTGAACACTGAAATCATCTCTCCCTTAATCAGGAGCATTGCTGCCTCCCACCTCCTTCCCTCCTTCCAGGAATGTCATCAGCATCAACATTACTGCAGCATTTCTCTGGATGTGCTGATAGAATAGAGAAAATTTACAACTGATTTAAGAAATAGATCTCTCCCGTCACACTAATGCGAGCGGTAGTCAACAGAGGCACTGAAGAGCCAGAAACTTCCCTTACCCTGCTGTGTTTGCCAAAGACCAGCTGTCCGAGTAATGAATCCATGGGTCTCAGAGAGAGCGGCTCCTGGGACTGTGGGGATATTCCCTGGGAGAGAGAGAGAAAAAAGTCAGTCTCTCTCTCTCTCTCTCTCTTTTCCCCTCTCTCTCTCCTCCCCTCCCCTCCCCTCCCACCCTGCACTCTCTCTCTCTCTCCGCCCCCCCCTCCCTCTGTTAAAAGACAAAATCAACAGACCAAGAGTCAGCAGACTTTTTTACAAATGTACAATCACTGGGCACCACTGACTTATCCTAAAATGGATTTATTTTAGAGATTATAAGGATTTAGGATCATTCCATTGCCAGAATATTCAGTCAACTTCACTATATGAGAATGTATACAAAGACATCCACCCACATGTACAGTACTCGCACACAGATGTACATGCACATGCACACACGTTTACTCACATGTATGCACACAGGTTTACTTACATGTATGCACACACACATGTTTACTCACACGTGTGCACACATATACACCTGTGTTCGTCACAGACATTGGGGCTGAGGGGCCAGTTCCTGTGCTGTACTTTGCTGTGTTCTATTAGTAAAGTAGACATGACAAAGGAGGGTAGGAAGAGCCGCCGAGGGAAGAAAGGGGAGAAATGCCAAGTGGTATGTATCCTGCTTTAACCTGTGATGAAGTGATTAGATGGGGAACTGAGAGGTCCACTGCCTCATTGCTCCATGGGTCCAGGATCGATTCTGACCTCTGGTGTTGTCCATGTGGAGTTTATGTATCCCCTCTGAAATGGTGTGGGTCCCCTCTAGTTAATCCGGTTTCTGGATCCCAGGCATGCATGCATTGGTGGGTTAATTAGCTGCTGTAATTGCCCCTAGTAATGGGCAGACCGTGTTGGGGGTTGTGGGGAATATGCTGAGGATAGGTCATAGGGAAAAATGCAGGAGAAGTGGGATTTCTCTGTAGCACAATAGTCTAGTATGGACTAGATGGACTGAATGGTCTCCTGTGTTGGGAGAAGATTTAAAATATGGATGTTCTGATGAATTAAAACAATTTGTGCAACTTCCAACCTCTGTCCACTTTTGGATGAAAAGGAAATCTTCCCCGGACAACCGCCTAAACTCTCTTTAATTTAGGATTGAGACAGTTTACGTGCAGGAACGCCAAGTCCCACCAAGCCAGATCCAGTTGTCTTGGGCCACTTAAGTACAGTGACATGGAGGTTATCTGTACATGAGCTCAGGGAGCCTCCCTGCCACAGCAAGCTGTGTCCACCCCTGCCTCTCCCAACAAACCAACCAGATGCTGGCTGGTGTCCAACATCCACCTCAGATAAAGAGGCTTTGTTCTCAGTCTTGTAAGTCATTTTCTAATGTCCTACACCATGTAGAAATACAGGAAGGGTATTAATAAGGTTGAAAGAGTGCAGAGAAGGTTTACAAGGATGTTGCCGGGACTTGAGAAACTTGAGTTACAGAGAAAGGTTGAATAGATTAGGACTTTATTCCCTGGAGCGTAGAAGATGAGGGGAGATTTGATAGAGGTGTATAAAATTATGATGGGTATAGATAGAGTGAATGCAAGCAGGCTTTTTCCACTGAGGCTAGCAGAGAAAAAAAGCAGAGGACATCGGTTAAGGGTGAGGGGGGGAAAGTTTAAAAGGAACATTGGGGGGGGGGGCTTCTTCACACAGAGAGTGGTGGGAGTGTGGAATGAGCTGCCAGATGAAGTGGTAAATGTGGGCTCACTTTTAACATTTAAGAAAACCTTGGACAGGTACATGGATGAGAGGGGTATGAAGGGATATGGTCCAGGTGCAGGTCAGTGGGACTAGGCAGAAAAATGGTTTGGCACAGCCAAGAAGGGCCAGAAGGCCTGTTTCTGTGCTGTAATGTTCTATGGTTCTATGTAGATGACTTAGGGGTACACTCCTTGACTGACAGGAATTCACTGCTGTAGGCAATGGAAAGGAGGATATTTTAACATCTTTGTCCCTTTATTGGGTGTTTGTGATGGGACAGTGTAGATGGAGCTTCACTCTGTATCTAACCAACACTGTCTCTGTTTTGGGAGTGTGATGGGACAGTGTAGAGGGAGCTTCACTCTCAATCTAACCCATAATTTTCCTATTGTGGGAGTGTACAGCAGAGCAGTGTAGCGGGAGAATCAATTTTCATCTAACCTAAACTGCCCCTGCCCCGGGAGTGAGTGATGGGACAGATTGAAGGTGTTTCAGTCTCTGTCTAACCCATGTTGTCCCTGCCCTGGGAGTGAGAGATGGGACAGGTTGAAGGGGTTTCACTCTCTGTCTAACCCATGTTATCCCTGCCCAGGGAGTGAGTGATGGGACAGGTTGAAGGGGTTTCATTCTCTGTATAACCAATGTTGTCCCTGCCCTGGGAGTGAGTGATGGGACAGGTTGAAGAGGTTTCACTCTCTGTCTAACCTAAACTGCCCCTGCCCTGGGAGTGAGTGATGGGACAGGTTGAAGGAGTTTCACTCTCTGTCTAACCCATGTTGTCCCTGCCCTGGGAGTGAGTGATGGGACAGGTTGAAGAGGTTTCACTCTCTGTCTAACCTAAACTGCCCCTGCCCTGGGAGTGAGTGATGGGACAGGTTGAAGGAGTTTCACTCTCTGTCTAACCCATGTTGTCCCTGCCCTGGGACTGAGTGATGGGACAGGTTGAAGGGGTTTCACTCTCTGTCTAACTTAAACTGCCCCTGCCCTGGGAGTGAGTGATGGGACAGGTTGAAGGGGTTTCACTCTCTGTATAACCCATGTTGTCCCTGCCCTGGGACTGAGTGATGGGACAGGTTGAAGGGGTTTCACTCTCTGTATAACCCATGTTGTCCCTGCCCTGGGAGTGAGTGATGGGACAGGTTGAAGGTGTAGAAGGAAATATTCCTGCGTATCTAACACCTGGCAACTGATATGTCATCTTTTTGTATTAAATATTGTCAGAGTATGCAGAGGAGTGGTTGAAAATGAGACTGAAATCTCTTTTATGGGAAATTTGGATGATGTGGAGGATGATGCAGAATTATGCCAGAAAGGTCAAGAACATGGAGCTGTTTTCAGTTCTCTCACACAGAGCCTGCACAGAGATCAGTGGCCTCCTTCCAAGGGTCACACTGGAATTTAAATGTGACCACTTTTGGGAGACCGTATTTAACCACAGGCATATAAGACATAATAAAACACATAAATGCACGGAGATTGTCAAATACTCTTCCAAAGAATGAGTTTTCACGTTCAGGCAGCGTTTTGAAGGATTTTGATCAGATTTTCAGCAAGATTAAACAACTGTAGTGCAGTTGGCTGGTGAGATTTGCTGCAATACCAAAAAAGATATTCCTGTCGCATCGCAAATAATCTACGTAACTTTCAAATTCCTCAGTGAAACACTGTGTGTGCTTGGTCTGTTTCAGTTGCTGTGCCTCACACACTGAAATTTCAATTGGGTACTGCAGTGGTGAGTGAAGATAAACCCAGTGTTAAGATAGTGATAATTGTTATCTTATCTAACTGTCCTATGTAATAAGGTCATGGACATATACAGCCTGGAAATAAGCCCTTCAGCCCATCTGGTCCATGCCTATCAAGATTCCCATCTAAGCTGGTTCCATTTGCCCATGTTTGGCCCATATCCCTCTAAACCTCTCCTATCCATCTACCTGTCCAAGTAACTTGGAAATAATGTACCTGTTTCGATCACACCCTCTGGCAGCTCATTGCATATGTCGATCACCCTCTGGGTCAAAAAGTAAAAGTTCAAAGTAAATTTATCATCAAAGTATTTATTTGTCACCATATACCACCCTGAGGCTCATTTACCTGAAGGCATTTAAAGGAAAATAAGAACTACAATAGAATTTATGAAAAACTATAACAAAGACTGACAAAAACCAATGAGCAAAAGAAGATGAATTGTGGAATTAATAAAAAAAAAGTAAATAAATAATATTCAGTTGTAGAGTCCTTGAAAGTGAGTCTATAGGTTGTGGAGTCATGAAGGGCCATCCCTCAGTTTCCTATTAAATCTCTCCCCTCTTGCCTTAAACCTGTGACCTCGAGTTCTTCATTCCACAACACTGAGAAGAAAAGGCTGTGTCTTAATGCAATGCAGGAAGCCATGACAGTATGCATATTAATAAAATATAAGCACAGAAGCTTATGCAGATGTGGAGATTCAGAGCAACACACACACACACACAATACTGGAGGATCTCAGCAGGTCAGGCAGCATCTATGGAAATGAATAAACAGTCAACGTTCTTCAGGACTGGAAAGGAAGGGGGGGAAATGCTACAATAAAAAGGCAGGGGGATAGGAAGGGGGACGAGCCTAGATGTTAGGTGAAGCCAGGTGAGTGAATGGTAAAGGACTGGAGAAGAGGGAATCTGATAGGAGAGAAGAGTGGGAAGAAGGACAAAGCAATCCGTCTCTTTACCTCAGGTCTACCACTGTAGAGGAGGTGTCATCAGGAGCACTGGATACAATAGACAATCCCAGCAGATACGCAGGTGAAGAGTTACCTCACCTGGAAGGGCTGTTTGCCACCCTGAATGGAGGCAAGGGATGAGGTGAATGGGCAGGTGTAATATTTTCATTGCTTGTATGGATACGTGCCAGGAGGGGATTAGTGGGGATGGACAAATGGACAAGGGAATCACGGAGGAAGTGACCCCTGCAGTAAACAGGGACCTTCATTGGGTTCCTGCAAATGGAGTGAAAGTGCTCAATCAGTATAGGTCAGGTGAACTTTCTCTGCGTTGGTGGGATACAATGTACACTGGGGACACTTTGCCAAGCACCTTCACTTCATCCAAAGGATTCGGAATTTCCAGGTGGCCAACAATTTCAATTGCATTCCCATTCCAACATGTCGGTCCATGTCCTTCTCTATTACTGAGGCCACTCTCAGGTTGGAGGAGAACCACCTCATATTCCACCTGTGCTAACCAACTAGCAGGAGTATTCAAGGATATTTTCAACCTCTCACTGCTATGGGCAGATGTTCACACTTGCTTCAAAAAGGCAACAGTTATACCAGTGCCAAGGAGAATAGTGTGGGCTGCCTTAATGACTATCACCCGGTAGCACTCACATCGTCAGTGATGAAATGCTTTGAGAGGTTGGTCATGACTAGACTGAACTCCTGCCTCAGCAAGGACCTAAACCCACTGCAATTTGCCTAGCGCCACAATAGGTCAATGGCAGATGCCATCTCAATGGCTCTCCACATGGCTTTAGACCACCTGGACAACACAAACATCTACATCAGGTTGCTGTTCATTGACTATAGCTTGGCACTTAATACCAACATTCCCACAATCCTTATTGAGAAGTTGCAGAACCTGGGCCTCTGTACCTCCCTCTGCAATTGGATCCTCGACTTGCCATCCAGAAGACCACAGTCTGTGTAGATTGGTGATAACATATCCTCCTCACTGGTGCACCTCAGGGGAGTGTGCTTAGCCCACTGTTCTACTCTCTGTATACACATGACTGTGTGGCTAGGCATTGCTCAAATACCATCTACAAATTTTCTTGATGATACAACTATTGTTGGTAGAATCTCAGGTGGTGATGAGAGGGTATACAGGAGTGAGATATGCCAACTAGTAGAATGGTGCCGCAGCAACACCCTGGCACTCAAAGTCAGTAAGACGAAAGAGCTGCTTGTGGACTTCAGGAAGGGTAAGATGAAGGAACACACCAATCCTCATAGAGGGATCAGAAGTGGAGAGAGTGAGTAGCTTCAGGTTCCTGAGTGTCAGGGTCTCTAAGGACCTAACCTGGTCCCAACTTATTGATGTAGTCATAAAGAAGGCAAGACAGCAACTTTATTAGGAGCTTGAAGAGATTTGGCATGTTAACAAATACAATCAAATACTTCTATAGTCGTACCATGGAGAGCATTCTGACAGGCTGCATCACTGTCTGGTATGGAGGGGCTACTGCACAGGACCAAAAGAAGCTGCAGAAGGTAGTAAATCTAGTCAGCTCTATCTTGGGCACTAGCCTACAAAATACCCAGGACATCTTTAGGGAGCGGTGTCTCAGAAAGGCAGCATCCATTATTAAAGACCTCCAGCACTCAGGGCATGCCCTTTTCTCATTGTTACCATCAGGTAGGAGGTACAGAAGCTTGAAGGCACACACTCAGCGATTCAGGAACAGCTTCTTCCCCTCTGCCATCCGATTCCTAAATAGACATTGAAGCTTTGGACACTACCTCTCTTTTTTAACAGTATTTCTGTTTTGCACATTTTTAAAACATCTATTCAATATACGTAATTGACTTCATTGTTTATTTATTATGTTTTATTGTATTTATTATTATTTTTTTTCTCTCTCTGCTAGATTATGTATCGCATTGAACTGCTGCTGCTAAGTTAACAAATTTCATGTCACATGCCGGTGATAATAAACCTGATTCTGATTTTGTTTCTGAGTTGCCATGAACGTCGATTTCTCCAACTTTTTCTCCTTTGCCCTTTCTCTCTTCTTCAATTCTCCGCTCTGGCCTCCCCTTACTGCTTCTCTTCTCCTCACCTGCCTGTCACCTCCCCCTAGTGCCCCTCCTTAAACGTGTACATCCATGGTCCACTCGCCTCTCCATCAGATTCCTTCTTCTCCATCTCTTTATTCTGTCACCTCTCAGCTTCTTACTTCATCCCCCCCTCACTTTGTTATTCAAGCTTCTTCCCCCCTCATTTCTAGTCCTGGTGAAGGGTCTTGGCCTGAAATTTCGACTGTTTATTCAGTTCCATAGATACTACCTGACCTGATGCGTTCCTCCAGCATTGTGTGCGTTGCTCTTCCCGTTGTTACTCATGCATGTGATGCAATGCCGCTGCTGGTCAGCAGATGGTGCTGCTGAGACACGAGAGTCTGCAGATGTTGGAAATCTGGAGCAACACACAAAATTCTGGAGGAACTCAGCAGGACAGGTTTGGAACAAAGGAGGATGAAAGGTGACTTGATAGAGGTGATAGGAGGCATTGTCAGAGTAGACAGCCAGTGCCCTTTCCCTGGGTGTAAATAGCCAATACCAGAACATAATTTTAAAGTGGTAGGTCAGAGGGTGTGTGGAGTGCACTGCCGAGGGTGGTGTTAGGGGCAGATACATTAGCGATATTTAAGAGACTCTTTGATAGGCTCATGAATGAAAGAAGAATGGAGGGCTATGTGGGAGGGAAGGGTAAAATGGAACTTGGCATCGATGAAAAGATTATCATGTGCCAAAGGGCCTTTATAGTGTTGTACTGTTTTATGTTCGATGTTCTGTGATGTAGAAGAGAAGTTAAACTAGGCAGGACTTACACTGTAAATGACTAAATCTTGAAGAGTATTTTAAATTATAAAAATATATAGAAAATATGAGAGCACTAGGGATAGAGGTACAGAATTCCCTGCAGGTGATGACACAGGTAGACAGGCAAGCTTGCCTTCATCAGTCGGGAAGCTGAGTACAAGACACAGTACAAAATGATGTTGAGGCTGCACTTGGAGTACTGCGTACAGTTCTGTTCACACAGCTGTGGGAAAGAAGTTATCGAGCTAAAGAGAGTGCTGTAACAATTCACAAGCATGGTGCTGAGACTGGGCTCGAGTTATAAGCAGAGAACAGAGGCACTGGGGCTGTTTTCACTTGAGCTTAGTTCACAGATTGGTGACTTCATATAAAATCCATTAGATATGTAGTTAAAGTGGATGGGCACTCTCTTTTTCTCTTAATAGGAGGTTGGAGGGCATAGGTTAAAGGTGAGAGGGGAAAGATTTAAAAGGACTCGAGCAGCAAGTTTTTCAAACAGAGAATGTTCTTCATTAATCGACAATTCCACCAATTTTTGTGTCATCTGCAAACTTAGTAGTCATTCCATCCACATCTTCACCCAACTATTTACAGATATCACAGACACAGGAGGTCACAGAGCTGATCTCTGTGGAGCACCACTGTTCACAGGCCTCTAGCCAGAATACCACCCCTCCATCAGCACTCTCTACCTTATGACCAGGCCAATTTTGAATCAAAACTTCCAAGTCTCTGTGGAATCCATGTACTTGAATTATCTGGATCAGCCTACGATGAGGAAACTACCCTACCCTCATCAATCATCTTTATCATCTCATGAAAAAGCTCAGTCATGTTTAAAAGACATGAACTTCCCTGCACCAAGCCATGGTGGGCATCCCTAATAAGTCCAAGTTTTTCCAGATGCAAATTGATCCTATCCCTAAGAATAATTTCCCTATGATACGACCATAAAAACATAAGACACAGGAGCAGAAATTGGCCATTTGGCCCATCGAGTCTGCTCTGCCATTCCATCATTCTCCTGCCTTCTCCCCATAACCTTTGACACCCTTACCAATCAAGAACCTATCAACCTCTGCTTTAAATATACCAAATGACTTGGCCTCACAGCCATCTATGGCAATGAATTCCACAGATTCATTCTGTTTAATCCACCTTGCCATTTCATTGCCATTTTTAGCCCTCCCAGTTCCTTGTTTAAGCTCTCTCGTGCCTTGTCTGATTTCAGATTCTAAATGCCCCGCTATCCCACTGTTATAAAACTATCGAATAATTCCCTATGAGAATCGGAATCAGAACGATAAAATGGACATTATCTCATAATCTAACTCATTATAACATTGCACCTTATTGTCTGCCTGCATTACACTTTCTCCATAATGGTAACACAGCATTCTCTTATTGTCTTACTTTGGTCGTTCTCAACGTGTTACGATTTGATCTGTATGAACAGCATCTAAGACCCAACCAACCCAAAGGGAAAAGCCCTGCAAATATTCACCTCATTCATTCCTCATTATTCTGTAATTTTGTATTCCCCATTCTCTTGTATTCCAATGAATAAAGTCCTAACCTATTGCGTCTTTCCCTTTTACATGGGTTCTCAAGTCCTGGCATCATCTATGTGAGTTTTCTCTGCATTCTTTTAAAGTTATCAATATTTTTCCTGTGGTTGAGTGATCAGAACTGTATACAATACTCCAAATTCAGATGCATCAATGCCATAAACGTCTTCAACATAACATCCCGACTCCTGTACTCAGTGCCCTGGTTTATGAAGGTCAATGTGCCAAAAACTCTCTTTACAAACCTATCTGCCTGTGAGGTTTAAGGAGATCAGCCAGGCAGTGGTGGCTAGCTGGAACATACTGCCAGAGATGTGGTGGACGCAGGCACAACAGCAATGTTTAAGAGATACATAGATAGACTCATGAACAGGCAAGGAATGGAAGTATCTGGATCATCTGAAGGTCTCTGGTCCATTCGTGGGTTTTGCCACTTGGAATTATTTGAGGCAGGATGGTAACTCAACACTTTTACAGCAACGGTTGTAGGATCAGGGTTCAATTCCCACCACTGTCTGTAAGGAGCTTGTATATTCTCCCCGTGACCACATGGGACTCCTCTGTGTGCGCCAGTTTCCTCCCACAGTCCAAAGGTGTTACGGTTAGGACCAGGGAGTTGTGGGCATGCTGTGTTGGCACCGGAAGCATGGCGTGGCAACACTTGTGGGCTGCCCTCAGCACAATCTGCGGACTCGATTTGATGATGCATTTCGATGTTTCGATGTAGATGTGACAAACAAAGCTGACCTTCGTCAGATGGGGTTAATTCGACTGGCATCACACTCGATGCGATGTAATGGGCTGAAGGGCCTGTCCCTGACTTGTACTGATCTATGTTACCACGTCCAGCCAGAGAGAGTCTAAACTTCCCTTTGATGTTCAATGGCATTACCAAGGAATTTAAAGCTACTAATCCACCTCCACATCTCTGCCTCCGACCACCAATGAAATGTGGGTCACAAAGCTCTGGCTTCTTCCTCCTGCAGCTGATAGTCAGCTCTTTGGTTGGTTAGCAACTCTATCATCACTTGGAACAGAAATGGACTTTATTCCTTCTGTTCTAATTGCATTCTTGTAGAAATTGTGCATAATTTAAATTTGTCTTGTGAATGTTACTCACATGATGCTGTGAGCCTGTGAAATTGCTGTAAGTATGATTCTCATTATATCTGTGCTAATTGTGTATATGACAAAGAACTCAACTTTGACTGTGGGGTCACCTTCACCAGAACGATTGAAGTGCTCTTACCGCCACCTTCTCAAGGGAAATGAAGGAAGGGCAATAATTTTTCAACATGTGTTAATGCTTCTAGCCATGCCTAGACTCTGTATCTGAGTCACGGAGTTGGGGTGCAAATCCCACACCAATTGCTGCCTTAATGTCCAGCACACTGCTGACGGATCCCACCTGACTGCTGAGACATCGGCCTGTCTGCTCCCTTAGGTGGCTGTGAGGGGAGAAGAGCTGCCTCTAACTTCGTTCCTGCAGAAACACCTCATCCACCTCAGGTTCAGATTCAGCACCTGACCCAGCATGGACACCTTCACTCACCTCAACTGACCTATTCCACAACCTACAGATTCACTTCAAGGACTTTACAACTCATGTTTTCAGTTCTTAAAATTTATTTTTTAGTTGCACAATCTGCCTTTTTCACCTTGGTTGTTTCAGTCTTTGTGAACAGTTTTATTTTCATAAATTCTACTGTATTTCTTTATTTTCCTGTGAATGTCTGTGAGAAAATGAACCCCAGGGCAGTATATGGTGATATGTCCATACTTTGATAATAAATTTACTTTGAATTTGACTTTGATGCCAGTCAGCCCTGGCTAAGTACTGGATCAGGACTTATTTCCAACGAAGGGTCTCGGCCTGAAAAGTCAACTATTTATTTCCGTCTGTAGATGCTGTCTGACTTGCTGAGTTCCTCCAGCAATTTTTGTGTGTGTTGCTCAAGGTTTCCAGCATCTGCAGAATTCCATGTGTGCCAGATTAGGTTAACCTGGGTGTAGCAGACAGACATAAAGTCAAAGGTCAAGTTGAGTTCATTGTCAGACACATAGGTAGATGTGTACACCTCTAGAGCTAAACACTTCACAGGCACATAGCATCAGATGCACTACATTCACCACAACAGCACAAATTAAACATCAATTCTACATAACTTTTACAAGCAAGAATATAATAAGAACAAAAAAAACAGGTATATTGTAAAGTGGCCAAACTGGACTTTACAAGGACAGTTGTAAAGTTACTAGAGTCATAGATCACCCAGCATGGAACGGAACAGAACAGAACAGAAACCAGAAACATGCCCTTTGGCCCATCTAGCCCAATTCTGCCCCGTCCCATTGACCTGCACTTACACTATTGCCCTCAATGACTCTCCCATCCATGTACTCATCCAAACTTCTCCTGAATTTTGCAATCAAACCCACATCCACCACTTCCTGTGGCAGCTTGTTGCACACTTGCACCACACTCTGAGTGAAGAAGTTCTCCTGCAGGCTTCCCTTAAATATTTCACCTTTAATCCATAACCTATGACCTCCAGTTATAGTCCCAACCAACCTCAGTGGAAAAAGCCTGCAAGCACTAACTCTATCTCTACACTTCAAGATTTTGTGTTCTTCTATCAAATCTCCCCTCAACTAATTCTGAATCTAGTTCAGGGAGATGACTCCTCTTGCCTGATTAAGGGAATATAGAAAGCCTCCTCTGTAATATTTCTGAGCCAGCTCTGTTGGGAGATGAGGAGAGTCTCTTTAAGAATGGTATTAATTCAAGCACAATTATCTTTCCATCAAAACAACCCCTGCTGTTACATACTCTTACTTTGTTTGGCAAATTGATTATGTAATCCTACTTCAACCAAACATCAATGACCCTGACATTCTCAGAAACATTTATCCTCCCAAACCTCCAGGTTCGTTTTGGCAATAACTAAAACTGCAGAATGTGTGAACTAGCCAGTCTGCTCCAGCCTGTACTCCCCACCCCGACATCGAGTTATGCTCAGCAGCTCCCCCACACCCAGCCTTGCTCCTCCATTTGGATTGAACTGCTTTTCCTAGGGACAGCCGCCAGTACGTCACATCAGAAAGGGGCTTTGGAACGAGGCCGGAAAAGCGCTTTGATCCCGAACCGGGAGGGGTGATTTGGAAAGGTGTCAGGAGATAACAGACTAGTTCAACATTAACTATTTCTGGGTGAGACTGTCATGTCTGTTCAGGGCATGATGAACCCAATTGACTCTGAGGTTGTGTCATGATTCAGGGACAATGTGGCTGATTTGTGGCCCTCCCCCACCTCCTGAAATTTTAAAGTTCATGGTAAATTTATTTTCAAAGTACGTATATGTCACCTAAGATTCATTTCCTTGTGGGGCATTCACAGTAGATACAAAGGCACACAGCAGATTCTGTCACAGCTCTGAATGTTTTGGGGGATGAAGTACCTCATTAGCAGTTAGTAGTTAACCCAGAATAAGCAATGACCTGTCTTTGCCCAAGACTATAAGATATTGGAACTGAATTAAGCTATTCAGTTAGCTAATGAAGGGTCTCGGCCCGAAACATCAACAGTGCTTCTCCTTATAGATGCTGCCTGGCCTGCTGTGTTCCACCAGTATTTTGTGTGTTGTTGTTTGAATCTCCAGCATCTGCAGATTTCCTTGTGTTTGCACCCTACTCTGAAGTTACTATGTCAGACACTGTCTCTTTAAGTGAACACAGCAACTCAATGACGTGTTTGTGAATTATGTAGAAAAGTTTCTATTATATGTGTCATCTGTCAGCCATTACAATACCCCTACACAGGCCCTGCCTGAAATCATCAAAGCCAGTATTGTGAGCCTGTCTGAAGCTCGTACAAGCTGCCCAACACAGGTCCTATCTGCCTCGGTTGGAGTCACAGCAGGTGCCCCTGGCTTGTCCAGGGCTGTGCTGACACCCACATGGTCATGTTGTGATGCAGGCGGTTATGACAGAGGAACCATGCAGGTCTTGGTGGGCTGGTTTAGGCCATCTACAGAAATAAAATTCAGGTTACCCTTTCTAACTACAGTAAAAGACTTTTAGCCCTGTTCCAAAATGTGGAACAGGCCATCGTAATGGGGCTTAAGAGGGTGTTGATATGCGTCGTGGCGGACAAAAGTGAAAGAGGTAGAATGTAGGTCAACTCAAGAATGCTGTACGCCATGATGGGAGGTAAGAAGATTTGAGTTTACTGAGGAGGGTGGAACGCTGCTGAGAAACTGTCATGGTGTCAGTAATAAAATCACCCAGCTCCCTTGATGGCTGTTCATTCACCAGTTCAGCTATGGACGACTGCAGGTCTCGTTTTGGAGCTGTCCTGAGTCCCAGCAGGACCTATGGAAGACAATCGTGCCAACACTCATTTGTCACGGAGACCCTCAGAGCTGTCCTTGAGGAATGGTGAGACCGCTTGCACAGGCCATCGGTCTGTGGGTGATACGTTGTGGCGTGACAACTTAATGCTGAGGTTCTGTGCCATTGTGGCCCCAGAGGCCTGACACGGAGGTCAGAAGGAACATCAGGTGGAGTGCCAAACCAAGCGGCCCGGGTGTTGGTGAGCACCCGAGCCACGTCCGCAGCCGCCGTTGACACTAGAGGGTCAACGTATGGCCAACTGGTGATGTTGTCCACCTTTGTAAGGAGATGTGTGAAACCCCAGGGTTTAGGGTGAGGCCAGAGGACTAACCAGGTCCACAGTGATGTGGTCAAACTGCTGCTCAGGTATCTTGAAAAATGCTGATGGTGCCCGAGCGTGACGGTTAATTTTCACCCACTGATAAACAACACAGGATGGACTCCAGTCTCACATGTCCTTCCTAACACTTTAAAGCAACCAGTTTCTGTGATGCCTTCCCAGCTGGAAGCAAGAGGCTGTGAAAGGAGTTAAAAACAGTACACCTCCAGCTTGCGGGTACAATGGGGTGAGGGCATCCCTGAATTTGATGTCAGAAGGCCTGTGACTATTGTCCTGTAAGCTTCAACCTCTGGGTTAGTAGCTCGTTTGTCTGCCATCTCGGCGGGCTGTGAGAGACAATTGCCCATGGCATTATTTTTCCCTTCGATGTGCTGAAAGTCGTGAATTCCGAAATGTAGGTCTGGTAGCATTGCTGCTGTGCAGACCAAGGGGGTGACACTTTGGCCATCACTTGCACGAGGGATTTGTGGTTAACAAATGCCGAAACCTAGTAGAAATCGAAAATGATGGATGGCCAGATGTCCTCTCAGGAGGTAGAGCTGCCGGCTGAAGCAAGCGTTCGGCTGCCATTTGCCTCCAACTAACTTGTCTGTGCTCAGCACCCACAGCATAGTCTGGGGCGTCAGTGGTAATGGCTGTAGGGGTGTTGTGGAGCAGGAGTGTCAGTCGGGTCGTGGTTGAAAGAGCTCGTGTGGTGTTGTCAAATGCTCTGATCATGTTCGCTGACCGCTCAAGCTTCTGATTAGGGCACTGCCTTTACGTGCTCTATAGAAGTTCAGCCGCTCATGGAAACAGTAATAGAAAGTCACTGTATGTAAAAGCTGCTGCAATATTTTGGTAGAGTTTTGACGGCAGGGGTATCACACACCTTCATGCTGGCCAGCTTGTCCAGTCTACGGCGTGGGTGTGAACCGGTGAGCCAATTGTGGAAACATAGTGCTCGACCCCATGCTTTGTGACTGTAGTGGAAATGTGGGCTTGGTGAGGTTTGGGAATTGACATGTGATGCTGCATTTGTTAAACAAAGTCATCGTGGGGAACTCACTGTGGGTGCAGTGTACTGTCCCAAGGTCCTTTGCATCCACAAGCTGGCAGTCCTTTGGTGCACAGAAAATATGTGCTGAGCAGCGGTCTAGCAACTTTAGCCAAGACAAAGTCCCATGTGTAACGTCGTCCACTGAAGCAGAGCATCACATGTCATATCCCATAAGTCTGGAGCCTGCTGCCATTGGTGGCTTCCAGTGGTGGTTCATCACTCTCTGCCTCAAAAGCAATGGATGATGCGGGCAGCACATTCACTTTAGCACCTGTGTCACACAGAAAGCATCGACCTGAAAGGGCAATAGACGACCCTGGCAGCTGGAACCCACGATGTTCACAGACCTCCGATGTCCCAATATGCTGGCACTGTCAAAGATGCACAGTGGTCGGTACTTCTTGGTGTTCATGCCGAAGTGAGTTGGTAAAAACCAAGACCCGGCCTTGTTTGGTTTGGAGCCATGGGCATGAGTCTACTGGCTGGGCTTATTGGAACAGGGAAACGGGGAGGAATGATGCACCTCGGCCTGGCTCAGTGTAGTCTATCGGCCATTTTAGCTCCCTATAGTCCTCTGAGATCCCCACTCATTCTTCTGAACTCCAATGAGTGCAGGCACAGAGCCATCAAACAAATTGGAATCCTTCTTGTAAACCTCTTCAATGCTGACACATTCTTTTTTAAATAGGCCTAGAAACCCAAGCATCAGGCATGTCCATTAGGTGCAATTGAGCATAATTCTGAGGAAAAAGGGTATATGTTGCATTTGCCCAATGAACTTTCTGCCTGGGTAGCAGAGCAGGAGTGCCATGGCAATGTCTGGGAGCATTCCACCACTTCCGGATCACAATGGTTGCCATGGGCAACAAGGAGATTGATTGGCTGTACCTGGGCAGGCAAGACCATGAGCAGAGGAGGATCAACCTTCTTGCATCTCACAAGGATCCATGCCCTGCCTCCTCATTGCCTCCTATTTTCAGGCACTATCACCGAAGTCTACATGTGCTCACCACCCTTAGCCAGCCTCTGCGCTTTACCATCCTGGAGCGTACAAGTCTGAAATTATACAAAGTTTATGCAAACAGTGAAATGACAGTGTCCATCCAGAGCAGAAAATTCTTTAAACTACGAGAAGTTCCCAGGGATACAATACAGAGACAGACATCAAGTGTTGCTGGAAGATTAACAACTCAGTACAAGATGCCCTTTGATCTGTAAACCTTTTTGGCCTTCACGATAGGATTTATTTTCACTGATATATATTGTTTTTTTGCAGCAGCTGTAGAGTGCAAGATATAAAATCACCACAAATTATTAAAATAAATAATCAGTGAAAAAGTCAAATAATAAGGTAGGGTTCATGCACTGGTGATGATATAGAAATCTGATGACAGAAGGGAAGGAACTTCTTAAAACAGGCTCTTGTATCTCCGTCTCCCATAGTAATACTGAGGAGAAGACGTGAGGCTCATAAATGATGGGTGCCGACTTTTTGAGGCACCATCTCTTGTAGATGTCTTTGATAGTGGGGAGCCTGGTGCCCATGATGAACCTAGCTGAGCCTACAACCCTCTCCTGGTTGCAGGATCCACAGAAAGGCTGTCTTCAACCTGATCCTGAGTCTCCAGAGGGTTCCTGTGCTGTGGAAGACATCCTGCCTCGTCCCTGTACTGAAGACGCCGCACCCCAGTGGCTCCAATGACTACAGACCGGTGGCATTGACCTCCCACATCATGAAGACCCTGGAGAGACTTGTTCTAGAGCAGCTCCAGCCTATGGTTAGGCCACACTTAGACCCCTCCAGTTCGCCAACCAGCCCCGACTAGGAGTTGAGGATGCCAATGCCTATCTGTTGAACCATGTCTACGCCCACCTGGACCAGCTGGCGAGCACTGTGAGGGTCATGTTTCTTAACTTCTCCAGTGTGTTCAATACCATCCGCCCTGCTCTGCTGGGTGAGAAGCTGACAGTGATGCAGGTGGATGCTTCCCTGGTGTCATGGATTATTGATTACCTGACTGGCAGACCACAGTATGTGCGCTTGCAACACTGTGTGTCAGACAGAGTGGTCAGTAGCACTGGGGCTCCACAGGGGACTGTCCTGTCTCCCTTTCTCTCCACCATCTACACCTCGGACTTCAACTACTGCACAGAGTCTTGCCATCTTCAGAAGTTTTCTGATGACTCTGCCATAAATGGATGCATCAGCAAGGGAGATGAGGTCGAGTACAGGGCTACGGTGGGAAACTTTGTCACATGGTGTGAGCAGAATCATCTGCAGAATGTGAAAAAGACCAAGCAGCTGGTGGTGGACCTGAGGAGGGCTAAGGCACCGGTGACCCCTGTTTCCATCCAAGGGGTCAGTGTGGACATGGTGGAGGATTACAAATACCTGGGGATACAAATTGACAATAAACTGGACTGGTCAAGGAACACTGAGGCTGTCTACAAGAAGAGTCAGAGCCATCTCTATTTCCTGAGGAGACTGAGGTCCTTTAACATCTGCCGGACGATGCTGAGGATGTTCTACGAGTCTGTGGTGGCCAGTGCTATCATGTTTGCTGTTGTGTGCTGGGGCAGCAGGCTGAGGGTAGCAGACACCAGCAGAATCAACAAACTCATTCATAAGGCCAGTGATGTTGTGGGGGTGGAACTGGACTCTCTGACGGTGGTGTCTGAAAAGAGGATGCTGTCCAGGTTGCATGCCATCTTGGACAATGTCTCCCATTCACTCCATAATGTACTGGTCAGGCACAGGAGTACATTCAGCCAGAGACTCATTCCACCAAGATGCAACACTGAGCGTCATAGGAAGTCATTCCTGCCTGTGGCCAACAAACTTTACAACTCCTCCCTCGGAGTGTCAGACACCCTGAGCCAATAGGCTGGTCTTGGACTTATTTCCAGTTGGCATAATTTACCTATTATTATTTAATTATTTATGCTTTTATATTTGCTATATTTCTACACTATTCTTGGTTGGGGCGACTGCAATGAAACCCAATTTCCCTTGGGATCAATAAAGTATGTCTGTCTGTCTGTCTGTCTAATGCCATAGGGGAATGTAATGGGTGATAGACGACACATCTAATTCATAATAGAAACTGTTCTATGTAATTCACAAACACTGTCATTGAGTTGTGTGTTCACTTTAAGAGACGGTGTCTGATGTAATGACGTCAGTGTATGGAGACAGCTTTGAGGCTTGTTCATAATGGAAGTAAAGGGCTGAGGCTTGCTTTAAGCACATAAAATGACTCTTTCATGTTTTATTCACAAAATCCTATTACACAACCAGCCAAAATGCTCTCCACTATACATTTATAGAAACAGTGACATACCCAACCTCCTCAAACTCCTAATGAAATATAGCTGCTGGTGTGCCATCTCTTCATTTGAATTTATTTCGAGATACAGCACTTCTGGTCAATGAGCCTACACTACCCATTTACACCCATTGAGACTAATTCATCTACTAACCCATCCATCTTTGGAATATGTGTTGGGCCCAGGGTAGATATTCTGAGACATTGACACCCAGCACATCAAAATAGTGAGAGTAGGCGTTCGGCACGGACTGGAAGAGCCGAGATGGCCTGTTTCCGTGCTGTAATTGTTATATGTGACGATCGGTTCTAAGAGACTCACTGAATCTCGGTGTAGCCATGGTGCATGGTGGACCATGGTGAGGGATAGAGTACAGTGCAAAGCCCTTCAAACTACAAAAGGATGTTTCACCTTGGGGTGCTTTTGTCCAAGCAAAATGAAGATGTGTCAGCACTATTGAATGTATTGACCAAATGACAGTAAGAATGTAAAGAGCTTGCATCTCATCTGTTATTTTGTTAATACAATAGATTCTGCAGTTGCTGGAAATTCAGAGCAATAAAGGCAAAATGCTGGAGGAACTCAGCAGGTCAGGCAGCATTTTTGAAGGGGAATAAACAGTGAATATTTGAGGCTGAGACCCTTCATCAGGAGAGGAACGGTTAGGGGCAGAAGCCAGAATTTGAAGGTGGGGGAGGGAAGGATCTCAAGTTGGCGGGTGATAGATGAGGCCAAGTGAGGGGAGATGAGGAAGGGAGGATGAAGTCAGAAGCTGGGAGGTGATAGGTGGAAAAGATAAAGGGCTGAAGCAGAAGGAATCTGATGGGAGAAGAGAGTGGAAAGGTAAGGAGGAGGGGCACCAGAGGGAAATGATGAGTAGGTGTTGAGAAGAGAAGGGGTAAAAAGGTAACCATTATGGGGAATGGAAAAGAAATAAGGGGGAGGGGGAGAAATTACCAGAAGTTAGAGAAATGAATGTTCATTTCATCAGGTTGGAGGCTACCCAGACATGTGAAGTATTGCTCCTCTAACCGGAGAGTGATCTCATCATAGCTGTATAGGTGGCCATGTCAGAATGACATGACAGGCATGTCAGAATGGAACAGGAAGTTGAATTAAAATGGATGGCCTCTGGGAAAGCCTGACTTTTGTGATATTGGAGCGAGCCTGCTCGACAAAGCAATAACTGGATCTTTCAGCTGCAGGGTAATGTGGATATGGATATAATTCACAGCCACCAACATTGTGTTGGTGTTCACTTTAAGAGGCAGGTCTGCAGTGATAACGTAATTATGTAAAGGGCTTTTTAGCATGCTTTGCGTTCAGTTTTTGGGAGTTCAATAAAATGCGTAAATAGTTTCTTAAACATAAAATGCCTTTGTTTTATCTGTGAAAACCTATTTTCGTGACCCCAATGCTCTGGGACGATTCCAGGGTAATTGAAAATGTCGGGCAATGCCGGCACTTTGAAACCACCAGAGCTTTGGGAGCAAAATGCCATTGCTTGGTCAGTACAAGCTGAGGCCAAATGTGAGAAATCACCGTCACAACAGCAAATTCTACTGTGTAGTAGCATTGCTCAGTAATTACATGGCCGGGAGAGTGGTGAGTCTACTAGATCACGATAAATATCAGATGCTGAAAACTCACCTTTTACAGACTTCTGGACTGTCGGAGTTTGAGCAAACCAAACATTTGCTCTCCTTGCCTGGCCTCAGTGATGCTAAGCAGCTAGAGCTAATGAACCACATGTTGTCTCTCCTGGGAAATCACCATCCTTGTTTTATTGTTAAAGAACTCTTCACGCAGCAAATGCCTGATCAAGTTCGCATAGCCCTTGCTAATACAGTTGTGAAGGACTGTAGCAAGCTTGCTGAAATCGCTGATAGTCCACACCCAGCTGGGCAGCGGTGCATCATTCCTCCTCTTCCCCTTCCCTGCCTCAGTCAGCCCTGTCAGCAAGGCCCCTAACACAAGGATTCCCGCGGCTGCGAAACAGACGATGCTGGCCCATGTTTTTACCGCACTCACTTTGGTACGAACGCTAGGAAGTGCAGACCACCTTGCAGCTTCGAAAGTGCCGGAGCATTGGGACATCAGAAGTCTGTGAACACCATGGGTTCCAGCTGTCAGGATTGACTTCTGTTCATTACAGACACCCTTTCTGGGCAAGGGTTCCTGTGCGACACGGATGAGAAGGCAGCGAGAGGCTGCCGACAGCAGCACGATCCTGGCTCACGGGACACGAAGGGTGACGCTCTGCTTCAGTGGCGACATTACACATGTGACTTTGTCCTGTCGAAAGTGGCTAGACCTCTGCTCTTTACAAGTTTTTTAGTGCTCCAGAGATATTACTCATTCTTAAGAACTTTCAGCTTGTGGATGTCAAGCACTTTGTGTAGTTACCCTGCTCCCCCAGTAAGTTTGTCAAATGGAAAGGCTTGGCATTGTACACCAGTTGAATAGCCTCTGGACTTTGCCCCTCCATATGATCCCTAAGTCTGATGGTGGTTGCCACCCATGTGGCAATTACTGATGCCTTAACAAGGTCTCCACCCCTGATCGTTACCCGGTCCCACACATCCAAGACTTTTCGGCACGATTAGCTGTGATAACCCCCGTTTGGCCTCGTTGAGTTTCTGGGTATGCCACTTGGGCTGAAAAATGCAGCACGGATTTTCCAATGATTGATGGACATCGTATTAAAAGACTTAGATTTTCTTTTTGTCTACCTGGATGACATACTTGTCACTAGTGTATCCAAATTCAAACATGCATCTTATCTCTGAACACCTTTCGAGCGCTTAAGCCATAGGTGTCAAACTCAAGGCCCGTGGGCCATACCCGGCCCGGCGTACAATTATATCCGGCCCGGGAGATCATTTTAGATAGATCTATTATTTTAATTATTAATGGCCCGGTGATATGAAGCCTATGATTGTAAGTTACTACCAATCATAAAAATAATGCTTGCTCAGCAGTCTTCTTCATAAGAAACGGAATTTGTGAAGTGAAACACTTTGTAGTTATGGCAGAGACTAAGACACATGCGAACAGGCTGAAAAAACGGAGGCAATGAAAGCTGCGTTCGCACGCGCCCGACTGATCCGGCCCACACGAAGCTGCATTTTGCCCAATCCGGCCCGTGACCTAAAATGAGTTAGACACCCCTGGCTTAAGCCAACACAGGTTGATTATTAATCCTGCTAACTGTCAGTTTGGGTTGACAACCATTGGCTTTCTCAGCCTTTGCATCTCTGCAGAAGGTGCAAAACCACTCCCAGCGAAATTAGCTGCTATTATAGATTTCCCACCGCCCCGCATTCATAATAAACTACAGGAACTTTTATTACCACTTCATTCTTTGAGCTGCTGAATTATGCTTCCCCTGTATAGTGCGATTAAAGACAATGCCTCTAATCACATGCTTGACTGATCAGCAGACATAACCAGGGAGTCCTTTAACATCTGCCGGACGATGCTGAGGATGTTCTACGAGTCTGTGGTGGCCAGTGCTATCATGTTTGCTGTTGTGTGCTGGGGCAGCAGGCTGAGGGTAGCAGACACCAGCAGAATCAACAAATTCATTCGTAAGGCCAGTGATGTTGTGGGGGTGGAACTGGACTCTCTGACAGTGGTGTCTGAAAAGAGGATGCTGTCCAAGTTGCATGCCATCTTGGACAATGTCTCCCATTCACTCCATAATGTACTGGTCAGGCACAGGAGTACATTCAGCCAGAGATTCATTCCACCAAGATGTAACACTGAGCGTCATAGGAAGTCATTCCTGCCTGTGGCCATCAAACTTTACAACTCCTCCCTCGGAGTGTCAGACACTGTGAGCCGATAGGCTGGTTCTGGACTTATTTCCATGGCATAATTTATCTATCTATTATTTAATTATTTATGGTTTTATATTGCTATATTTCTACACTATTCTTGGTTGGTGTGACTGTAACAAAACCCAATTTCAATAAAATATGTCTGTCTGTCTGTCTGTATGATGATACCAGACAAGCTCTTTCCAATGTAACCCCACTGGCGCACCCGCTCCCCAGTGCACCTGTAGCCATTACAACTGACACTTCAGACTATTCAGTGGGTGCTGTGCAGGAACAGTTGTTTGGATGCGTGTGGCAGCCGCTCCCCTTCTTCAGCCGGCAGCTCCGTCCTCCTGAAAGGAAGTACAGCACATTTGAGCATGAGCTTCCCGGTCTCTAACTGGCACTCCACTTATTTCAGTTTCTTCTAGAGGGTTGCCATTTCACAGAGTTTGTTGACCACAAGTCTCTTATGCATGTGATGGCCAAAATACCCTTGATATGTACAGCAGCAACATCACCTGCCCTACATATCAGGGCTCAACACTCATATACATCTCATAGGGAAAAATAATGCCATGGCTGATTGCCTCTCATGGCTAGCAGCTGAGGCCATACACATAGGGGTTGACTATACTGGCATGGCAGCCGACCAAGTTACTGACCCAGAGGCCCAGGCTTACTGAACAGCGGTCTTGGGCCTACAGTTGACTGATGTTAAGTTCAGGGAAGCTGGAGTTTCTCTCCTGTGTAATGTCTCAACCAGTCACCCTCACCCCATTGTGCCAGCAAAATGAAGACAGACTGTTTTTGACTCCATGCCTGGTCTGTAACATCTGGGCCAGAAGGCCTCACAGAAAAAGATGGCACTATGTTTGTGTGGCATGGCCTTAGAAAGGACGTGCGTGATTGGACTGCAGCCCACGTGGAGTGTTAGTGGGTAAAACTTCACCATCCAGTTCAAGCACTATTGGCACTTTTTGAGGTCCCTGAGCGACGGTTTGACTGTGTCAGTGTGCATCTTGTTAAGTCACATCAAGTCACTTTTATTGTCATTTTGACCATAACTGCTGGTACAGTACAGAGTGAAAATGAGACAACGATTTTTCAGGACCGTGGTGTTACATGACACAGTACAAAAACTAGACCAAGCCACGTAAAGTACAACATAGAAAAACTACACTAGACTACAGACCTACCCAGGACTGCGTAAAGTGCACAAAACAGTGCAGGCATTACAATAAATAATATATAAGACAATAGGGCAGTAAGGTGTCAGTCCAGGCTCTGGGTATTGAGGAGTCTGATAACTTGGGGGAAGAAACTGTTACATAGTCTGATTGTGAGAACCCAAATGCTTCAGTGCCTCTTCCCAGATGGCAGGAATGAGAAGAGATTGTATGAGGGGTGCATGGGGTCCTTCATAATGCTGTTTGCTTTGTGGATGCAGTGTGAGGTGTAAATGTCCATGATGGCGGGAAGAGAGACCCCAATGATCTTCTCAGCTGACCTCACTATCCGCTGCAGGGTCTTGCAATCCGAGATGGTGCAATTTCCAAACCAGGCAGTGATGCAGCTGCTCAGGATGCTCTCAATACAACCCCTGTAGAATGTGATGAGGATGGTGGGGGGGGGGGGGGGTGGGAGATGGACTCTCCACAGCCTTCACAGAAAGTAGAGATGCTGCTGGGCTTTCTTTGCTATGGAGCTGGTGTTGAGGGACTAGGTGAGATTCTCTGCCAGGTGAACACCAAGAAATTTGGTGCTTTTAACAATCTCTACCGAGGAGCAGTTGATGTTCAGTGGAGAGAGGTCGCTCCATGCCCTCCTGAAGTCAACAACCATCTCTTTTGTTTGGTTGTTGGCTCTGCACCAGTCCATTAGCTGCTGCATCTCCTCTCTGTAAGCTGACTCGTCGTTCTTTTTTATGAGACCCACCACAGTCGTGTTATCGATGAACTTGATGAAGCAGCACCATCGTGGGTCAGCAGAGTGAACAGTAGTGTACTGAGTACACAGCCTGGTGGGGGGGGGGCCCGTGCTCAGTGTGATGGTGTTGGAGATGCTGCTTCCGATAGACTGACTGAGGTCTCCCAGTCAGGAAGTCTAGGATCCAGTTGCAGAGGGATGTGTTCAGGCCCAGTAGGCTCAGCTTTCCAATCAGTTTCTGAGGGATGATTGTGTTGAATGCTGAAATGAAGTCTATGAACAGCATTTAAACATACATGTCCTTTTTGTCCAGGTCGGTTATGGCTAGGTGGATGGTGGTGGCATTGGCATTATCCGTTGAGCGGTTGGGACAGTACGCAAACTACAGGGGGTCCAGTGAGGGGGGCAGCAGGGTCTTGATATGCCTCATGATGAGCCTCTCGAAACACTTCATGATGATGGATGTGAGCGCAACGGGACAGTCATTGAGGCAGGACACTGAAGACTTCCTCGGCATGGGGACCATGGTGGCGGCATGGGGACGATGGTAGAGTCACCATCGGTTGCAGCCTCCCTGAACATGTGCCGGTCAGTGTGCTCATCCCCCCTCCATGGATTCATACACCTCCTTACCATGCTGGACCGCACCACCAGGTGGCCAGAGATCATCCCTCGAATATCAACACTGGCCATAGATGTGACTCAGGGGTTGGCAGCACCTGAGTTTCTCAGTTTGATACTGCATCTTACCATGGTCCCCAATTCACATCAGGCCACTAGGCCGCGATGGGCCAGAGCTTTAGGCTGCTACATCACGCCACGGCATCTCACTGCTCCGTAAAGGCTGCCTCGCAGGCTCCCTGATGGATGAATATTGGCATGATCATCTCCCGAGGGTCCTGCTAGGGCTCAGAACCACTCCAAAAGAGGACCTGCAGTTGTCCTTGGCTGAAATGGTATACAGGAAGCCATTATGACTTCCAAATGATTTCATTCCTGACTGCCTGGTCGGCCTCTCAACAACGTTCCACCTTCCTCAGTCAATTCAAATCCTTTGCACCTCTTCCTGTCTCCCAACATGGCATACTGCACTCTCGGATTCCTGGTGACCTACATTCAGCCTCGTTTGTGTTCACCACCAGGATGCACACCAATGTCACTTACGATTGCCTGGAACAGGGACAAAAGGCTTTTATTGTAGACAAGAGGGGTAAACCTGAACGTTTTTCAGTAGATCGTCTTAAACCAGCCCACTGAGATTTGGAGATTTCTGCATCACAACATGACCATGAGCGTGTCGATACTCCTCTGGATGAGCCAGATGCGGCTATGGTTCCTCCTCCTATGGAACACAGGACCTTAGCCAAGCGGCTTGTCCAAGCTCCAGACAGGCTCACAATGCCATTTTTAGTGAAATCTGGGCTGGCCTTTGTAGGGTAATGAAATTGATAGATACATACATAATTCACAACCACCAACATTGAGTTGGGGTTCGCTTTAAGAGGCTGGTCTAATGTGATGAGGGACTGTTTTTGTTTTCCCAACTTCCTGGTGCCAGTGTAATTTTCTCACGCATTGCCCCCTGAATCAGCATTTCACAATCTGTGATCACTAAGCAACTTAGGGCAGCTGATAACGTTGCTGGAACTCCGGGTCATAAAGAGGTCAAGAATTGGAAGATAAAGATATAAATATTAGCTTTATTTGTCACATTACATCGAAACATGGCGAAATACATCAATGACCAACAAAGCCCGAAGATGTGCTGGGGACACACCACGGGTGTCGCTGTGTTTCCAGCACCAACATTGCATTGCCACAACTTACTAACCCTAACGCGTACATCTTTGGAATGTGGGAGGAAACCAGATTAGCTGGGGGAGCCCATGCGGAGAATGTACGAACCCCTTGAGAATTGAAACCCCCATCTTCTTTTTTTTTTAAACTACCATTTGAGTTAATTGAAAGATTTCCTCCACAATCTAATTGTAAACTTTGGTATAATTTTTATTTTGCTGGCGGTTTGATGTTGATCTTTAGAAGCTCTGGGGTCGAACACCGAACGGGTTCTTTTTTCCCTCACCTTTTTCTTGCTTTAGTAAGGTCTTTTTTTTCTTTTTTTGTGTCATCATATTTTTCAATCCTTAATATTTTTTTTTCTCTTTTGGGACATTGTAATTGTTATTTACTTTGATGCACTCTTGTATTTTGGATAATAATAATAATAATAAAAAGATTTGAAAAGAAAGAAAAAGAAACCCCAATCTTCTAATCACTGGTGCTGCTAAACACCACGCTATCCTTTAGTTCCGTTTTAGTGCAGTCTCTATGCATAACGGGAGCTAAATTATTGAAGTGTTATTCCCTATTTTCTAAAAATTAGGGCCAATGAATGCACTGGAAATTAACTGTATAGAGAAGCTTCATATTATTGCTTCTGTACAGTTGCTTAAAGGAAGGAACCCGAACTTCAGCGAAAACCACAGTCAGTAATGTACTTTGCGTAACTTATCAGCTTGTACTCAGCCTTGTTACATGTTAATTCGTTCCTAGAAGAGAGAAGAAACCAGTCAGATCATGAAATCTAGCCAACCCAAGGCCAAGTAGTGTGTGCACCGTTGCAAAGAAAATCATGCCTGCAGCAGCATCACCCATCACAGGTAGAATGCATCACTTTTATTTATTATTTAGAGATGCAATGTGGCACAGGCCTTTCCAGGTCAACAAGCTGCATCACTCACCAACCCATTTATTTCATTACAGGATAATTTACAATGACCAATTAACCTACTAAGCATAAGACCCTATGGTATAGGAGCAGAATTAGGCCATTTAGCCTATCGAGTCTGCTCCACCACTTCATCATGGCTGATCTATTCTTCCTCTCAGCCCCAATCTTTTGCCTTCTCTCTTCCTTCATCCCTTCATGCCTTGACCAATTAAGAATCTATCAGCCTTTGCCTTAAATCTACATAAAGACTTGGCCTCCACAGCTGCCTGTGTCAACGAATTCAGCAGATTCACCACTCTCCAGCTTAAGAAATTCCTCCTCATCTCAATTCTAAAAGGATGCCCCCCCTATTCTGAGGTTGTGTCCTCTGGTCTTAGACATTATCCTCTCCACATTCACTCTTTTCGACAGGTTTCAATTAGGTCACCCCTCATTCTTCTGAATTCCAGTGAATACAGGCCTAGAGCCATCAAACACTCTTCTTATGACAAGCTGTTCAATCCTGGGATAATTTTTATGAACTTCCTTTGAAGCCTCTCTAGTTTCGACACATCCTTTCCAAGTCCCTTTATGCCTCAGTTTTTTGTATTTTCTCTCCATTTAGAAAATAGTCAACCCTTTCATTTCTTCTGACAAAGTGCATGACCAGACACTTCCCAACACTATATTCTATCTGACAGTTCTTTGCCCATTCTCCTAATCTGTCTAAGTTCTTCTCTAGCCTCTCTACTCCCTTTAAACTACCTGCATCTCCACCTATCTTTGTACCATCTGCAAACTTTGCAACAAAGCCATCAATTCAATCTCCAAATCATTGACATATAACATAAAAAGAAACAGTTCAAACATAGACCCCTGTGGAACACCACTAGTCACTGGCAGCAAACCAGAAAAGGTTCCCTTTATTCCCACCCTTTGCCTCCTGCCAGACAGCCACTGTTTTATCCATGCTAGAATCTTCCCTATGATTCCATGGGCTCGTAGCTTGTTAAGCTGCCTCATATGTGGCAACTTGTCAAAGGCTTTCTGAAAATCCAAGAATATAACATCAACCGATTCTCCTTTGTCTATCATTTTTGTTATTCCTTCAAAGAATTCTAACAGATATGTCAGGCAAGATTTTCCCTTGAGGAAACCATGCTGATTAAGCCCTATTTTATCATGTTCCTTCAAGTACCCTGAAATCACATCCTTAGCAATTGACTCCAACATCTTCTCAACCACTGAGGTCAGACAAACTGGCCTGCGATTTCCCTTCTTCTGTCTTTCTCCCTTCTTGAAGAGTGGATTGTCATTTGCAATTTACCAGTCTTCCGGAACCATTCCAGAATCTAGTGATCCATGAAAGGTCATTACTAATGCCTCCACAATCTTTTCAGCCACCTCTTTCAGAATATTGAGGAGTATACCATCTGGTCCAGGTGATTTACCTATCTTCAGAACTTTCAGTTTCCCAAAGACCTTCTCTAGTAATGATAACTTCACACACTGACACCTGGAATATCTACCTTACTGCTAGTGTCTTCCTCAGTGAAGACTGATGCAAAGTACTTATTCAGTTCATCCACCATTTCATTGTCACCCATTACTATCTCTCCAGCATCTTTTTCCAGCAATCCGATATCCACTCTCGCCTTACTTTTACATTTTATATCTCTGAAGAAACTTTTGTTATGCTATTTAACACTATTGGCTAGCTTACTTCTGTATTTCTTCTTTACCTTCTTAATGACTTTCTAGTTGCCTTCTCTGGTTTTTATAGTTTCTCAATCCTCTAACTTCCCACTAATTTTTGATCTATTATATGTTTTTCTTTGGCTTTTACATTGGCTTTGACTTCTCTTGTTCACACAGATGTATCATCTTGCCTTTAGAATACTAAAAGTTCTTCTTCTTTTGGATGTATGTATCCAGTGCCTTCTGAACTGCTGCCAAAAATTCCAGCCATTGCTGCTCTGCCATCATCCCTGCCAGTGTTCTTTTGCCATCAATTCTGGCCAACTCCTCTCTCATGCCTCTGTAATCTCCTTTACTCCACTGTAATACTGATATATCTGGCTTTAGCTCCTTGTCAAATTTCAGGGTGAATTTGATCATATTTTGATCACTTGACACTAAGGGTCCTTTCCCCTTAAATTCTCTAATCATTTCCGGTTCATTGCACAATGCCCAGTCCAGATCCCCTAGAGGGCTAAACCACGAGCTGCACTAAAATGCCATCTTATTGGCATTCTAGAAATTCTTCATCTTGGAATCCAGCACCAACCTGATTTTCACAATCTACCTGCATATTGAAATCTCCGATGAATATTGTAACATTGCCCTTTTGGAATGCATTTTCTACCTCCCGTTGTAACTTTTAGACCACCTCTTTACTACTGTTTGAGGGTCTGTATATAATTCCCATCAGGGTCTTTTTACCCTTGCAGTTCCTTAGCTCTATCCACAACGATTCAACACCTACGTCACCTCTTTCTAATGATTTGAATTCATTTTTTACAAACTGAACAATGCCACGCCCGCTGCCTCCCTACCTGTGCTCTTGATACAATGTGTATCCTTGGATATTACACTCCCAGCTATAATCTCCTTTCAGCCATCATTCAGTGATGCCTACAATGTCATACATACCAATCTGTCACTGTGCTACAAGTTAATCTACCTTACTCTGTATACTGTGCACAAATATAACACCTTCAGTCCTGTATTCACCCTTTTCAATTTTGTCCACTTTTGAAACTTCCTGTTGACTACGATTTTTCCCTATCATCAGCCTCTCCTTAGAGTCTCACTACAAATTACCTCTGTTTGTAAACCAACCATTTTCAGCACTATCACTCCAGTTCCCATCCCCCTGCCAAATTATTTTAAACACACCCTAACATATCTAGCCAGCCTGCCAGCAAAGATATTGGACCACTTTGGGTTCAGGTGTAACCTGTCCCTTTTGTATAGGTCATACATTCCCCAGAGGATATCCCAATGATCTATAAATCTGAACCATAACTGGTACATCTTTGGACTGTGGAAGGAAACTGGAGAACCCAGAGGAAACACACACACTTATGGGAAGGACATACAGACATCTCACAGTGGGCACAGGATTCCAACATCCTGAGCTGCAATAGCGTCACGTGGACCACTATGGCTCCATATAAACAGCATTCACAAGCACAACATAAACATAAATTATACACAATTTTTTACAAGCAAAAACTCAACTAGAACAGACACAAAATGCTGAAGGAACTCAGCAAATCAGGCAGATCTATGGAGGGGAATAAACAGTTGAGATGTCAAGGCAAAACCCGAAATGTTGCCTGTTCATTTAAAGAGTGTTGCCACAAGAAAGCAATATCTATCATCAAGGAACCCAGACATCCAGGTCAAGCTCTCTTCTTGTTACTGCGATTGGGAAGGAGGTACAGAAGCCTCTTAAGTCCCACACTATCAGGTTCAGGAACAGTTATTACCCTTCAACCATCAGGTTTCGAAATCAGTGTGGAAACTTCGTTCACTTTGACTCTGAACTGATTCCACAACTTATGGCCTCATTTTCACAGACTCTACAACTCCAGTTCTCAGTATTATTTATTTATGTCTGCATTTTGTTAGTCTTTGTGTGTACTTTTGTTATTGAATCTATTGACCTTTCTGTTCTACGGTGAATGGATGCAAGAAAAATTATCTCATGGTAGTATATGGTGACATGTGCATAGTTCGATCATAAATTTACTTTTAATTTTGAACTTTAGATGCTGCCTGACCTGCTGAGTTCCTCCAGCACTTTGTGTATTGCTTAAGATTTCCAGCATCTGCAGAATCTCTCATGCTTACATTTAGAAGCAAAACGCACTAAGTCCATTTGAGTGCAGAGAGCTTATCTCTTGAGATCTAGCTGCTGTAGATTGGGGTACAGTGAAGGGAGGAATACTTGCAGTTTGTAGAGGTTGAATGGTCGGTCTGCAAGGAATTAGTGCTAAGGGTCTTCTGATCAGTTATAACACCAATCAATAACCACATGGCCTCAGAATGTACTGGGAACTCAGCTCAGCGAGCATGCCAGAGGGTAACTTATCTTGCTGTAGGTCCCAGGGCTGATTACTAAACACATCCTGCACATATCAGGTTTATTGATGTCACCTTAGGATGAGGCCAATGACTCCTCTTTTCCAGGAATTGGCCTTAGCTTTAGGTACACTCTGTACTGACGGGCTGGGAAAATATGACAGGTTACCTGCGGAATGAGGACACAGCTGAAGCTCTCAGCAAGACAGTAACACATTTATACCCAGGCGTCATGCCAGTACTGATCAACTCACAGTTCTTGGCAGGATTTTTATATGGTGTATGTTGTGCCCATTTCTGGGCTCCTGACATAGATTGGTATGAGAGTTGGGGTACCGTGTACTTGTGTGTGTGTTCATGTTTGTATTTGTGTCTCTGTGTATGTTTACATGTATGTGTGTTGTGTGTGTCTTTGGTCATATGTGTATTTGTGTATGTGTGTTTTTGTGTGTAGTTTTGTGAGAGTGTTTTTGTGTGAGTCTGTTATGCTTCTTTATGTATTTGTGTGTTTATGTGCGTGCGCGCGCGCGCGCGTGTGTGTGTGTGTGTGTATGTGCGTGTGTGTGTGTGCGTGCGTGTGCGTGCGTGCGTGCGTGCGTGTGTGTGTGTGTGTGTGTGTGTGCGTGCAAGCGCACGCGCGCGTGTGCACATGTGCTTTTGTGTTATTCTGTGTATGTGTGCTGGTTCTGAGGGTCTGAGCTGGCTGCTGGGGAGACAGGAGGCACCCAATGGCTGGGTGGGTGGACAGGTGATTTATAGAATGCTCCCAGTGGCCGGACTCAGTGCTCCCACTACCATATAGTACACACCTTCTCAAGCTGAAGCAGTCATGCTTCTAGGTTTCCCGGAGACAGTAGGGATGTGGTGTTTTACATGGAGGGAGAGGTACAATCACATTCTCCTGTGGGGTCGAACTCTGAGGGGTGTGTGCACACTGACCTTGGAGACTGCATTCCCCAGGTACCTGTGCATGCTGACGCAGGGAACCGCCACTCATTGACCATGAGATCCACCAGGCATTGACTCTGGGGACCAGTGAACATCAACCCTGGGGACCATCATTCATTCATCCTGGGTCCACCAGTTCTTCACCCTGGGGTCCAGTGAAAATCAACCCTGGGGACCATCATTCATTCATCCTGGGTCCACCAGTTCTTCACCCTGGGGACCAGTGAACATCAACCCTGGGGACCATCATTCATTCATCCTGGGTCCACCAGTTCTTCACCCTGGGGTCCAGTCAGCACTGAGCCTGAGGACCAGCACTCATCAGCTCTGGAGACATTGACCCTGGGGCCACCAAATATTCACCATAGGGAGCACCAATCTTCAACCCTGGGGACCACCACTCATTGACCCTTGAGGACCAACAGTCTTTAACCCTGGGGACCAGTGAGCATCGACCCTTGGGAATGCCACTCTTTGGCCCTGATGTTCAGTGAGTATTAACCCTGGAGAGACCACCACGCACTAATGCTGGGGACTACCAATCTTTGACTCTAGGGACTAATAGGCGTTGACCCTAAGATCAGTGCTCACTGACCACAAGGTTTCTCAGTCTTTGTTGTTCTGAAGTTCATGTTGAAATGAATGGAATAAATAGATAGAGAGTTGTGCAATGGGTCAGTTCCATTTCGACTACTTCTGGTTTCTTTCACAGAACCCAGAGGCAACTTCACAAAAGTCCTTTTCTCTGTTAATTACCCCAATGAGCTGGGCACAGGGCACACACTCAGCAATATTCTTCTGTCTAAGAATTACTCTGGGGGTGAAGTATGGATTATCCCCCGGGAAGACAGCACCAAACCTTGTTCGCTGTCAGCGGGGCTGCACCCTGTCAACCAGACCAGATTCTTTAAATGACTTGTTCTACCATAAACATGGGAAAAAATAGCACACTGTGACCCACCTCACACCACAGACAAAGTTCCATTCTAGCATCTCCCAAGCTATCTCACAGTTCTACATGACACGGAGAATCTTTCATCCTTGCATAGCCTATTTAGTTTCAAAAACACGTCCTAGCACATAGAACATAGAACAATACAGCACAGTACAGGCCCTTTGGCCCACAATGCTATGCTGACCCTTAAACCCTGCCTCCCATATAATCCTCCACGTTAAATTCCTCCATATACCTGTCTAGTAGTCTCTTAAATGTCACTAGTGTATCTGCCTCCACCACTGACTCAGGTAGTGCGTTCCACGCACCAACCACTCTCTGAGTGAAAAACCTTCCTCTAATATCCCCCTTGAACTTTCCACCCCTTACCTTAAAGCCACATCCTTTTGCAGTGATGCCCTGGGGAAGAGGCGCTGGCTGTCCACTCTGTCTATTCCTCCTAATATCTTTTATACCTCCATCACGTTTTCTCTCATCCTCCTTCTCTCCAGAGAGTAAAGCCCTAGCTCCCTTGATCTCTGATCATAATCCATACTCTCCAAACCAGGCAGCGTTCTGGTAAATCTCCTCTGTACCCTTTCCAGTGCTTCCACATCCTTCCTATAGTGAGGCAACCAGAACTAGACACAGTACTCCAAGTGTGGCCTAACCAGAGTTTTATAGAGCTGCATCATTACATCACGACTCTTAAACTCTATCCCTTGACTTATGAAAGCTAACACTCTATAAGCTTTCTTAACTACCCTATCTACCTGTGAGGCAACTTTCAGGGATCTGTGGACATGTACCCCCAGATCCCTCTGGCCCTCCACACTCCCAAGTATCCTGCCATTTAGTTTGTACTCTGCCTTGGAGTTTGTCCTTCCAAAGTGTAACATTTTACCCTTCTCTGGGTTGAACTCCATCTGCCACTTCTCAGCCCACTTCTGCATCCTGTCAATGTCTCTCTGCAATCTTTGACAATCCTTAACACTATGCACAACACCACCAACCTTTGTATCATCTGCAAACTTTCCAACCCATCCTTCTACCCCCACATCCAGGTCATTAATAAAAATCACGAAAAGTAGAGGTCCCAGAACCGATCCTTGTGGAACACTAGTCACAACCCTCCAATCCGAATGTTCTTCTTCCACCATGACCCTCTGCTTTCTGCAGACAAGCCAATTCTGAATCCACCTGGCCAAACTTCCCTGGATCCCATGCCTTCTGACTTTCTGAATAAGCCTACCGTGTGGTACCTAGTCAAGTGCTTTACTAAAATCCATGTAGGTCACTTCCATTGCACTACCCTCATCTATATGCCTGGTCACCTCCTCAAAGAACTCAATCAAGCTTGTTAGGCACAATCTTCCCTTCACAAAGTCATGCTGACTGTCCCTGATCAGACGGTGATTCTCTAAATGCCCATAGATTCTACCTCTAAGAATCTTTTCCAGCAACTTTCCCACCACAGACGTAAGGTTCACTGGTCTACAATTATCCGGACTATCCCTACTACCTTTTTGAACAAGGGGACAACATTCGCTTCCCTCCAATCCTCCAGTACCATTCCCGTAGACATCGAGGACATAAAGATCCTAGCCAGAGGCTCAGCAATCTTTGTGCTGGATATTTATTTATTATGACATATGGTATGGTAACAATAAAGATGGTCCCTAAGTTCAATGGAAGTTGTTGCTGAAGGTGATACAGAGTTTGAAGTGACACTTGCTGCCACCCACAGTGATGATGGATGCAAGCCCCGACTTATGTATTGGAACTGGTTTATTATTATCACATTTACATACTAAAAAAACAATGAAAAGTTTTCCTTACATACTGCTTATACAGATCAAGTCATTACACAGAGAACTGAAGTAAGACAAGGTAAAACATTAACAATTAGAATAAAGTGTAACAGCTATAGGGACGTGCAGTCCAGGTGAACAATAAGGAAAAAGATCCTAATGATATAGATTGTGAGGTCAAGAGTCCAACTTATCGTACTAGGGAACTATTTTAATAATCTTAGACCAGTGGGATAGTAGCTGCCCTTTAGCCTGGTGCTTTGTGCTTTCAGGCTTTTGTACCTTCAGGCTAATGGGAGAGGGGAGAGGAGAAAATGTTTGGGGTGGTGGGGTCTTTACTCATGTTGGCTGCTTTATTGAGGCAGTGAAAAGTATAGACAGAGTCCATTGTAGAGAGGCTGTATTAAGCTGTGTTCACAACTTTCTGCCATTTCTTGAGATTATATGCTGAGCAGTTGCCAAATCAAGCCGTTATGCATCCCAATGGAATGCTTTCTATGAGTGCATTGATAGAAATTGAAAAGGATCGGCAGGGATATGCCAAATTCTTTAGCCTGCTGAGGAAATAGAGACATTGGTGAACTTTCTTGGCCATGGCATCAATGTGGTTGGACCTGGACAGGCTCTTCTTGTTGTTCGCTCCCGTGAACTTGAAGCTCTTGACCCTCTCGACCTCAACACCATTGATGTAGACAAGAGCATGTGCACCACCCCACATTCCTAAAATCAATTTCAGCTCTTTTGTTTTGCTGACATTTAAGGACATGTAGGACGTTGTCATAACACCATGTCACTAAGCAATTCATTCCTCTACTCTGACTCATCATTATTTGAGATGTGGCCCACAACAGCAGAAGCATCGGGATTCTAGATGGAGTTACTATCAGATAGAGATGAATGCTCATCTTAATGCCCACTCTGTTAGTTACCTTGGGTTCCAATTAAAATTCACAGAGGAAGATTACTTTGTTCTCATTTAATGGCAGCAATTATGTGGTTAGTATCACCATTAAGATAAAAGCTGAGATAGTCTCAGATTAGTTGCATTAAATCCCTCTGATTCAGAACTTTTAGAATAGGGTGTTTCCAACTGTTTTTATGCCATGGACTCCTACCATTAACCGAGGAGAGCCCCAGCTTTAGAGGTACCATAACCTGCAGAGGACTGCGTGTGGCCATGCAAATTCCGAAGACTGTGTGGGTTTGAGGAAGAAACATACGGGCTTCGGGGGAGGAGGGTGTAGATAGACTAAGAAGATAATGTGGAAAAGTGTGAGGTCAGCAGCTTCAGTAGAAAATTAGGAAGACTGAGTTTATTTTCAATGGTGGATGATTTAAAGGTGTTGGTGTTTAGAAAACTCTAGCCATACATGACAACACAAATCACTAAAAGTTAGCATGTAGGTACAGGACAGAATTAGAAAGGCAAATGGCAAACTAGCCCATTTTGGAAGAGGACTTGAGGTGTAGAATGCCGTTCTCCAATTATATGGAGCCTGGTTACACTGCAGTTGAAATATTATGTAAATCTGTTCTCCCTCCCTAATGAAATGATGTCTCATATTTCCTTATGACATAGAAAGAGACCTTTTGGCACATTGAGTCGAAGTTCAAAGTAAATTTATTATCAGAATAGGTATAAACTGATTAACCATTTTATTAGGTAGCTCATGTTAGTGGTCTTCTGAAGCTGTAGTCCATCCACTTCGAGGTTCGATGTGTTGTGCGTTCAGAGATGCTCTTCTGCACACCACTGGCGCAGCACGTGGTTGCTTGAGGTACAGTTGTCTTCCTGTCCGCCTGAACCAGCCTGGCCATTCTCCTCTGTCCTCTCTAATAACAGCATTTTTGTCTACTGAATTGCCACCTCCTAGATGATTTTTGCTTTTCACACCATTCCCTGTAAACTCTAAAGACTTTTGTGCATAAAAGTCCCAGTTTCTGAGATACTCAGACCACCCTGTCTGGCGCCAACAACCATGTCTGTGTGCTTTTATACATTGAATTGATTAGCTAATTGGACATTTGTGTTAATGAGCAGGTGTACAGGTATACCTCAAAATGTGGCCACTGCGTGTATGTTACCATATAAGACCTTGAGTTTTACTTTCTTGCAGGGATTTGCAGGAAAAATAGGAACATGATAGAATTTATGAAACAGATCCTGCATCTGCTGGAAATCAAGAGCAACACACACAAAATACTGACAGAACTCAGCAGGTCAGGCAGAATCTATGGAAGGGAGTAAACAGACAGGCCACGACCCTTCATCAGGACTGGAAAGGAAGGAGGAAGAATAGAATGAAATTCTCCCTCCCCTGAAATGTGGTGCAAAATGCAGTGGAAAATAGTGCAATGAACACTTAAGCCTGGTTGACAAGGTGCAATAAAATGTCATTAAATCTGACTGGTATTTGTGATGGTGACCAGGAGGCTGAGGAACACAAAGTTCTCTTAGAAAGTGCGGGTTACACAATGTTTCTGCAAATGGAATGAGTCCAGTTCTCCAAGGCCCTTCTCAAACTCTTGTGGTATTCTCACCTAGTCCTGCTTGTGGGTCCTTGAGAAAACCAGGGGAAGACCCTGGACATTCAGCCTCTCAAACCATCAAGTGTTTCCTTCCAGAGAAATGCACACAAATGTTGGAGTAACTCAGCAGGTCAGGCAACATTTATAAAGGATGTACCGAGATACTTCATTAGGACTGACTTGAAGTTCAACACGTCATGGGAACCAGACTTTACGGACTCCCCGCCTACACTTCGCATCGCCTCAGTAAAGCAGCCAGAATAGTTCTGATGCAAGGTTTAAATCCTAAAACTTCAGTGGTTCCCTTCCCGTACAGATGCTGCTTGACCTGCTGAGTTTCTCCAGCAGAATGCTCGTTGCTATGAAATATTGTGCTCAGTTTTGGCCACCATGCTATAGGAAAGATGCCATTAAGCTGGAAAGAGTGTAGAAGACTGAGGGATGACCTTATAGAAGTGTACAATATCATGAGGGGCATAGATAGGGTGAATGCAGACACTCTTTGTCCCAGTACGGGAATCAAGAACTAGAGGGCATAGGTTTAAGGTGAAAGGGGAGAGGTATAGAGAAGCAACTTTTTCACACAGAAAATGATCCCGATATGGAACAGATTGCTAGAGGATGTGGGTGAGGCAGATGCATCAACAGCATATAAAACACAGGTACATTGATAGGAATTGGTTTAGGGGATGTGGGCCAAGTGAAGAAAATGGGACTGGTTTAAATGGGTTAGTATGAACAAATTGGGCCAAAGGGCCTGCTTCCCTGTCATATGACTCTGTGACTCAATTGCTATAGAGCTTAAGTCACTGCAATGTGAAATTGGAACCTGGCCTTGGATTATGTGTGTGGGAATGATAGTGAAATACTTAACAGACAATTTTCAAAATATTGTTCTTACTTTTATTTTCTGGTGGGGAGACTGAGGATGAGATGAATCTTTTCTGTCCTCTCAATGTGCCTTCCCTTCTACCCCACCCCCACCTGATGTCATTTGCAATCGTGGTGCCAAGTTGGCAGAGCAGAGGGAATAAAACACTGTTATGCAATGTGTAATGGACTCTGAGGGAACAGTATCTATCTGAGTTTGTTCGGCAGATCTCTGTTATCAGGGGCCTTGCTAGAGGAATGACGTGGCTCTCTGTGCTGCCAGTGAATTCAAAGAGTGGAATTCAAGTGGCAATCAAGCTTCGGCCAGCAAGTTCTTACCAGCTGTAATAGGCCACTCTGAAATAGGCCATTTGGCCCATTGAGTCTGTACTGACCAACAAGCACCTATACTGATCCTGTTTTATTCCCTTCACTCCCCCCAGGTTCCTCTGCTTATGCACAGACCAGGAACAATGTACAGTGGACAACAAGACTATAAGATATAGGAACAGAATTAGGCCTTTCGGCAGATTGAGTCTGCTCTGCCATTCAATCATGGCTGATTTTTTTTTCCTCGACACTATTCTCCCACTTTAAATTTTAATCCCTCTTGCCAATCTAAAGCCTGTCAGTCTCTGCCTTGAATACACTCAATGACTTGGCCTCTGCAGCCCTCTGTGGTAAAAAAAAATTCCATGGATTCACCTCCCTCTGGATGAAGAAATTCCTCCTCATCTCAGCTTTAGGGGCACATCTCCTCGGATCCTAGACTCTCCTACTGATGGAAACCTCCTCTCCATACCCACTCCATCCAGGCCTTTCTGTTTCTGGTAGATAACCTTCAGACCTGCTCACCCTTTGTGGTAAACTATGTATACCTGTCTGGACATGCCCCTCTGCTGACTGCTGCTCTGGCTCCTCCCACAGACCCCTGTATAAAGGCGATTGGGGCACTGCTCCTCCCTCAGTCTCCGAGATGTCGTGCTCCCCTTTTGCTGCTAATAAAAGCCTATCGTTCACTTCTTGTCTTCGAGAGTTATTGATGGTGCATCACCTTTGCAGTGTGGGAGGAAACCGGAGCACGTGCATACTCCACACGGACAGCACCGGATATCAGGAGTGAATCTGGTTCACTGGAGCAGCAGCAACTGTGCCTTCTGAACTGTAAACTGTAAATAGAAGAACATAGTTGCTTTGAACCTTGAACAGTACAGCACAGGAGCATGCCCTTTGGGCCATATGTCTGCACTAAACATGACACCATATTAAATATCTGCCTGCATACAATCCATATCCCTCCATTTGCTGCATATTCATGTGTATTCATTCTAACCTCTTAATTGCCACTATCCTATCTTCTTCCACCACTGCTCTTGGCAGTCTGTTCTGTTTAAAATACTTCCTACCTGCCTGCTTTAGACTTCCGTCTCTTTGGCAGGGTTCGCCCAATTTGCACCGATAACTCCTTCTCCCGTCTCCAACCCTCCTCTTCTTCTTGGACACCCCACTCTGGTTTTCTGCCTGCTCATCTCTAATTGCTGACAAGACATCAACCAGCTTGACTTCAGCACTTCTCTCTCTGCTTCAAAATTTACCCCCTCTGAACGCACAGCCCTTCACTCTCAACGTACTATTTCTAACCTTACCATCAAACCCACAGACAAAGGGGGTGCTGATGTAGTCTGGTGAACCCACAGACAAAGGGGGTGCTGATGTAGTCTGGTGAACTGACCTCTACCTTGCTGAGGCCAGGCGGCAACACTCAGATAGCACTTCTTACTTACCCCTTGAAAAGAACCCCATTCTGGACCATCAGGCCACTGTCTCCCACACCATCACTAACCACGTCAATTCTGGAGGTGTCCCATTGATGGTGTACCACCATCCTTATAATTCCCATGCCCCACACTGCTTGCTTCTAGCTCCTACCCTAGATCCACAAACCTGACTGTGGGGGTAGGCCCATTGTTTCTACCTGTTCCTGCCTATTGAACTCATGTCCCTATACCTTGATTCCATTCTATCCCCCTATGTTCAGTTCCTTTGCACCTACATCTGCGACATTTCACATGATCTCAATCTCCTCAGAAACTTTCAATTCTGTAGGCCTGATGAACATGAATGTTCAGTTGCTATACACTTCTATCTCACTTCAAGAAAACTTTAGAGCTCTCTACTTCTTTTTCAAAAACAGACCCAGTCAGTTCCTCTCCATCACCACCCTCCTCCATCTGGTGGAACTGGTCCTCATGCTCAACAAGTTTTCTTTTGCTCCTCCCACTCTCTCCAAACACAAGATGAAACGCAAGGCTCCCTCTTACCTCTTCTCTTCATCTACCTAACACCTTCCTCTGGTGTATTTCCCTTTCTCCCATTGGTCCACTCTTCTCTTCTATACAGTTCCTTCTTCTCCAGCCCTATACCTTTTCTACCTATCATCTCCCAGTTTCTTACTTCATCCTCCTCCCCCATCCTCCTGGCTTCACCTATCAACTACTTTGTCCTTCTTCCCCTCCCCCACCTTATTATTCCCCCTTTTTTTTCAAGTTCTGATGACGGTTCTCAGCCTGAAACATCAGCAGTTTATTCATTTCCATGGTTGCTGCCTGATCTACTGAGCTCCTGCAGCATATTGTATATATTGCTCTGGATTTTCAGCATTTGCAGAATCTCTTATGTTTATCCTTTAAACATTCACCCTCTTTTTTGTTTGTGGTACCTATATAAATGATATACATGTTTTGCTGTTGTTCGGGGACAGCTACTATCCCTCAACCATCAGGCTCTTGAACCAGAGGAGGTAACTTCATTCACCCCAAGACTTAACTGTTCCCACAACCTACATATGGACTTGCTTTCAAGGACTCTTCATCTCTCTCGATAATTGTCGCTTACTTATTTATTATTATTTTGTTTCTTTTTGTTTTGCAGTTTGTTGTCTTTTGCACATTGGTTGTCTGTCCATCTTGTGTGCGGTTTCTCATTGATTCTAATGTGTTTCTCTATATTTACGATAAATGCCCACAAAACAAAAATCTCAGGGTGATATATTGACAATAAATTTACTTTGAATGTTGAACTTTATTATTTTGTTGCTTGTTGTGCTCCACGCCGTTCTGCTGAGTACTGTATTGTGGTTATGCGATGTTGGCGCCAGAATTTGTACGGCAACTCTTGTGGGCTGCCGCCAGCACATCCTTGGGTTGTGTTAATTGTTCCAAATGTTGCATTCCATGGTATGTTTCAATGTATCCGTGTTAAATGAATGAATCTGAATCTGAATTTGAAATGCTTTAGATGTGAATGCCAGAAGCATGACTGGAAAGTCTGCCGTTTCCAAAAATGATTGGCGATGCCGTGGGTAATTGACAGGATTGTGTAAGGTTACAGCAGGAGAAAGGCCAGACGGAAAGTGGGGCAGAGCATTTGCAGAATAAAGTTAATCAGGACAATGTGAGATGATGCATTTTTGGAAGTCAGGTAGTGGGTGATAAATAGTGGTGGGGCACTAAGGAATGTTGATGAAAATGGGGACCTTGGACTTCAAGCCCACAGTTCCCTGAAGGGAACTACATGGGTAGGGTGGCAAAGAAGGCAAATTTGCATGCTGGCCTTCATCGGTTGGGGAATAATAATTAACTTTAATTGTCACATGTGAAGTGAGCCATTTGCGTCAAATAAAATCTGCAAAGATTGTGTTGAGCAGCCCACAAGTGCCGACATGTTTCCGGTGCCAACATAGAGTCATAGAGAAGTACAGCACAGAAACAGGCCCTTTGGCCCATCTAGTCTGTGCCAAACCATTTGAACTGCCTGGTCCCATTGACCTGCATCTGGCCCATTGCCCCCCTACCCCCGCCATCCAAACCTATCCAAACTTCTCTTACTGTTGAAATCAACCTCACATGCACTACTTGCATTGGCAGCTTGTTCCACACTCTCGTGACCCTCTGAAGGAATAAGTCTCCCCATTTTCCCCTTAAACTTTTCATCTTTCACCCTTAACCCACAACTTTTAGTTATAGTCCCACCCAACCTCCATATCAAAAGCCTGCTTGCACTTACTCTATCTATCCCCTTGTAATTTTGTAAACCTCTATCAAATCTCCCCTCAGTCTTCAACATTCTAAGGAATAAAGTCCTAAACTACTCAATCCTTCCTTATAATTTAGGTCTTCCAGTCCCAGCAACATCCTTGTAAATTTTCTCTGTACTCTTGCAATCCTATTTATATCTTTCCTGTAGGTAGGTGACCAAAACTGCACACCATACTCCAAATCAGGCCTCACCAATGTCTTATACAACTTCAACATAACATCCCATCTCCTGTACTCAATACTTTGATTTATAAAAGCCAAAGTGCCAAAAGCTTTCTTTACAACCCTATCTACACGTATCGCTACTTTCAATGAATTATGGACTTGTATTCCCAGATCTCTTTGTTCTACCATACTCCTCAGTGTCCTACCATTCACTGTGTAAGACCTACCCTGGTTGGTTCTACTGAATTGTAAAACTTCGCACTTGTCTGTACTAAATTCCATCTGTCATTTTTCCAGTTGGTCCAGATCCCTCTGCAAGCTCTGATAGTTTTCCTTGCCGTTCACTACACCTCCATTCTTGTTGTCATCTGCAAATTTGCTAATCCATTTAACCACATTATCATCCAGATTATTAATATTGATGACAAACAACAACAGACACAGCACTAATCACCGCAATATTTCACTAGTCACAGGCCTATAGCCAGAGAGGCAATCATCTACTACCACTCTCTGGCTTCTCCCACAAATTCAGTCTAATCCAATTTGCTACCTCATCTTGAATGTCAAGCGACTGAACCTTCTTGGCCAACCTCCCATGTGAAGCCTCCCTTGTCAAATGCCTTGCTAAAGTCCATATGGACAACAACTATTGCCTTGCTTTCATAACTTTCCCGGTAACTTCCTTGAAAAAGACTATAAGATTGGTTAGACTTGACCTACCATGCACAAAGCCATGCTGACTATCCCTAATCAGTTCATGCCTATCCAAATACTTATATCCAGTCCCTTATAATACCTTCCTATAACTTTCCCACCTCTGATGGCAGGCTCACCAGCCTATAATTTCTTGGTTTATTTTTAGTGCCTTTCTTAAACAGCCGAACAGCATTGTCTGTCCTCCAATCTTCCAGTACCTCACCTGCCAAAGGATGATTTAAACATCTCTGCTAGGGCCCCTGCAATTTCTCCAATTGTCTCCCACAAGGTCTGAGGGAACACCTTGTCAGGTCTTGGGGATTTAGCCACCCTAATTTGCCCCAAGACAGTAGGCACCCAATCCTCTGCAATCTGTATAGGATCCATGACCTCATTGTTGCTTTGCCTCACTCCTACAGACTCTGTGTCCACCTCTGGAGTAAATATAGATCCATTTAAAATCTCCCCCATCTCTTTTGGCTCCACACATTCTGGTCTTCCAGAGGACCAATTTTGTCCCTTGCAATTCTTTTGCTCATAATTTATCTGTAGAATCCCTTAGGATTTTCATTCACCTTGTCTGCTAGGGCAACCTCATGTCATCCTTTAACCATTCTGATTGTTTTCTTAAGTATCCTCTTGCATTTCTTATGCTCCATAATTACCTCATTCATTCCTACCTGCTCACACCAGCTATGCAATTCCTTTTTTTTCTTAACCAGGGCCTCAATATCTCTTGAAAATCAAAGTTCCCTACACCTTTTATTCTGACAAGCTTTGTACTCTCAAAATTTCACTTTTGAAGGCCCTCACTTATCAAGTACAGCTTTGCTAGGAAACAGCCCATCCCAATCCACACTTGCCGGATCATTTCTGATGCCATCAAAATTGCAATTTAACATCTCAACCCATGGATCAGAACTCCCCTTTTCTATATTTACTTTGAAACTAATGGCATGATCACTAGATGCAAAGTGTTCCCCTACGCAGACTTCTGTCATTGATCCTGTTACACAGGACTATCAGGAACAGGAAGAGGCCACTTGGCTTGCAAACTCCTGCTTAATAATTTAGATTACACATGCCTGAGGTCTGTGTACCTGCTTTGGCTTCGTCCTATCGACCCTTTGACCCTGTCCCCTCGGACTCCAGACCCCAGTGGTCCTTACCCCCGTGTGTCTCAGTAAAAATGGTTCAGTTCCATCTTGTATAAAGTGGACAAACACAGGAAGGGAAGGTAGGGAAAGATGGATTTTCGCTCCTGAATGTTTGCTGCCCCATGGACGGAGTGGAATTGTATTGTCACTGATCTGAAAGTAAAACCGAGCCCCTGCCTTGAGCTCTGTGAGTACAGCTAAAGCAAGCACTTACATACGTCACTACACCACATTGTATAACCCAGTCCAGCTCCCCTGAGAATCACTTACATAACGCGTGGAAAAAAGAAAACGAGCATCCCCTGATCATGTTACATTAATTCAAGTCATGGTTACAGTCAACATCTTACATAAAGGGTCTTAGTCACAGCAAATTGCAACAGATTATGTAACCTGCTGATTTAACACGGAACATAGCATGAATCACTCAGCTGCTATAGTCTGTAAGAATTAAAGGAATATGAAAGGTGGAGGAGTGAGAAACATTTTTTTAAGAGTGGCAGGGAGGGAGCAAATGGGAGAGAGAAAAAAGCAGTATAATTAAATTAATCTTGGAGGGATCAGATTAATTAATAAAGCTCAACAGTTGTTCTGCCGTCTTTTGATCAGCTGTGAGGGTTGTGCAAGTGAGATTTAACCCTTGCTTTCCCAGGGTGTTTTTGTTGAACACTTACAGCAGCCATAGTTCATGGCAGAGATTGAGTTGCCCCTGATATGAGGCAGGAACTTCATTCAAAAACGCCAAGTAATAGAGCAACAGCCACAAAGTGCTGGAGGAATTCAGCACTTCAGGCAGCACCCATAGTCGTTTTTTGGGCTGAGACCTTTCATCATGAAAGATATCAATCCAGATAGCAACTTATTCAACCCAAGTACAAACCAATCTCTATAAAAATGGAGCACAAATGGGATGTTTTGTTCAAGTTGTATAAGGCATTGGTGGGGACTAATTTAGAGTATTGAGTGCAATTCTAGTCACCTACCTGTAGGAAAGGCATCTATAAGATTGAAAGAGTACAGTGAAAATGTATAAGGATGCCTATTTGTGTATTTATCTATTTAGCAATACAGTGCAGGATAGGCCTTTCCATTGCTTTGAGCGGTGGCGACCCAGCAACCTGGACAATCCCGATTTAACCCTAACTTAATCACCAATCAACCTACTCCATAAGCCTTGGGAGGAAACAGGGGAACCCTGAAAAAACACACATCTCACGGGCAAGATATTCCTTAGATAGTGCCAGGATTGAAGTCCAAACTCCACTACCCTGAGCTGTAATAGCATTGTGCTAACCACTATGCTACCATGGCAGGCAGGAGTTGAGGACCTGGATTATAGGGAAAGGTTGAATAGATTAGGATGATATTCCCTGGAGTGTAGGAGAATGAGGGGAGATTTTATGGAGGTATAGATAGCATAAACGCAAACAGCCTTTTTCCACTCAGGATGGGTGAGACGACAACTAGAGATCATAGGTTAAGGATGAAAGATGAAATATTTAAGGGGAACCTGTGGGGATATTTTTTCAATCAGATGATGATGTGAGTGTGGAACTAAATTCCAGGAGATGCGGTGGATCTGGGTTTGATTTCAACAAACAGGAGAAATTTGGTTAAATCCATGGATGGGAGGGACATAGTGGGCTATGGTCCAGGTGCAAGTCAACAAGGCTGGACAGAATAATAGTTCTGCATAGATCTAATGGGCTGAATGGTCTGTTTTTGCACGGTGGTGCTCTATGACTCATGGCCTGCTTAAAAATTTTGAGGTAAACAAGATTTAGTTTTGATCAAAGTTATCCCAAGCTGTCTCTGCCCTAGGAGTGATAGGACAGCATGGCATATCTTTAATACATCACAGAGTATAACCCAGCCCAGTTCACAAAGTGGAGAGAATCTGGTTAGTGCAGATTGGGAGCAGTTGTTGTTGGGTAGTCTAAAATTTTGTCATTTTAATTATTAAAATATTCAAAGGAAGACATGGATTACTCATACATTACTTAAATACGCTGCACTCCTCTCTGCTTAGCTATAAACTCCAACTCAATAGAGAATGCATCTCAACTATATACACAGTATAGAATATAATACAACTACTATATACAGACATCCACAGCACAGCAAATTTTAAATTGTCCCATTTGGGCCTAAAGATTTAATTGCCATGGAGGATTTCTTACTTTCATGGGATAACGTCTTTCCCAGCAAGGGAGTTCACTCCTCACAGCAGGTGAGACTTGTGACTGTGAAAACCATCTCAGGTTTTGGCGCCTCTTCCGTGATGGCTGTAGGAGTCAACTTGGAGATTGCAGGAGGTGCTTCTGACAGCTCTGGACACCTTTATTCTCCTTCCTTTTTCTCCTTCAAGTTAGTGCATTTGATCTTGGGAAAGTGCATTTAATTCACTGGAATATTCTCTTACTTATCTTTCCATCGCTCCCTTTGTGATATGATCTCTCCTCTTGGTTTGCATATCTGCAACATCATCTAATGAATCCCATGCTTTTGAATCTCCATTGACTCAGTTCATTTTCGTCTTCCATTCCTCCAGCTGGGCTTTGGTCTTTGGATCGAGCAGCTTCTTGTCTCCCATTTGAAGTTCATGCAATGACCTTACTGCCCGCAGAGTAGATTCTGGTTCTTCATACTCACAAAAGCTGAATGCTTGCAACTTTCCTGAAGCTCCTTGAACTCTCTTCCAGCTTAAAACCAAGCCACATTTTGCAAGTAACTGCCCTGACTAACATGTCAGAAGCTTTCTCAGATATTTTTCCTACATAAACTGTTGTATTCAGATTATTTTCATGCTTCCACTGAGCAGCATGATCCTTCCTTGGTCCAATACGCTTTCCAACCAGAAGCACAGAGGTTGGTACCAACAACTGCTTGCCCTCTGCTTGGCAATAGTTGATTGGGTACAGCATGGAGACAGTTGTGGCATCATCCAGTGGCATTCTTAATCCACTTTCAGTTGACTCTGTTGCAGGGGATGTAGCATGCAAATAGTGGATGGATTTCCAATCAAGTTGTAGCTGTCTCAGCCACTCAAATTCCCACACTGCTGGTCCTCCTGGTTTTACGACATACAAGCTCAATGTGACTTGGTTGTTGTTGTATTTCACTGTTACGAATGTCATTCACACAGGAGTTATCTTTTCTCCAGTGTAAGTTCTTAGTTGGATAGCTACAGGCTTCAGTTTACCACCTTTGAAATGCTTCTCAAGCTCATTTTGTGGAAGGACTGAAACAGGTGAACCAGTGTCTAATTCCATTTTAATTAATTTGTCATTCATTTCAGGTGCAAGCTACACTGCTTGTCGATTATTAGTTTTCACATGGTAAAACTCAAGGTTGCTCAGTTCTGTGGCACTCTCATCATCATCAGATTTTTCATCAACAGCATGCAACTTAACCTTTTAGCTTTTTCTCTTCTCTGTACAGTCCATTTATTTTTGTCTTTCCAACATGCTCTTTGTATGTGTCCTAAGTTGTTACATTTTCTGCGAGTTTCACCTTTAAGCTTGCATTGATCTGGTGCACGCGAGCTCGCGCCACACGGTAACACAATTTGTTTTGCAAGGCTGCTTTCTGTTTCGACGTTGCAATTTTGTTTACGCTTACTTTCATTCCGAACTGCAACTCAGTTGTGTCTCTGTTTGCTGTTTCTGTTGATAAAACAATTCAGCTGCTCTTTTAAATGTAAGATGTGCTTCAGTTAGGAGTGTTTTTTGAATGCTTTCCTTTATGATTCCATAAACTAAATGATCTCTTAGTATATTAAACCCATTACTGAACTGACAATATTCAATCTCTTCAATTCAGCCACATACAGCAAAATGGACTCCCCTGCCTTTTGATTAAGCTTATGAAACCTAAAGCATTCTACAATCACTTATAGCTTTAGTTCTAAATTTCCTGCATTACTTTGATCAGCAAATCCCTTTTCTGCTGGTTTGGTTGGAGCAGCCAAACTTTGAAGCAAACTGTGTGCTTTTAAATCCAATTCACTCAGCAAAATTTGGTAATTGTTTCTCATTGGCTATTTCATTTGCTTCAAGATAATGTTGAATTTGCTCAATATATAACATGCAGTTATCTGTTGTGTAATCAAATGTGTCTATCTTTCCGAAGCATCCAACCATTTCTGCTCTTCTTTATGATTATTATCATCTGGTACTCAGTGTTTATGAACCCATAAATTCTTCCATTTTCTATCTTTTGTTTTAAATCAACTGTCTGCATGTGCTGGGCTGCTTTTTTTTTATCTCACTGTTCTTTACTTCACTTCAACAGGTCAGTAGCTGTCATGGGTTTTGAAAATACCTCATCACCAATGTTGTGTTTTGTAACTTCAAAACATTAAATTGATTGAAAGGAAGACACGGGAGTCTGAAATGCAAGTCTAATTTCATGTTTACTTTAAGTGAGGCACGCACGTATCACGTAGTAGAGAAATGATGTAGGCAATTCACGCATTCACACACATGATGTCTGGTCCGGTTTGGAATCCATGTTCCGGGACTCGATCCGGTCCACGTGCTCTGGACTCCGGGTCTTGCAGTTATCCCTCCTGGCCCCTTTGAGCCTGTTAAGATCAGTCTGGATCAAGGAGACATACCTGTGGCCAATTCGGCTGCAGGTGTTTATAAGGGGCTGTGGGATGGAGACCGGGCGGGTGGTCGTTTTGTTCTATATCTTGTTCTGCCCTGGTTGCCACCCTGCTCGGAATCCTGCTCTGCCCTGTTTGCTGGACTGTTCTGTATATGCTCTATCCGGTTGGTCTTGTTCCCCTGCTTCTCTCCTGTGCACTGGTCCAGCTGTTCCACCTTATTCTCCTTGCTTGCACTACCACGCTGTCAGTTGCCTTTCCCAATTTACCAATGTACGTGGTGGATCACTGTAGTTTTGCTGCTTACCCTGGACCCAGCTTCCTACCCGTTGCCTCCGTCAGGTGGGTCCAGCTGGACTGCTGCTGCCTGGCGGGGGTTCTGCCCCTTCCACTTATTGCTCCCTAAGGGTTGTGCCCCGCACCTGCCCAGGTGTCCGCAACTGGCCCAGGCCTCTGTGTTTTCCACCTGGGAGGTGGCCCTGCCCGGGATTCATGCGGCCCGTCCTACAGACTCCTACCCTTTCCTCCCTTCGATTCCCATGGATTGGGCCCCGCACCTGTCCAGGTATCTGCGACTGGCCCAGGCTTCTGCGTTCCCGCCTGGGGGCGGGCCCTGCCCGGGATCCCTGCGGCCCGCCATGAGGAATCTGCCTACCTGCCCCGAACTGTGGGATCCTCCTGCCTGCCCCGTCTGAACTGTGGGATCCTCCTGCCTGCCCCGTCTGAAATCTGGGATCCTCCTGCCTACCCCGTCTGAACTGTGGGATCCTCCTGCCTGCCTGCCCTGTCTGAACTCTGGGATCCTCCTGCCTGCCTCATCTGAACTCTGAGATCCTCCTGCCTGCCCCGTCTGAACTCTGGGATCCTCCTGCCTGCCCCGTCTGAACTCTGGGATCCTCCTGCCTGCCCCGTCTGAACTCTGGGATCCTCCTGCCTGCCTGCCTCGTCTGAACTCTGGGATCCTCCTGCCTGCCCCGTCTGACCTCTGGGATCCTCCTGCCTGCCTCGTCTGAACTCTGGGATCCTCCTGCCTGCCCTGTCTGACCTCTGTAATCCTCCTGCCTACCTCGTCTGAACTCTGGGATCCACCTGCCTGCCCCGTCTGAAATCTGGGATCCTCCTGCCTGCCCCGTCAGAACTGTGGGATCCTCCCGCCTGCCCGTCTGAACTCTGGGATCCTCCAGCCTGCCCCGTCTGAACTCTGGGATCCTCCTGCCTGCCCCGTCTGAACTCTGGGATCCTCCTGCCCGCCTCGTCTGAACTCTGGGATCCTCCTGCCTGCCCTGTCTGAACTCTGGGATCCTCCTGCCTGCCCCGTCTGAACTGTGGGATCCTCCTGCCTGCCCCGTCTGAACTCTGGGATCCTCCTGCCTGCCCTGTCTGAACTCTGGGATCCTCCTGCCTGCCCCGTCTGAACTGTGGGATCCTCCTGCCTGCCTGCCCCGTCTGAACTCTGGGATCCTCCTGCCTGCCCCGTCTGAACTCTGAGATCCTCCTGCCTGCCCCGTCTGAACTCTGGGATCCTCCTGCCTGCCTGCCTCGTCTGAACTCTGGGATCCTCCTGCCTGCCCTGTCTGACCTCTGGGATCCTCCTGCCTGCCTCGTCTGAACTCTGGGATCCTCCTGCCTGCCCTGTCTGACCTCTGTAATCCTCCTGCCTGCCTCGTCTGAACTCTGGGATCCTCCTGCCTGCCCCGTCTGAACTCTGGGATCCTCCTGCCTGCCTGCCTCGTCTGAACTCTGGGATCCTCCTGCCTGCCTGCCTCGTCTGAACTCTGGGATCCTCCTGCCTGCCTCGTCTGAACTCTGGGATCCTCCTGCCTGCCCTGTCTGAACTCTGGGATCCTCCTGCCTGCCCCGTCTGAACTCTGTAATCCTCCTGCCTGCCTGCCTCGTCTGAACTCTGGAACTCTGGGATCCTCCTGCCTGCCTGCCCTGTCTGAACTCTGGGATCCTCCTGCCTGCCCCGTCTGAACTCTGGGATCCTCCTGCCTGCCTCGTCTGAACTCTGGGATCCTTCTGCCTGCCTGCCCCGTCTGAACTCTGGGATCCTCCTGCCTGCCCCGTCTGAACTCTGGCATCCTCCTGCCTGCCTGCCCCGTCTGAACTCTGGGATCCTCCTGCCTGCCTGCCCCGTCTGAACTCTGGGATCCTCCTGCCTGCCTCGTCTGAACTCTGGCATCCTCCTGCCTGCCTGCCCCGTCTGAACTCTGGGATCCTCCTGCCTGCCTGCCTCGTCTGAACTCTGGGATCCTCCTGCCTGCCTGCCTGCCTCGTTTGAAGTCTTGGATCCAGCCCCGCCTGCATTAACCCTTACATGCCATGGCATCCCCATCCTGTCCTCCCCCTAGTACTTCAGTGTCTGCGTCCTACGTTTGGGTCCATTTGGCCCCCGTTCCTGACACATGACCCATAATGAATTATTTAACTGAACAAGAATGCCTAATCAAACAATATATATACAAGATGATTTAAATATTAAATGCACATCAAGTAGGCCCAAATCTAAGATTTGGGAGATGGTTCAAGGTCAGCTGGTCAGAGTTCAAGTCCTCTGTTTCTGAGAAGAAAAACAAGGAATTTGGGAACGTTGGATTTGAGAGATATTACAAATTTAGTCAGGCAGGGTAAGGTTGAAGAAGTCAAAGCTGGTCAAGCCCTCTGAGGAACATAAAGGAAGAAGGAGGAAGTTTCCACAGAGAATCAAGAGGGAGCACATTTCAACATATGTTTGACGGTCTGTGATAAATAAATTAAATTAATTAACAGGGGCCATAAAATGCCCTTGGCAAGTAGGATTTAAAGAGAACCCAAGGCATTTTTACATACATTAAAAAGAAAGGGGTAACAAGGGAGAGGGTCGGATCACTAAAGGACAAAGGAGAAAATTGATGCCTGGGGGAAGGGAATGCTAACTGAGTACTTGGCACTGGTGTTCACCAAGGAGATGGACATGGAGTGCAGTGAGATCATGGAGGGGTATGCTGACACTCTAGGGCATATTGATATCAAGAAAGATGTGCTTAGCCTCCTGAAGAACATTAGGATGGATAGGTTCCCAGGCCCCCATGGATCTATCCCAGGTTTTTGAGAGAGGCAAGAGAGGAAATAGTATCCTCTTTAGCTGTAAGACTGGGGAATAACCAATATTCCTTTGTTTAAGAAGTGATAATTCAGGAAATAACATGCACAAAATGCTGGAGGAACTCTGCAGGTCGAACAGCATCTATGGAGAAGAATGAACAGTCAATGTTTTGGACCGAGATCCTTCATCAGGACCTGATGAAGGGTCCCACCATGAAACTTCGTCTGTTTATTCCTCTTCATTCATGCTGTCTGACCTGCTGAGTTCCTCCAGCATTTTGGGTGTATTGCTCTGGATTTCCAGCATCTGCAGAATCTCTTGTGTTTATAAACCAGGAAGTGAGTTTCTCATCAGTAAGAGGAAAATTATTGGAGAAAGTTCTTAGGGAGAGGATGTACTGGACTTAATACAAACAATCAGCAAGACTTTGTACAGGGAAATTAAGTCTTATGAATATGAGTGAGCTTTTTGAGGAAGTGATCGATGAGGGTAGAGCTCTGTGTATTATCTAAATGGACTTTAGTAAAGCTATCAACAAGATCCTGTTGGTAGGCAGACTCAGAAAATTAAAGCTCATAAGATCTAAGGAAAGAGAATGGATTCAAAAGTAGTGATGGAGTGGTATTACTTTGATTGAAGTTCTGTGTACAATAGTGTTTTACAGGGATCAATTCTCAGAGCTTTGTTGTTTATGCTACATACACATAGTCGCTATTTTATTAGGTACAGCTGTTTATCTGCTTGTTAATGTAGATATCTAATCAGTCAATAATGTGGCAGTACCTCTCTGCATAAAGGCATGCCAACATGGTCAAGAGTTTCAGTTGTTGTTCAGACCAAGTATCAGAATGGGGAAGAAATGTGATCTAGGTGACGTTCACCGTGGCATGATTGTTGGTGCCAGGCAGAGTGGTTTGAGTACCTCAGACATAGCTGATCTCCTAGGAATTTCTCACACAACAGCCTCTCGAGTTTACAGAGAATGATGCAAAAAACAAAGAAAAACATCCAGTGAGCAGCAGTTCTGTGGCAGAAAACACCTTGTTTATGAAAGAGGTCAGGGGAGAATGGCCAAGCTGGTTCAAACTGACAGGAAGGTGACAGTAAGTCACGTTATAACAGCAGTGTGCAGAAGGACACCTCTGAACGCACAACACATTGAACCTTGAAGTGGACGAGCTACAGCAGCAGAAGACCATGAACATATACTCAGTGGCCACTTGACTAGGTATAAACTGGCCACTGAGTGCACATGAATGATTTGAACAAATATTTGTGGGCTGGTTTGTGAATTTAGAGATAACACAAATAATTGACGGAGTTTTGGATAGAGGGGAAGGTTGTCAAAGGATTCTGCAGGATACTCCATATGGAGTATTAGAGGCTGAGGGGGCAATGAGATAAAAGTATATATAATTATGAGAGACATGGACAAAATGCAGAAGGAACCTAGCAAGTCAGGCAGCATCCATGGAGGGGAATAAACAGTCGATGCTTTGTACCGAGACCCTTCATCCCAGGAATCAGGCTGGTGAACCCTCACTGAACTAAAACAACACACACAAATTGCTGGTGGAACACAGCAGGCCAGGCAGCATCTATAAGGAGAAGCGCTGTCAACGTTTCAGGCCGAGACCCTTCGTCAGGACTGGACTCCACTTTCCTTCCTCTTGTGTTATTTTTGGGTGAATGTGGGACAGGGTGTGTGGTACTCACTGTCACCAGATCATCCAACTTCCTCCACTTGCCATTGGCCAGTTGGCCCATCCATTCTAACAAAAGTACTGCCCTCTCATGCCATGTTGAAAAGCTACTGGACACCTTTGACTGCCATTCAAATAGCTTCATCCTGCCCCCCCCATCAACAACAAGTGTTATAACCAGTAAAATGTCCAAAGATTGCAGAATGTTTCTAAATTGGCTTGCTTCCTACATTTGTTGACAGTGATCCCCAGGAAACAAACCTTGTATTCCTTGGAGCTGAGTCCAGGATAATCCTGGAAGCTTAGCAACTGTAACCATGAGCTTTTGCAAACAGTCTGAAAGCTAAAGTCATCAACTTCACTATAAATAAAAGCAGTTCCTGCAACTGTGTACAGCTCACTGACCAGGCAACTTTGAAAACATAAGCAACTATTTTAATCACTTTGATGTGTTGTGGAGATTCAGATAAAGCAAGACAAGCTTTTCTTTGCATCTTATTAGCTGAAAAAAGTTTCAACAAATTTCTCAAAGACAGTTTCTCTTTTATAATTTTTATATATGTATTTCTTATTGTAATTTATAGTATATTTTATGTATATTACTCTACTGCTGCCACAAATCAACAAATTTCTGATTATGATTCTGATTATGTTTAGCTCTGGTCACTCATAGCTGTAAATAAAAACTGGCAAATGCCTTCCAAAATACATAAGCTGCAGAAAGCTGCACACTTGTGCAGGAACTTGATATGGCTGAAAGAGTTTGCTTGAGAGATGAATCCAATATACCGTGGTATAAGTAAACCAATTCTAGCAGCATTGCTATCAGTTGGACAAGGAGGGTGAATGAGTGCAAACAGACGGGGACAAGTGCAGGGTCAGGGAGAGCATTCTGGAGTTCATCAGAACTGGGTCTTGGGCTTGGCTGAGTTCACTTTGTTCATGTTGCTAGTGATCAGACTTAATCCTGTTGGTGTAGGTTACTGGGTTCAAGGCAGAGTGCATGCTAAGAGCAGGCATCTCTGTATCAGTCTGCCAGTGGGGTCACTGAGTACAGGATAAACTGTACACGAGGTGATAGAAGAAGGCGTCACTGGGTACAGAAACACGTGCCAGGACTCAGTAATGTTTAAAGCATTTAACCATCTCCTTTTTAAAAGGCACTTGGACTGGTACATGGGTAGGAAAGGCTTATCCAAACATGGGCAAATGGGACTAGTTTAAGTGGGCAGCTTTATTGACAGGGATGGGTTGGGTCAAAGTGCCTATTTCAAAGTGAATTTATTGTTAAAGAACATACGCATGCTACCTTGAGATTCATATCCATGCAGGTATATAAAGGAAAATAAAGAAATACAGTAGAATTATGGAAAATCTGTAAATTAAAATGACTGACAACCAATATGTAAAATAAATCAAATTGTGTAAATAATAAAAATAAAGAAATAAATAATATCGAGTTGTAGAATTCTTGAAAGTGTGTTTATAGGTTGCAAATCAGTTCAGTACTGAGGTGAGTGAAGTTGTCCATGCTGGTTCAGGATCCTGATGGTCATAACTGTTGCTGAACCTGGTGTTGTGGGACCTCTTGACTGAGAAGACAGCCTGACCTGGATGATGGGGATGCTTGATGATGAAAGCTAATTTCTTGTGGCAGTCTTCTTGTAATGTGCTCAGTGATGGGGTGGGCTTTGCTTGTGATTCTCTCAGCTGACTTTACCATTCTTGGGCATTGGTGTTTCCATAGCAGGCCATGATGCCACCAGTCAGGATACTCTCCACAGTGCATCTATAGAAGTTTAGATGACATTCCAAATCTAAACAAACTTCTAAGAAAGTATAGTCACTATAATGCCTTCTTTTCATGCTAGTCACATGGCAGATCCTCAGATTGTAATGCCAAGGTATTTAAAGTTATTGACCCTCTCCCCCTCTGATCTGCTAATGAGGACTGGCTCCTGGGCCAGATTCGTGTTTCTGAGGTGCATTACTCATGACTCTAATGTAGACAGGCTATTTGGTTGTGACACTCTGCCTCCATGGGATTGTATTCTGTAAGAGTTCTCATGGGAACCTACAGGGTTTGGCTATTTAGATACAAGGAGGAGGTTTCTCCTGGCTGAGAAGTTCCAGAGTAATGTATCAGACATTTGGTCCTTATTGTCTACATTGCACTTTATTTAAAATTTAGAGATATGGAACAGTAACAGGCATTTATGGCTCATCGAGCCCACACTGCCCAATGTTACAGGTGGCTGGAGGCCATGTTATTGGTTATATTTGAAGCAGAGTTTGATAGGTTCTGAATTACCAAGGACATCAAAGTTTACAGGGAAAAGGCAGGAGAATGGAGTTGAGAGAGAGAATAAATCAGCCATGATGGAATGGTGCAGCAGACTCGATGCACTGAATGGACTAATTCTGCTCCTATGTCTTAAGGTCTTGGTATGGAACGATTGAACCTACTAACCTATACATTTTTGGAATGTGGGAGGAAACCAGAGCCTCCAGAAAAAAACAATCACAAATATCTTACAGAAAGCAGCGGAACTGAACCTGATTTGCTGGCGCTATGCTAACTGTTACCGCCACATTTCCAGATGCAAATTCCAAATTCTCTGTAGCTGTTCCACTTATACTGCATTCTGTTATTGTTTTACTTTGTTCTACCTCAATCCACAGTGTGTATAAATTGATCTGTGTGCAAGACCAGCTTTTCACTGTACCTTGGTACAATGACAATAATAAACCAATTCCAATTTCGTTTATAGCTGTGATTAAACTTTGAATGGTGGTGGGGGAGAACAGCTGACCTTCATCCAGAGGATGGAGAGTGGATGCTCTGTCCTTGGGGTCATGGAACATAGAAAAAGTAAAGTACAGTCCAGGATCTTTGGCCAACAATATTGTGCTAACCCTTTAATCTACTCCAAGATCAATAATTCAAAAGAGAGATAGATAGATGTCAGAAACAAAGCAATCAAATGCTGGACACAGCATGTCAGGCAGCATCCATAGAAGGATAAAGAGTTTATCTTTTGTCGGCACTGGGAAAGAGTTAAGAGAGAACGACTTGATTTCTGGCCTTTCGGGATATGTGTTAGACTGGGGACACATAAGCTCAACCATGAATTGGATGAATGGCAGAACAGATTTGAGGGACCGAGTGACTGTTTCCTGGTGAGAACGCTCAAGATTATCGTAAGATCATAAGGTATAGGAGCATAATTAGACTATTTGACCCATCAAGTCTGTCCACCATTCCGTCGCCTCCACCCTCACCACCATTCAAGGTTTCAAACAGTCCTTCCAGATGATTCTGTCAATGTCATCCATTGTACCTGGTGTTAACTTCAAGGAATAGACCCCCTCCCCATCCTTCTCTCTTTTTTCCATTCCCTATTCTGAATACGCTCTTATCCCTTGCCTTCCACTCAGCTCCTTCTGTTTACCCCCTTCTTCCATTTTCTTCCATGATCCCCTGTACTCCCATAACAGATTCCTTCTTCTTCAACCCTTTATCTCATCCACGTATTCCCTTTCAGCTTCTTATTTCATCCCTCCTTCCCCATCCACCTGACTTCCCCCCTCACCTGCCAGCTTGTACTCCTGCCTCTACCCCAATTGCTTATTCTGCCTTCTGCCCCCTTTCTTTGCAAGCCTCAGCCCGAAACACTGATTGGTTATTCCTCTCCACAGATGCAGTGTGACCTAGTGAGTTCCTCCAGCATTTTGTGTGTGTTGTTCTCTCAATCACGGCTGACTTTTCTTTCCTCTCAATCCCATTCTCCTGCCTTCTCCCTTTCCACCTTAACGATCAAGAACCCATATTAACCCTTTAAAACACTCAAGGAGGCCACAATATTACCCCCTGGCATTCCAAGCCTGAAGGAGCAGGGAATCGTCAATTTAAATGGCAGCCATGGTTGCTCACTGGAGTGTCATGCCAAGCTTGTGCATGTATGCTTGCAGCTGCAAAACCGTGCAGCAGAACTCAAAGTCACTCTGTCAGAAGACTTGCCTTTCTCCTTTCATTTCCTCTCCTTGTGGCTTTTGCTGTATTCTTTATTTTGGTCATTCCTGGTATGTTGTATTGATATCTGTTCACACGCTGCCTTCAGCTTCCCCACCTCCTGTCACGCATACAGGCTCAGCTGACCCACACCCACGCCCCCCACCCATGCAGTGCCCTCTGCTGAGGGAGGAGCAGGCCTGATGATGGCTTTACTCATCAAAAGGCGAGGGGTGCTCTGTCCTTGATATGAGGGAGTATAATTTTAAGGTAATTGGAGGAAATTATAGGGGGGGCATCAGAGGTAGGTTTTTTGCACCGAGGGTGGTGTGTCCGTGGAATGTGGCAGATATATTAGGGGTATTTAAGAGACTCTTAGATAGACATAAGGATGATAGAGATATGCAGGAGGACGTATACAAAATGCTGAAAGAACCCAGCAGGTCATCTGCAGAGAGGAATCAACAGCTGATATATCAGGTGGCCGAGACCTCCAATAGGTTTGGAAAGGAAGGGGGAAGAAGCCAGGGTAAGAAGGTGAGACAAGGGAAAGGAATACAAGCTAGAAGGTGAATAGGTGACACTAGGTGAGGGGGAAGGTGAGTAGGTGGCAGAGAGAGCATGGGGGGGGGTGGAATGAATTAAGAAGCTGTCAGGTGATAGGTGGAAAAGGGAAGGAGCTGGAGAGGAGTGTGGATTTGGTAGGCTCATACAGGTGATCTGACCTGGACCCACAACACCTCCTCAACGGTCAAGAAGGCAAAGTAGTGTCTACACTTTCTGAGGAGATCAAGGCATGCAAGACTCCCGGCCCCCATTCTAACAGCAGCACCATCGAGAGTGCCCTGTCTGGATCCATCGTTGTGCAGTATAGAAGTTGCTAGGATTCATACCACAAGACCCTACAGAGGACAGTAAAAACTGCCGAGGGGATGACTGGGGTCCCCCTCCCCCCATGTGTGAAATATACCAGGAGTGCTGCAGACAAGGAGCCTGAAGCATTGTTTGGGATCCCTACCACCTATCCCACAGTCTCTTTCACTACAGCTGCCAGGAAGGAGGTACGGAAATATCAGGGTTAGGATTACCAGACTAGGCAACAGCTTCCCTCGGTCTGTGAGCCTGACGAATACCCTGACACCACTGAGGTCTCGTCACTAGCTCACTGAACAGTTTACTGTTTACCTCTGCAGCACTCTACGTGCATTTTGAATTATATTTTATTAACTTATTTATGGTAATATCTTGTTTTAAGCACTGTGTGATATTTGTATTGTGGGTGCATTGTGGTCTGGAGGAATGTATATATGTACAATCAGATTACAATAAACTTGAACTTGAATTGAACTTGCACCATGGGAGAAAGGGAAAGAAGAGGGAGAAATTTTAGACTATGCAGGAGGGAAGGGTTAAATTCATCTTATAGTATAAGTCAGCATAACATTGTGGGCTGAAAGGCCTGTATTGAGCTGTGGTGTTTAATGTTCTGAGATACATAGGGATAGACTCCCTCATTTTCCAGCAGTCCTACCAGCCAGGCCTCCCTCCCAAACCTGGCCACTCAAGCAGAACCCAAAGTGGTCAAAGACCCCAATGAGGAAATGTTCTCTGTTGGCTTTCCTCTGTAGCCCAGGCCGGTCACAAGGTGAGTCCATTTTCCCTTCCTTCATAAGATTCATGGGAATGGAAGACTTGGGCTATGAGAGTTTAGATAGGCTAGGACTGTTCTCTCTAGAGCGAGGGAGGCCGAGGGAACACCTTATTGTGGTGGATAAAACCATGAAGGATATAAATGGGTCCACAGACAGCATCTTTCTCCCAGGGTAGGGACTACATAGAACTAAAATGAGAGGAGAAAGATTTAAAAGAGATCTGAAGGTAAGTTTTTCACTTAGAGGGTGGTGCAAATAGGAATAAGCTGCTAGAAAAAGTGGTAGAGCTGAGCACAGTTGAACTAGCTAAAGTCATTTGGCCAGGTAAAGATCAAAGATTAGCTTTTATTTCTCACGTGCACATCAAAATATCAAAACATACAGAGAAATTCATCAAATGTGCCAATGACCAACACCATCCAAGGATGTGCTGGGGCATCCCATAAGCATCAGCACGTTTCCATCGCCAACGTAGCCTGCCCACAACTTGCTAACCCTAACTGTATGCTGCTGCATTGTGGGAAGGAACCAGAGCACCACGAGGAACCCCACTAGTTCACGGTGAGAACATGCAAACTTCTTACAGACGGCTTTGGGAAATGAACCCCGATTACAATCGCTAGCACTGTAAAGTGTAATGCCAACTGCCATACTACTGCTCCACCCTGCATAGATGGGAAAGGTTTGGAGGGATACGGGCCAAATGCAGGCAAGTGGAATCCGCATAAAGAGACACATTAGTCACCATAGAACAGTTGGTCCAAAAGCCCCATTTCAAAACCGCATATCTCTATCAATCTATTAATCTACACTCAGTGACCACTTTATTAGATCCACCTATATAGTTGCTCATTAATGCAAATATCTAATCAACCAATCATGTGGCAGTAACTCAATGCATAAAAGCATGCAGACATGGTCAAGAGGCTCAGTTGCTGTTTGGACCAAACATCAGAATGGGGAAGAAATGACTATGAAATAATTGTTGGTGTCAGACAGGGTGGTGTGTATATCTCAGAACTTCCAATCTCCTGGTATTTTCATGCACAATAGTCTCTACAGTTTACAGAGAATGGTGTGATAAACGAATAAAAAATTCCAGCGAGGGGCAGTTCTATCGGCAAACAAGCCTGTTAATGAGAGAGGTCAGAAGCGAATGGCCAGACTGGTTCCAAGCTGATAAGAATGTGATGGTAACTCAAGCAGCCACACGTTACAACGTTAGTGTGCAGAAGAGCATCTCTGAATGGACGGCACATCAAACCATAAATTAGATGGACTACAGCAGCAGACGATCACTCACTGGCCACTGTATTTATGATCCAGGATGGAGTAGGCCCTTCTGACCATTGAGGCCATGCCATCCCAGCAAGCCCACAACCTGATTAACCCTAACCTGATCCCAGGACAACTTACAATGTCCTGTTGACCTACCCGGTACGTCTTTGAACCGTGGGAGGAAACTAGAGCACTCAGGGAACCCTATGCATTTCATGGGGAAGATGCACAGCAACAATGCCAGAATTGAACTTCAAACTCCAGGACACCCCAAGCTGTAATAGCATTGCACTGACTGCTAAGCTACCTCAGCACCCAGAGTACAACATTCACACCGCAAGCACCATCGAGAGTATCCTGACCAACTGCACCTCCGTCTGCTCCGGGTGTTGCACGGCACCTGACCGCAAGTCCCTACAAGGGATTGCAAAGGCTGCTGAGAGGATTATTGGAGTCTCTCTTCCACCCATCAGAGGTATTTATCTGGAGGACTATGTACACGAGGCCCTTAGCATGTCAGTGATCCCTCCCATCCATCAAACAATCTCTTTGACCCCAGGAGGTACTGTAGCATAAAGCCAAGAACTATTAGGATGGGAAACAGCTTCTTCCCCCAGGCCATAAAACCACTGAATTCCCTGCCACCACCTGGGACTGATCATGCACCATTAGCATTCTACTGCTTGCTTTTTAACTTGTGTTGTAATTTGTGGTTGTATTACTTTATGCGTTATGTGGGTGAGTTAGGTATACTGTGTTGAGCACCATGATCTGAAGGAATGTCGTTTCACTTAGCAGTATACACATGTATAGATGAATGACATAAACTTGAACTTGAGCTTAATATGATGCCAGTTTAAACAATGTACCTGTGTGCATGGTCCATATCCCTCTGTTCAAATAGGCTGGAGACCAACTGAGCAATGTAATAAACAGGCATGAAACTTCCTTATGTATTCCCCATCATTAACCAAGCCAGTTTGAAAAAGTCTCTAAATAATAATCACCAACATATCACTTAAGGAATCAGAAGGGCCAAAAGACTGGGCCACTGTTATACTACCGTCAAGGATGCCTACCATGTCATTTGGCTGTACTTCTACTTCCTGAGTACAGGCAGAGACTGAAAACTACAACACCAGTAGAGAGGACGAAGAAGGTATGGACAAGAGAGGTGGAGGAGCACTTTCAGAACTGCTTTGAGTTGACAGTATTCCGAGATTCATCTTCGTCTGAATGAATACACCACAGTTGTCTCTGACTTCATTAAAACCCATGTGAATGAGTGTGTGTCTATGTCTATGAGAAGATACTGTATATACCTGAATCAAAAGCCATGGATGAACTAGGAGTTTCATAGTCTGTTGAGGGCTCCATCAGTGGTGTCCAAGTCTGGTGATCGAGCATTATGCAAAAAGGCCAGGTGCAAATTTTGGAGGACATTCTCAAGAGCAAAAGAACAGTTCCAATTGAGGTTAAAGACAGAATCAGATCTATGTCAACTCTGGCAGGGTTTGCAGGCCATTACTCCCTACCAAGCAAAACCTAACATAATGAATGGCAGTGCTGCTTCGCTCCTAGATGAGCTCAATGCCTTTTGTGCTCACTCTGAAAGGGAGAATAAATCCTGCGGCATCTGGTGGCCTGTGATTTCTGTCTCGGAGGCCGAAGCCATAACATCTTTCAAGAGGGTGAACCTTTGCAAAGCCACAATAGTGTAGCTGGTAGAGCTCTAAAAAGTTGTGCCAACCAACTGGCAGGACTGTTCAAAACCATTTTCAAACTCTCATTGGTACAGTCAGAAGTTCCTACCTGCTGTCAGTGTCCAAGAAGAGCAGGACGGGCTTTCTTAACGAGTATCATCAAGTAGCACTCACGTCTGTGTTGATAAAGTGCTTTGAGAGACTGGCTATGGCTAGAATCAACTCCCGCCTCAACAAGGACCCAGACCCACTGCAATTTGCCTATCGTCACAATAGGTCTACAGCAGGTGTGATCTTATTGGCTCTTCATGTGGCCTTGGATCACCTGGGCAATTCTAATATTTATGTCAGGCTGCTGTTTATTGATTACAGCTCAGTATTTGCCACAGTAATGTTTACAGTTCTGATTGAAAAGTTTCAAAACCTGGGCTTCTGTACCTACCCCTGCAACTGAATCCTCGACTTCCTCACCAGAACACTACATTCTGTGCAGATCGGAAATAACATCACCACCTCAATGCTGGTACTTCTCCAGGATGTGTGCTTAGCTCACTGCACTACTCTCTCTACACACAAGAATGTGTGGCTTGGTAAAGCTCAAATGTCATCTATAAAGTTGCCAATGACACACAACTATTTTTGGTGACAAGAAGACATATATGGTGATAAGAAGACATAGAGGAGCGAGATAGATAAATTGGCTTAGTGATGTTGCAGCATCAACCTTGCACTCAGCTTCAGTAAAACCAAAGAATTGATTGTGGACTTCAGAAAGTGCATGATGAAGGAACACATACCAATTCTCATTGAGAGATCAGAAGTGAGCAATTGCATGAGCAATTCCAAGTTCCTGGGAGACAACATCTTGGAGGATCTAGCTTTGGTCAATCATATTGATGTGGTTACAAAGAAGGCACAACAGGGGCTATATTTCATTAGGAGCTTAAGGAGGTTTGGTATGTCATCAAAGAAAGTGGCAAATTTCAACCATGGTGAGCATTCTAATTGGCTGGATCACCATCTGGCTTTGTACAGGATTAAAATAAGCTGCAGAAAGTTGTAAACTCTGTCAGCTCCACCATGGGTACTAGCTCGCACAGCGTTCAGGACATGTTCAAGGAGTGACACCTCAAAAGGTGGCATCCATCATTGAGGACCTCCTTCACCCAGGACGTGCCCTCTTCTCATTGCTACCATCAGGGAGGAGGTGCAGGAGCCTGAAAACACACACTCAACAATTCAGGAATGGCTTCTTCCCCTCTGCCATCAGATTTCTGAATGGACAATGAACGCTGCTTCACTACTTTCAATTTCTCTCTTTTTGCTCTAATTTAATTTAACTTTTTAAATATATATATAAATATATAGACAGCATATTCCTCTTACTGTAATTTATGGTTTTTTACTATGCACTGCAACGTATTGCTACCGGATAACAACACGTTTCACGACATATGCCAGTGATATTAAATCCGATTCTGATTCCGATTCCCTGCCTGTCCATGTGTCTGAATAAAATCTTCTTAAACATTACTATCGTATCAGCTTCCACCACTTCCTCTGGCATCACGTTCCAGGCTCTAATCACTCTGTGGAAAATAAAAACTGCCTCACTATATCCTTCGCGTGTGTTAAAGCGAAGTCCTCTAGAGTAACAAAGTATTTGAATACTACCGCACAGAAACCGGCCTTTTGGCTCATCTAGTCCATGCTGAATTATGCTGCTGCCTAGTCACAGCGAACTACACCCTCCGCATCCCTCTCATCCATGTATCTGAACAAATTCTCATAAATGTTGAAATCGAACCCTCATCCACTACTTCCACTGACAGCTTGTTCTACATTCTCACAACGCTCTGAGTGAAGAGGTTCCACTAAGCATTTTCTCACTTCACCCTTAAACCATGACCTCTAGGTCTAGTCCCATCCAACTTCAGTGGAAAAAGCCTGCTTGCATTTGCCCCTCATAATTTTGCATGCCGCTATCAAATCTTCCCTTATTCTCCTATGCTTTGGAGAATAAAGATTAGCTTATTTAACCTTTCCCAATAACTCAGGTCTTCAAGTCCTAGCAACATCCTTGAACATTTTCTCTGCACTCTTTGAATCTGATTGATATCTTTTCTGTAGGTGACCAGAACTGCACACAATACTCCAAATTAGGCCTCACGAACACCTTATACAGCTTCAGCATAACATCCTAACTCCTGCACTCAATACTATGATTTATGAAGGGCAGTATACCAAAAATTCTCTTTATGATCCTATCTACCTGTCTCTTCACCTTCAGGATTCACAGAAACCTTTGTTCTACTGTACTCTTCAGTGCTCTATTGCTCATGGTGAAGTCTAAATATCTTATATTCTAGTATTTTATACTCTAGTATTTAATATCTCCAGCCTTGGAAAATGACTCCACCTATTTACTCCATATCTGCCTCTCTCCCATAATTGCGTATATTTCTATTGGTTCTCACCTCAGCCTCTGACACTCCATGGTAAACATCTTCAAAGAGGCAGCATCCATCACTAAGGATCATCACCATCTGGAACATGCCCTCTTCTCATTACTACCATCGAGTAGCAGTTCCAGTAGCCTGAAAACCCACACTCAATACTTTAGAAACAGCTGCTTCCCTTCCACCATCAGATTTGTAAATGTTACAGGAACTCACGAACACTACCTCACTTTTCCTCTCTTTACAATTTATCTTTTTGGAACTTTACTGTAATTTCTGTCTTGCACTGTATTGCTGCCACAAAACATGAAATTTCCTGAAAACGGCTTCTCTATTCAACCATTTCCATACATTTCTGCTAATTTCTTCACCAGTATTTGAATAACCTTTTGAAAAGCGCCATTAGTTCGTTTCCATGCACATTCTAAATACGATCTGAGGTTTTATAAGGCATTGATCAGATGGCAGTTGGAATATTGTGAGCAAGTTTTGGCCCTGTATCTAAAGAAGGATGTGCTGGCCCCAGAGAGAGTCCAGAGGAAATTGAATGATCCCAGGAATGAAATGCTTATTGTATGAGGGTTTATAGTGTTCAGAAGGGTGAGGGGCATCTCGTTAAAACCTGTCGAGTACTGAAAGGCATGGACAGAGTGGACATGGAGAAGTCTTTTCCATCAGCAGTAGTGGCTAGGATCCGAAGGACTACTTCAGAATAAAGGGACATCCCTTCAGAACAGAGGTGAGGAGGAATTCCTTCAGTCAGAGGAGGGTGAATCCATGGAAGTCATTGCCCCAGAAGGCAGGAGAGACCAAGAGATTGGGTGTCTCTGAGGCAGAGATTAATTGGTTCTTGTTTCATAAGGGGGTTAAGGGTCAAGGGTAGAAGAAAATCAGCGATGATCAAATAGGGGAGCAGACTCAAAGGGTTGAATAGCATGTTGTGTTCAGTGGTTCAGAGTTAGGTTTTGCTACTGTATCTCGGAGGTCTTCTGGTCATAAGTTCCAAATCTCATTTTGTTGACCACCACTGACAGTTTAATATTTTAAAAAACACATTACTTCAGACAAAACCTTTAACCAATGAAACAACTAGATATTAATACACTAGCTGAGTGAAATATGGACTTTGAAAGATGTACATAATTGAGCAATAGTTGGGGTTTCAATCTGAATGCAAGGAAACTGGTAGTTGAACTGAGAGTTTTGGAAGGCCATAACTTTTATTGTGCTCTATCATAAGGATACTCCCATATCAGGGTCTTGAAACTTGAAACTTCAAAGCCTAAGGTCATCAAAAAATGAGAGTGGAGGTAGGCAGGTGAGAAGAAGTAAAGGGCCAGAGTGGGAAATAGAAGAAGAAAGAGAAATCGATGTTCATGCCATCAGATTGGAGGCTACCTAGACTGAATATGAGGTGTTGCGACTCCACCTTGAGAGTGTCTTCATCCTGGCACAAGAGGAGGCCATAAGCTGACTTGTCAAAACAGGAATGGGAAGAAGAATTAAAGTTGTTGGCAGTCAGAAAACGCTGCTTTTGGCAGATAGAGCAGAAGCGCTTGACAAAGAATTCCCCCAATTTATTTCAGGTCTCACCAGTGTAGAGGAGGCCACACAAGGAGCACCGGATGCAACAGACGACTCTAGCAGATTTTCAGGTGAAGTGTTGCCTCACCTGGAAAGACTGTCTGGACGCTTGCAGGGATAGGTGCCAGGAGGGAGATTAGTGGCAAGGGACAAATGGACAAGGGATTCACGGAGGAGCAATCACTGTAGAATGCAGAGAGCGGGGGCAAGGAAAGGTGTGTTTGGTGGAAGGATCTGTTTGGAGGTCGCAGAAGTTGCGTAGAATGATGCGTTGGATGGGAATGCTCATGGGGTGGTAGGTAAGGACAAGAAGAACTCTATCCTTGTTAAGGCAGTGGGAAGATGGGGTGAGTGCAGGTGTCCAGGAAATGGAGGAAATGTAGGTGAGGGCAGCATCAATGGTAGAGGAAGGAAAACTCTGTTGTTTGAAGAAGGAGGATCTGGAAAGGAAAGCTACATCTTGGGAACAGATGCAGAGGAGACAAAGCAACTGAGAAAAGGGAGTAGCATTTTTACAGGAGGCAGGGTGGAAAGAGGTATAGCCAAGGTAGTTGTGTGAATCGGTAAGTTTATAAAAGATGACAGTAGACAGTTTGTCTCCAGAGATGGATGGAGAGAGATCAAGAAAGGGGAAGGAGATGTCAGAAATGAACCAAATGAAGAACAAGGAGCTTTAAGGCGTCTTGATGGGGGGAATAGAAGTGCATGGAGTCTAGACATCCATGGGAAAAATTAGGCGATCAGGGCCAGGGAATTGAAAGTTATTGAGGATGGAAAATTGTATCATCAGCTTTACAGATCATTAGTTCATTTCTGAGAAAATGATTTACATATAATAACCATCTTACACTGAAATATACAAGACCGTAAATGTTTAGTTTCTATATCAGAGGAACTATCTCACATTAAAAGACACAAAGGATGTTTCTAAAGACCTGAGTCCATATAAGACAGAAACAAGCCACCTTTCCTGTCTCTGATGTTTGAGGGAAGGATGTTGGCCTGAGTTCCAGGCTCTTCCTCTAAGAATTCTGTCAGTGTTCACAAAGCAAATTCCACTCTTCCTTCATAACCCCCTTGGCTTTATGGCACTTCAGGCACCAAAAGGATTGAGGAGAAACACAAGAGTAGTACAATTAGTACATCTCTCTGCTTCTTAGATCGATGAAACAAACAGTAATAGCTTTTGCTAAGCAGCAGCTTTAACCAAGTCTGGTGGGCCGAGGACTTCTGTTAGAAAATGCTAAAGGTAAAACTCCAGAACATATATCCATCCATCCCGAGACTGTGGGCACCAGACTTAGTTCAGATTTATTTACCACATGTACAGGTATGTCGATACATGCAACATAATGCTTCATTTGCATGAAAACCAACACATGGAGGGAGAGCAGTGGGCAGCCCACAAGTGTCACCACACGTTCCGGCACCAAAATATCATGCCCACAGAGCTCAGCAGAATAACTCAGAACACAGCACATTACACTCACACCCTCATACTGAACCCCTTCACACTCACACCACTCACACTCAGCCCCTCACACTGCCCTTCACACTCACACACACATCTCTTCACATTCAACCCCTTCACACTCATACCCTCACACCATTCACACTACATTCACATCTCTTCTCATACACACACCAGACACACTCAGTCCCTTACATACCCCTTCACACTCACACCCTCACACTCACACTCTTACCCTCAGCCCTTTCAGACACACATCTCCTCACAGGGCCCCCTCACACTCACACCCTCACTCCTACTGAGCTGTCTGGAGCAGTGCCTTGTTTGAGGATGGCCAGGTAGAGAGTGGCTGGGTCAGAGAAAGGAGCTTTGAACATACAGTGGTGTGGGTGGGTGATGGTAAAGCGAGATGTCGCTGGCAAAGTCTGCAAATTCACGTCCTAAAGGCATCTGTATCATGAACAGTGGTGGTGGGGTGGGGTCAATGCCGGCAGCTGACAGCTTCAGTTCCTGACATCAGACCTACCAAAGTGCCAGTTGTCATCCAGTGCAGCTGAAGGTCAGCCTTTGCTGGCATGAGGCTTCCTGCATTGTTTGCCTCCAGGGGCTCCTGTCTTTGCGATAATATCCCTTGACCATTCAGTCCAGAACAGTGCTTCCAGACAGATCTGCCAGAAATCTACAGTTCAGTGCTTCCAGTTGGCAACATGTCAAACTCCATGAGGAAGGGCAACATTAACCTCATCTACAAGCAGAAGAGGGAGAAGTATGACATTAGGAATTGGAGACCCATTTTGCATTCGAATGTAGACTACAAAATCCTGTCCAAGGCCATCACCAATCAGATTAAGTCCGCTCTGGACCAAACCTGTGCTGTACCTGGCAGGAAGACCATTGGCATCTTCGCACTGCTTAGGGATGCCAGCATCTACGTGTAGGACAACGGGGAGGGTGGTGGGAGTGGAGGCACATGATAAGTAAGCCAAACCATTGTTTTCTAAAGGGGAAGTCTTGGCTGACAAATCTGCTGGAATTCTTTGAGGAAGTACGAGGGGTGATTGATAAGTTCATGGCCAACAGTAGAAGGAGTCAGTTTTAGAAAACTTAGCACACTTATTTTTCAACATAGTGCCCTCCTACATTTACACACTTAGTCCAGCAGTCATGGAGCATATGGATCTTGGACCTCCAGAAAGTGTCCACATCAAAGATGATTGATGAGTTTGTGGCCTAAGGTAGAAGGAGGTGAGTTATTAACTTCAAACTTTCTGCATAATCACTCAAAGAGCTGACCTGCATGTGCATGTAACGAGATCTGTATAACTCATCTCCTTCTACCTTAGGCCACAAACTCATCATTCACCCCTGCTGTGGACTTGTTGGCTGACTGGTAGGAAGAAAGAAGTGGGAATAAAAGAGCCCTTTTTTGGCTGGTTCTGGAGACTAGTGGTGTGCCCCAGGGACTGGTGTTGGGACTGCTTCTTTTCACATTATATGACAATGGCTTGGATGAAGGAAGTGATGGTTTTGTGATATGAAGACAGATGGAGGGGCAAGTAGAGTTGAGGAAGCAGGGTACCTACAGAACAGCAGACAGATTAGGAGGAGGAGAAAAAGACAGTTGGAATACAGTGCTGGGAAGTGTTTGGAGGTAAACTTGGACTGAAGGAATAAAAGTGTAGACCAGTGATTCCCAATGGGAAATAGAAGTCATTGGGGGGTGTTAAAGATTCTTGGGGGGGGGGGTGATGCTAAGCAGCACCCTAACTTGAGGCACGAGACCTGACTGACCGGTAGTACAGCAAGCACTTCGAAAAGAAAGGACGAGGCACTGGAACACGGGAAGAACCGTAGCTCTGCAGGTGGTGAGCACTCATCGTCATAACAAGTCTGAAACTCTGCAATCTCATCTGACCTTACCAACTGAACAGATATTATCGGAGATGCATAAATCAGCACCCAGGGTGCCCAGCATTTCCCCTTGACTCACAGCACGGAACGAGTTCATGCAATTTAACAGTTGGTAAGTTGTGTACACCCCCTCAACTTTCTCTACAGATCTATGGACGCAAAGCTGGCCAGAACCAAACCAATCAGTGAGTCCTTGTCAATGTAACATTCGCTGTTGTGAGTGCCCTCATCTTTGCTTCACCGTTCCTTTATGTGCCGCTACCATCATTCCATCCATGTCAACTCACTACCACTGTCAATATCCGAAAGGCATTCTCAGCGTAGTTTTTTATTTTTAATTTAGCCTTGTTAGTGATGGATAAATATGTATGGCATGTTCTTTATAACAAGATTGAACTTCTACGTAAAGATGTGGCATAGCTAGCTAATCTGTATGATAAAATGAACATCCTAAATATGAAACTGCAGGGTAAGAATTTCAATTTAATCCAGGCAAAAAATGTAGTGTCTACTTTTATCGGAAAATTGAAAATATATCAGCAAAGCATTGGGAAAATTCTCACAGTTTCCCTAATGGAAAGTATGGCACTCTCTTTCACAGACAGTGATTTGCAAGAGTACTGCTTACACCTGCAGTCACAGAGGAAGAATTTTCCGAATTGATTCAAGGATTTGAATGATCTGGAAATTCTGGCCTGGGTAAGTAACACATTTCATTGCAAGATGGGAGAACAGGAAGAGAGCTTGCAAAAAGAAATTATCAAAATTCAGAATGATAAAGAATCAAAAATACTTTTCAAAGATGTCAGCTATTGTGGGACGTGGCTACACTGTCATACAAAGCTTCCTGGTCTTTGGAGATGAGCCAAACTGCCCTTTATTGCACTTCCATCCACCTACCTTGTTGAAACATGCTTCAATGAAGTGAACTACAAAAAACAGAAACTGCTTGGACATCGTTACGTTTGGGAACTTGAGGCTTTTGCTGTCACAACTTGAACCAGGTATTTCAACTCTTGCTACAAACCATCAAGCTCAGGGATCACGTTGATATCAAAGCTGCTGTACAGTGCCCAGGTACTGTGTAAGCTGGGTTTAAAGACAAATAAAAATTTGAAGCAGAATCTGTAGTGTATGGATCAATTTCTTTTAGAACACTGACTCCCTTTAGCACTACATATGGACTATTGTCTACAAATACATATTGATTTGTTGTCTGCCCATGCACACTGTTTTCTCTCTCTCTCTCCATGCAATGTGAATACACCAGTCAAAGCCATCTCCCACATGCATTCTTCTATTTCATTGATATGTAGTTGCAAAGACACAACCAATTGTTGATGAGTATGAACCTGAATGTCAGAGAATCTCAACAAACTGCACTGACGGTTATGGGACAAAACTGTCATATAGTATAAGAAATAAGGTGGATGATCCTGTTGCACTGTTACAGGTTGCCAGGTATGATGTTGTGGTATTAACTGAATCATGGCTGAAGGATGGTTGTAGTTGGGAGCTGAGTGTCCAAGGTTACATATTATAATGAAGGGATAGAAAGGTAGGCAGAAGGGGTGGCATGGCTCTACCAATAAAGAATGGCATCAAATTGGTAGAAGAATGTGACATGGGATAAGAACATGTTGAATTATCGTGGGTTGAGTTAAGAAACTGCAAGGGTAAAAGGATGTTGATGGCAGTTATATCCAGGCCTCACAACAGTGGCTGGGGTGGGGGGGGGGGGTGGAACACAGAGTACAACAGGAAGTAGAAAAGGCGAGTCAGAGGGGAAATGTTATGGTAGTCATGGGAGATTTTAACATGCAGGTCGAGTGGGAAAATCAGGTTGGTAATGGATCTCAAGATGTGAGTGTGTTGAATGCCTCAGAGATGGCTTTTTAGAGCAGTTTGTCATTCAGCCCACTAGGGGATCAGCTAAACTGGATTGGGTGTTATGTAATGAACCGAGGTGATTAGGAAGCTTAAGGTAAAAGAACCTTTAGGAACTAGTGATCACAATATGATTGAGCTCAACTTGAAATTTGATAGGGAGAAAGTAAAATCTGGTGCAGCAGTACCTCAGTAGAGTAAGAGAAATTACAGTGGTATGAGAGGAGGAGTTGACCAAGGTAAGTGGGAAGGAGCTGCTGACAGGGATGTCAGCTGAGCAGCAATGGTGTGCAGTTCTGGGAAAAATGAGGAAGGTTCAGGACATGTGTATTCCAAAAATGAAGAAATACTCAAATGGTAAAATAGTACAACAGTGACTGACAAGGGAAGTCAAAGTTATTGTAAAAGCAAAAGAAAGGACATACTGCAAAGCAAAAATGAGTGGGAAGATAGAGGATTGGGAAGCTTTTAAAAACTTACAGAGAGCAACTAAAATATCATTAGAAGGGAAAAGATGAAATATGAAAACAAGCTAGCAAATAATATCAAAGTGGATAGTAAAAGTTTTTTCAAGTATGTTAAAAATAAAAGAAATGAGAGTGGACATAGGACCGCTAGAAAATGAGGCAAGATCAGTCTTCATGTTGGAAGACACTGGTAGTATGTGCGATGTTGTAATGTGTGAAGGAAGAGAGTGAGTGCAGTTACTAGAGAGAAGGTGCTCAAAAAGCTGAAAGACCTAAAGGTACATATGTCACCCAGACCAGATGAACTGCACCTTAGGGTTCTGAAAGAGGTAGCATTAGAGATTGTGGCGGCATTAGAAATGATCTTTCAAAAATCATTGGACTCTGGCATGGTGCCAGAGGACTGGAAAATTGCAAATTCACTCCACTCTTTAATAAAGGAGGAAGGCAGCAGGAAGAAAATTATAGACGAGTTAGCCTGATCTCAGTGGTTGGGAAGATGTTAGAGTCTATTGTTAAGGATGAGATAATGGAGTACTTGGTGACACAGGACAAGATAGTACAACGTCAGCATGGTTTCCTTCAGGGAAAATCCTGCCTGACTAACCTGTTGGAATTCTTCGAAGAAATTGCAAGTAGGATAGATAAATAGGATGCAGTGGATGTTGCAAATTTAGACTTTCAGAAGGTCTTTGAAAAGGTGCCACACATGCAGCTGTTTACCAAGTTAAGAGCCCATGGTATTACAGGAAAGTTAATAACATGGTTAGAGCATTGGCTGATTGGTAAGAGACAGCGAGTGGGAATAAAAGGATTCTTTTCTGATTGGCTGCCAGTGACTAGTGGTGTTCCGCAGGGGTCGATGTTGGGACCACTTTTTATGCTATATATGAATGAGATTTAGATAATGGAATAGATGGCTTTGTTGCCAAGTTTGCAGATAATATGAAGATTGGTGGAGGGGCAGGTAATGTTGAGGAAACAAGTATCTCTGACATATTTAGTTGTTTGTTTTTTTTCTCTCTCTCTGCCCATCACTCTGCCTGTTCTCTATCTCCCTCTGGTGCTCCCCCCTCCCCCTTTCTTTCTCCTGAGGCCTCCCGTCCCATGATCCTTTCCCTTCTCCAACTCTGTATCACTTTCGCCAATCACCTTTCCAGCTCTTAGCTTCATCCCACCCCCTCCGGTCTTCTCCTATCATTTTGCATTTCCCCCTCCCCCCACTACTTTCAAATCTCTTACTATCTTTCCTTTCAGTTAGTCCTGACGAAGGGTCTCGGCCCGAAACGTCGACAGTGCTTCTCCTTATAGATGCTGCCTGGCCTGCTGTGTTCCACCAGCATTTTGTGTGTGTTGTAGGATGCAGAAGGACTTAGACAGATTAGGAGAATGGGCAAGAAAGTGACAAATTAAATGCAATGTTGGAAAATGCATGGTCATGCACTTAGGTAGTAGAAATAAATGTGTTGACAATTTTCTAAACGGGGAAAAAATCCAGAAATATGAGATGCAAAGTGACTTGGGAGAGCTTGTGCAGAACACCCTGAAGGTTACCTTGCAGGTCGAGTCAGTGGTGAGGAAGGCAAATGCCATGTTATCATTCATTTCAAGAGGTCTAGAATACAAGAGCAAGGATGTGATGCTGAGGCTTTATAAGGCACTGGGGAGGCCTCACTTTGAGTATCGTGAACAGTTTTGGGCCCTTTATTCTAGAAAAGATGTGCTGGCATTGGAGAGGGTCCAGAGGAGCTTCACAAGGATGACTCCAGGAATGAAAGGGTTACCATTTCGAGGAATGTTTGATGGCTCTGGGTCTGTACTCACTGGAATTCAGAAGGATGGGGGTAGGGAGGGGAGATCTCACTGAAACCTTTCGAATAATGAAAGGCCTAGGCAAAGTAGATGTAGAAAGGATGTTTCCCATGGTGGAAGAGTCCAGGACAAGAGGGCACAGACTCAGGATAGAGGGGCACCCTTTCAAAACAGAGATGTAGTGAAATATCTTTAGCCAAAGGGTGGTGAATTTGTGGAATTTGTTACCATAGGCAACCATGCAGGCCAGGTCATTGGGTATATTTAAGTCAGAGATTGATGGGTTCTTGATTGAACACGGGATTAAAGGTTACGGGGAGAAGGCTGGGAACTGGGGTTGATGAGGAGATAGAAAAAAGGATCAGCCATGAATAAATGGTGGAGCAGATTCGATGGGCCAGATGGCCTAATTCTGCTCCTATGTCTTATGGTCTAATGGACAAAACAGTGAGAGTTGAACAGTACAAAGGTCATCATGGACACGAACAAAGAGACCCTCGAGTGGCTGCCTGCATAGAACATTGTGAAAGGTGCAACTAGCAAAGTGAAAGTGAAAATAACGTGGTGCTGTCTTCATTCAGGCAAGTTGACGAATTTGATCGCGCTAATGAAGACTGGAAGTTGTATATTGAGAGGATGGAACTGTATTGCAACATGAACAACGTGGAGAAACAAATGAAAGTCCCCATGCTTCTTAGCTTAATGGGCCTTAAGATGTACAGTCTCTTATGCAAACTAGTAACACCACAGAAGTGTGCAAACTTTCCCACTTCTGTGACTGTAGGGATGAACTTTCTGATGAATTAAGGGTTCATACATGGCATCCATCGTTAAAGCACTCAGAAGAGGCTAGTGGCAGGAAGAGACCTAATCTTAAAATGGGGACTGACCATTGCAATATTGTCAGAAACTGCAGCAAAGGATATAGCAGAACTGAGAAAAAGAGGCTAGAATGTAAAATGTACAAAATGTTCCTGAATGGCACAAAAATGTTATCAATGTTTCAAATCCACCCCCCCCCCCCCATGATACAAATGAATGTCCATTCAAAGAAAAAGTTTACAGGAAGTAAGCCTGCTTTACAGGTGTACAAAGCAGACATAAAGCAGAACTGATTGAAAAGTTTCAAGCGCAAAACTAAGCAAATGAATAAAGTAACCAAGTGTAAATCAGAATTGGACAACACTGAGTCTGAGAAAAGTGAACTGATGTGCCTAGAAAGGCATATTATTACTGAAACGATCATAAAATCATATGGATCACAACAGATGTGTCAGGTGTAAAACTGATAATAGAGCCAGATACAGAGTTAGTTTTGTCTATAATTTCAAAAGCTAACTTCAACAGACTTTTTCTGAGATATCATTAGAGAAGCTCCGAGTGATGCTAAAGACTTACACAGGTGAAAAAGTATTTCCCAAAGGCAAACTGAAAATGAATATGACGTATGGAAGCCAAAGACCGCCGTTAGAGCTTTCTGTATTGAAAACCGAAGTGTTAGCACTTTTCGGATGTGAATGGTTGAGAAAAATCCAACTAGCCTGGCACTCAATCAAAGCTCTAAATCTAGCATCAACAGGCAACTGCAGCCATATGGTAGCACTTATCAGAGACTGTCACAGCTGCTTAATGCCAGTAAGAAGGTGTTTGAGAAGAGAATTGGCAAACTTAAAGGTATGAAAGCTGGGATTGATTTGAATGAAGCAGCAACACTAATATTCCATAAAGTACGTCCAGTACCTTATGCACTACATGCTAAAGTGGATGCTGAACTTCAGAGCTTGGAGGTGTCTGGAATTCTGTCCAAGGTTGAGTGGAGCAGTTGGGCCATGCCCATTGTCCCGGTGATCAAGAAAGGGAAGGCCAGAGCCACTGGCATACTTGGGGATTTCTAAGTGAGCATCAAGCCGGTGCTGCCTACTGTACAGTATCCCCTGCCATGAATCAAAGATATTTTTGCGTCTTTGGCAAGTGGTGAGAGGTTTTCAAAGATTGACATGTCACAAGCCTATCTGCAAATGGAGATTGAGGAGTCAAGCAGGAAGTTCCTCACAATCAACACTCACAAGTGACTATTCCAGTGTAAACGTCTTGTCTTTGGTGTCACATCAGCTCCAGCAATTTAACGAAGAGCAATAGACCAAGTGCTCCAAGATATCCCAGGAACACGATGCTACCTGATGACATTATTGTGATTGGCAAAAAAGATGGAGCACCTCCAGAATCTTGGTAAAGTGCTTACCAGGCTGAGTGAGTGTGGTCTTCTTGCAAAGAAAGAGAAATATGAGTTTTTCAAGAATGAAATCTCATATTGTGGACATGTCATTGACAAGTACGGCTTATGTAAGTCACAAAAGAAGACTGAAGCAGTGCTACAGGCATCCAAGCTGGAAAATGTGTCACAAACTCAGGTCATACTTGGGCCTTGTAAACTACTACCACCATTTTCTCCCAAACATTGCTACAGAGCTGCATTCTGTACTGTTACAGAGAGGAGCAAAGTGGGAATGGTTAGAAAGATATGAAAAGGCATTCAAGGAAACAAAAAGACTAATAACATCCCATGAACTGCTCACCTATTATAACCCATCTCTGCCCATCAAACTGGCATGTGACATGTCCCCCTGACGGCATTGGAGCCGTTTTGTCACACAATACGAAAGATGGATCTGAATGTCCAATTGTGTTTGCTTCAAAATCACTGATGAGCGCAGAACACAACTGCGCACAGACCAACTGAGAGGCTCTTAGACTAGTATGGGGAATAAAGAACTTCCACCACTACCTCTACAGACAAGAGTTTACTCTAGTGACAGATCACCAGCTCCTTGAGTCCAATTTTCAATCCCAGGAAGGGAATTCCTGTGATGACTGCTGCCGGGTTACAATTTTGGGCACTATTCCTAGGAGCACACTCTTATGATGTGGAGTTCAAGGGTACCAAACAACACAGCAATGCTCATGGCTTGTCACGTCTTCCACTGGTGGCAACTGAAGAAGAAAAGTCTTCATACTGTGACCCAGTAGAAGTGTTCCACACCACATTAGTGGGCCGGTTGCCGGTAACAAACTCCAAAATACAAAGGGAAACAAGGAATGACCCGACATCGTCAGAAGTCTGTGAAATCACCAAGCAAGGATGACCAGCTCATGGTAACCCTACGTTTCCAGAGAGATGAATCCCACTCTCAGTATGTCAGGAAACACTGATGTGTGGATCTCGTGTTGTGGTTCCCTCTAAACTCTGCACCAGACAGTCAGGGTGAAGAATCTCGCCCAGAACCACAGTATGTGTGGTGGCCAGGAATTGGTAAACAGATTGAAGACTTGGCCAAGAGCTGTTTGGGATGCCAAGAAGTCCAAAATGCACCCCCACAGGCACCGTTATACCCATGAGAGTGACTGTCTTCACCATGGCAAAGAGTACATATTGACTTTGCAAGGTCATTCAAGGACTTCATGCTTCTGATTGCTGTGGATGCTCATTTGAAGTGTCTGGAGGTTATACAATGAAGTCAACAAACTCAGCAAAGCCTGTGTCTGCTCTGAGGACTGCCTTCACCAGAAATGGCTTACCAGAACAAACTACGAGTGATGACGAACCACAATACATGTCAGAAGAACTCCAACTGTTCATAAAGACAAATGGCATCAGACATTTCAAGTCAGCTCCTCACTACCCAGCAACAAATGGGTTAGCTGAAAGACTTATCCAAACATTCAGAAAGTCCATTAAGGCTATGGACAAGGCGGGTAATTCTCCACCGCAGAAGGTGAACAACTTTCTTTTTGTGTATCGGAGCTCTGTTCACGCGATGACAAATCAAATACCTGCATGTTGTTCACAAGCAGGAGTCCGAAATCTCGTATAGACATCCTGAAATGAGACTTGCAGAGCAAACAGTTCAGCCAGTTGCCAAGTGAAGTAGCAAGGAGCTTCAAGATAGGACAGGAAGTCCTAGTGCATGATTACAAAGAAGACAAGTGGAGACCCAGCAGGATAGCTACAATAACTGGACCACAGATGTACATAGCGAATGTTGGAGATCATACATGAAGACGAGTTACTGAACGCTCAACCGAAGAACACACCTGTGTCAATTGCATCCAACAAGATGACCACATTACAGCCACTGGACGTAACTCTCAGTGACGATCATGTCACTGACAGCAATGTGACACTGGCAACTGAGCATGTTGTCTTAGAAAAGACACCTACCAAACCTGATGCCACTCCAGAGGTCCAGAGATGCTATCCTGAAAGAGACATAGCACCACCCAAAAGACTGAATCTTTAGTATAGTGAAGTTAGATATGAATCATTATTGTGAAAGGATGTTTATTTGGAATGTGGGTTATGAAAGGGAAATTAAATTTTTTGTGTACCCACAGTTTTATGTTGCATTAATCTAAAGAGGGAGGAAGTGTAGTTTATGGATCTATTTTTTTTTAGAGCAATGACTCCCCTTAGCACCACGTATGGACGCGTGAATATGGATCTGTGCATGCACACTGTTCTCTCTCGCTGCAAACCATCTCCCGCAGGCATGCTTTTATTTAATTGACATGTAATTGCAAAGACATCTTTCTCACGTTAGCATATTGTAGACAAGTTTTTACACTATGGGGGCACCAGAAAGTATATTGTGCATATATTGGTAAGTATGAAGGTGCTTTTGGGGGACATTGGGCTAAAAAAAAGTCTGGGAAACATTGCTGTAGACTGTCTTGTAAACAGGGAGGAAACTCAATAATCTGAGGTCAAAGGGACTTGGGAGTCCTTGTGTAGGATTCCCTATAACTTGCAGGTTGAATCGGTGGTAAGGAAGGCAAATGAAATGTTGGCATTCATTTCAAGGGTACTAGAATAAAAAAGCAAGAATGGAATGCTGAAGCTTTACAAAGCATTGGTCAGACCACACTCGGAGTACTGAGAGCAGATTTGGGCGCCTTATCTAAGGAAGGATGTACTGTCAGAGGAGATTCACCAGAATGATCCCAGAAATGAAAGGGTTAACAAATGAGTAACCTTTGATGGGTCTGGGCCTGTGCTCGCTGGAGTTTAGAAGAACAAGGTTTTGGGGGGGGGGGGGGGGCGTGGGGAGAAATCTCTTTTAAACTTATCAAATATTGAAAAGCCTAGCTTTAGAGGATGTGGAGAGGATGGTTCCTATAGTGAGGGAGTCTAGGACCAGAGGGCATAGCCTCAGAATCGAGGGACTACCAAAACTCTTTAGCCAAAGGGCGGTGAATCTGTGGAACTGATTGCTACAGATGGCTGTGCATGCCAAGTTATTGGGTATTTTTAAGGTGGAAGTTGATAGGTTCTTGATCAATCAGAGTGTCAAAGGTTATGGGGAGAAGGCAGCAGAATGGGGCTGAGAGGGATAATAAATCAGCCATGATGGAATGACGAAGCAGAATCAATGGGCTGAATGGCTTAATTCTGTTTCTATGTCTTCTGGTCTTATGGAAGCCTGCCTAGTGAACTTGGACCAGGAGAAAGCCTTTGACAGGATATCACACACCTACGTGATGGATGTTCTGGTCCGAGTGAACTTGGACCAGGAGAAAGCCTTTGTAAGGATATCACACACCTACGTGATGGATGTACTCTCTAAAATGGGCTGTGGGGTGGGAATCAGGATTTGGAGCTAACATCTGTCATGCAGACCAAATCAATGGGTGGGAAACAGCTAGCTTCCCCATCAAGTCTGGATTCAGGTAGGGCTGCCCACTCTCCCATCTTATTTGTGTGCTGTATAGAAACCCTTTGCTGAAACCATCAGGAAGGATGAGAGCGTAAGAGAGATGATGTCGTGGGCTATAGAGGGACCCAAATGAAAACCTCCCTGTACATGGATGATGCCACCGTCTTCTGCTCAGATCCAAAGTCAGTTTGAAGATTGATCAGCTTCTGTGACCAGTTTGGGTTGGCATCAAGGGCCAAGGTTAATGACTTGAAGAGTGTGGCCTGGCCAATCCAGAGTCCCCTTCACCATCTGCTCCGATTACGTGAAAATGCTGGGGATCTGGTTCGGAGAGGCCAAAGTGGGCAACAAGAATTGGCCGAAGCAGACTGGGAAGGTAAAACAGTATGGGGCTCTGGGGAGGGTGCTCCCTATTGGTAACTCGATAAAGAACCTCATCATTAGGTATGAGGTGCTCTCAGGGCTGCTGTACTTGGCGCAGGTGCTTGTCCTCTGCTCCTCCAGCTTGGATTTACCTGGGGATCCAAGATGGATTGGGTCAGATGGATCACAATGCACAAGTCCCTGGACAACTGGGGGGGTGGGCAAAACTGTTGCCCTCACCCTAATGATCACTTTCATGTGTGACTGCATCAAGCTACAAGTGGATCCTAAGTACACAGGCTTAATGTACCACTATGTTCTATCTGAACCCGAATGGTCTGGCCAGCTGGACATTGCTGCACTACCTGCTGTTCAGACCAACAACTCTGACTACAAGTCCACCCAGTGTCAGCACAGAGCGTTCTGCAGACATTCCCTGAACAGTGAGGACGAGACAGTTGCTCATCTCTTTGAAGACTGTTTGCTGAGACGGTGTGGTGAAAGATCTGAGGGCCAGTGCCACGGCTCAGCCCGAGCAGCTGTGTGACAGAGGAGTCTCTGATCTAAGGGTTGCTCCCAAGGACATACACCGAGACAGGCATCAACTCAGTGATCATTGCTCTGCCCGAAACTTGTTGGTCTTCCAGCACATCAAGCTGTCTGTAGTTGAATGCTGCCGACTGGCACATTCCAGGCTGTGGGAGTGGGTGTTGAGGGATGCAGTGAAAAGCCACTGCAAGGGCCCGGAGTGGAAAGGTCACAGTAGAGGGTTCTTCCATGACTGGAGAGAGGGAGGGGCCAGTTCGGATGAGAAAGCCCCTCAATTATGACAGCAGTGTATCATCCCAGGGGGCCACATGAGTGACAATAGTACTATTGGTATTTTTTAAAAAAATGTAATTTAGCACTAAACACATTGTCTGTGGATGAAAGAATAGAGAGGTGGTGCACATTTATTCTTGGAAATCCTATTTTTATGATAAAAAGCTTATTTTGGTGAATAAAAAACACCTTTTTTGAGAGTGTGTGCCTAAATTGGCGATAATATTCTAAAAAATACTCTCATGCCATGGTAATTTTGAGCAGCGATAACCATTGATTAAAGAATTAGTAGCAATAATTATGGACTCCTGTAAAAAGTAATTTTCTGCTTCAGTGACCCAGGTTCTGTTCCACTGCTGTCTGTGAGGAGGTTGTATGTTCTCGCTATGAGGATGGGTGATTCCTCCGGGCAGTCTGGTTTTGTTCCGCATTGCAAAGAGGTACACGCTAGTAGGTGAGTTGGTCATATGGGTGTAATTGTGTGGCCTGAAGGGACAGTTGCCATTCCGAATCTCAAAATAAATAAACAAATCTTCTGGCCAAGACGATCATTATGTTTCTTTTTTTTATGGGTGGGGTTTAAAGGATCAAGCATATCATGCCAACAAAATTTTTGGGCATGCCATCCATAAGTTCACTACCCTTGCTCTAGGCAGCCAGATTTATAGAAACATTGAAAAGAGCAGGAGTGGGTTGTTCTGTCACCTGTATCCATTCTACCATTCCAGGCAAGGGTCCTAATGAAAGGTTTCAACCTAAAACATTAACTGTTTATTGCCCTCCATAGATGCTGCCTGATATGCTGAATTTCTCCAGCAGTTTGTGTGTTACGACATAATCAAAGACCCTTCCCATCTTGGGCAGTCTCTCTTCTCCCCCTCCATCAGGCAAAATACACAGAAGTATGCACCACCAGCTTCAAGAAAAGCTTCTATCCCATTGCGAACAGTCCCTAGCATGATAAGATGGACTCTTGACCTCAAAGTCACCTTGTTATCACCCTGTAACACTTCATTCTGCATTCTGTTATTGCTTTTCCTTGTACTACCTCAATGTGATGACATAATAGGTACGAATGGTATGCAAATGAAAGTTTTTCACTGTATCTTGGTACAAGTTTACCAATTTACGTGTTCAGGCACCACCACAATATCTAGTATGTTGCACTTCCAGAGCCTTGACGATTAAAGATGAAAGTGATTAGCTTTATTTGTCACACGTACATCGAAACATATAGCGAAGTACATTGTTTTATCAACAACCAAAATGCATGTTGCCCCGAGAGAGCTGCCAGCATGAAGGATCACCTCAGCATCCCAAATACTTCTGAAGGAGAGAGAAGGAGGGCATTTGGACCAGCATCACACACAAATGCATTGCGCCAGTGCAGGGCTCTCACAGCTCACTATGACGCAACATTCGAGCCCTGTGTCAAATCAACCACAATGATCAGCTTGCATGGACTTGTTCTCAGAATAAGGAAGTTCTCAGTGCAGTGTCTCAATACAGAGCAGCCAAAAACTAGAAACATGAGTAAACTCTGTTTTTGAGGTTACTAAATCTTCAGAAATGAGAACTAGGGACAACACCATTGTACTTTGAGAACACATAGCACAAATTGCTGGAAATCCTCAGCAAGTCAGGCAGCATGTGTAAAAACTGAAAGAGTGAATGTTTTAGGTTAACAGCTTTTCTTCAGAAGTGGCACATCCACCTGCAGCGTTAATCCTGCTTCTAGGACCTACCCTTGAATAATTTCCTGTTTTGTTTCAGATTTCCAGCATCTGCAGTGTTTTATTTTTGGATTATAGTTCCTGATGGGTAAAGAAATGAGACAAGGTGGGAAAAGAATTGCTTGAGCCCTTAACACTGGCCTGAGCCAGGGGATATTGGACAAATAAACTCATATGTAAAGAGTTGGCAAAGCTGCTTAGGAAGTTAGATTAGAAAATTTTCCCTTACATCAAATGGCAAACGTTTAAGGCAATACATACTCCTCAACAAACTTATATTACATTAACAAATCAAAACTCCCTCTGTAGCAGCAATGGAGGCTCAGGAGAGATATAGTTTAAGGTTTAGAATGTTGGCAAGAAGTCTGTGAGGACTGGGAAAGTTTTTGAAACAAATCAAAGATGAATGAAAAGTCTCTTTCATAACACTGGGGAAACTCAATGGGTCAGGCAGCAGAATGTCGACGTTTCCGATCAAGACATCTGAACCAACGCTTGCTCCAGGTTCCGGCATCCCTAGTCTTTTGTATGTCTGAAAGTGGCCACTGACTGTATCTGAATGCTCAATGTTGTAATGAATTGATCTCTATGGATGGTCGGTAAATCCTTGGTACATGTAACAATAATGAACTACTGATTTGCCAATTTGCCAATTCAGTGCTCTGTAACTATGAATCTGTAACTCTAGTAATGGAGTTGGATGTGATTGGACTATTCTCATTGCTTGATTGATTAGGGAAGGAAATCAAATCACTGTATTTGTTCCAGCTCGTAGATGACTCCAGGTCTGCCATATGGATGAGTCTTAGTTGTCCCATGAAATGACCCAACAAGCTAATCATTTCAAGGGCAGTTCAGGACTGCAATTTATGTCATTCTCATCAGATTCGCCCTCAACAAATATATTTAAGAAAGATAGAATTAGTCAATCTGGGCAGCAGTTTCCAAGTTCCAGAGAAAAAAAGTTTCTTTCCTGATCTCCGGTGCTATCTGTGAGGAGTCTGCTCGTTCTCCCTGAGACCAGATTAATTTCCTCTGGATGCTCCAATTTCTTCCCACATCTTAAAGATTTGTGGGTTGGGGGGGAGTGTTGTCCGGCTGTTTGTAAATTGCTTGAGTGTAGTTGGCTGGGGGAAGATTCGGGGGAGTTAGTAGGCATAGGAGATAGAATAAGTTACAGCAAAATAAATGGGATGCTAGAATATCCAGGTTAGCTAGTATGCGATTGATGGGCAGAAAGCAATCCTGTGTTGTAAGGAAATATGAAAGATAGATTTTCAAAAGATACATAATAAGGTGGACCATACATTCCATTGCTAACAAGTTGTCAACCTAAAATTAAAAGGCCTTACCTATCTACAGCCTATGGAGTCACACAGAGAAAATGGTAAGATATACATATGTCAGGGCCTTGCAGAAGCTGTAGGTTTACAAGGATGCTGCCTGGATTAGAGGACGTGTGCTACAAGCAAAGGTTGGACAAACTTGTGTTGTTTTCTTTGGAGCAGAGGAGGCTGCAGAGAGACTTGAGAAAGGTTTATAAGTTTATGAGTGGCATAGATAGGCAGCCAGTACATTTTTCCCAGGTTGGAAATGTCTAGTACCAGAGAACATTATTTAAGGCAAGTGGTGGGAAGTTCTGGATGGGAATGAACAGTTGATGTTTCAGGCCGAGACCCTTCACCGGGACTGGAAAGGAAGGGGGAAGAAATCAGAATAAGATATTGGGGAGAGGAGAGGGAAAAAAACAAGGTGGCAGGTGATAGGTGAAATGGGGCAATCGGAAGGGGTGAAGTAAAGAACTAGGAAGTTGTTGGTGGAAGAGATAAAGATATGGAGAAGGGGGAATCTGACAAGAGTACAGAAGACTATGGAAGAAAGGGAAAGGGAAGAAGCACCAGAGGTGATGGGCAGATAAGAAGAGTATGGGGAACAAGAATGAGGAATGGTGAAGGAGAGGAGGAGGGCAATTACCGGAAGTTTGAGAAATCAATGTTCATGCCATCTGATTTATTTAGTGTGGCACAACACTGTGGGCCAGTGGGCCTGTTCCTGTGCTGTGCTGTTCGAAGCTCAATGTTCTGTACTAAACTCACATCAATACAAAGCTGGTGGGAGAGCAAACCGTAAGGATGATGTAAGGAATTTGTGAATGGATTTAGATGAGTTCTTCAAGCAGACATAAAGGGGCAGTTGGAGTATAGAGTGAGGTTGTTTAATAATGTGTCGCCATAGGAAAAGGAAATAGAGTGTGATGAGCAGGAATGGCTTTATTGAGGGGGTTGTGAGTCTGTGGAATTGGGGAAGTTCAGTCCCCAAGAGGATTCAAGGGTGAAATCAATGAAGGTACAGAGTCACATAACTTACCTTAAGGCCCAACTCACCCATGCTGACCAAAATGGCCATCTAAGCTAAAGATGGGCCTTATTTGTCATATGTCCATCGAAACACACAGTGAAATGCATCATTTGCATCAAATCAAATCTGCGAGGATTGCGCTGGGCAGCCCACAAGTTTCTGGCTCCCACATAGATTGCCCATGACCCATTAGCCCTAGCCCGTCTGGGCTTGGAATGTGGGAGGAAATCGGAGCATCCAGTGGAAACCCGCACACTCACGGAAAGAATGGACTGACTTCCTATAGGCAATGGCTGGAACTGAACCGCAGACGGCAAAAGCTGATGTTGCAAAGTGGTACACTAACCCCTACAATGCTGTGCTAGTTCCATTTTCCTGTGTTTGGCCCATATCCTCCTAAATCTTTCCTATCTGCGTACCTGTCCAAGTGTCTTCTAAATGCTGTTATTGTACCTGCCTCAACCATAAACTCCAGCAGACCCCCACCATCTGTAGGAAGAAGTTGTCCCTCAAGACTCTTTTAAATCTTTTCCATTTCATATTAAATATTTGCCTTTTCACCCTGTCAATGCTCTTTGTGATATTATGCATCTCTTGAAGATCAACCCTAAATCTTCTCTGCTCCACTGAATAAAGTCCCAGCCTCTCCAATCTCTCCCTATAACTCAGGTTCATGACTCCTTGCAACATTCTCATAAATCTTCTTCACACTCTTTCCAACTTAATAAATGTTTCCTATAAAAGGGTAACTAAAACTGTCACAGTACTCCAGGTACGGCCTCAGCAATGTCTGTTGTCTGTGATGAGTGAAGTTGGTTTGGCACTACCTGCGAAACCTTCTGCGAAATTCCTGCAATTAGTTTCCTAAGTGAGAAAATCACTGGCGTTTCTGGGTCTGTGGCCTCAGGCCTAGTTAGCCACCCCTCCCCGATCTATTACCCCAGTGTATGCATTGTGTTCTAAACACTTTAAGCCTCTTTGTATCATGCTTTGCAAATACATTCTGGCTTTATGTAGATAATCCATATCTGTACTTCAACTTCTAAGATTATTTTTTATAATTCTTTATTCATCCAATTGTTGAATGTTGTATTTTTGTTGCAAGTCATAGCAAATTCACAATGCATGTAAATGTATATGGTGAATAAAGTTGATCTTTGGTCCTCAGTCCTTGTCGCAGAACTGAAGGGATGAGAGATGGAGAGTTAGAATCTCAAACTGGTCAATTAGTAATTGGTTAATTATTGTCACATGTACTGAGCTACAGTGGAAACCTTTTGTTTTGTATGCCATCCAAACAAATCGTTTCACCACATCAATAGTAGGGTGATCGCTCGAGTCCGTTATGATGTTCTAAGCGGCTATTTCCAGAATGAAGAACACATTTGCAACACCTTGTTTAACACGGAGAAGCTGTTGCCCAGCCAGCTACCTCACAGCCTTTGACAGGTTGTGCTCGGTGTCCAGTGGCATGGCACATAAGATGACTGACCACCCTTCACTGCTGCAGCCTTCCTCCGCCTTCACTGCCGCTATTTCAGCTCAGGGATCAGAGTACAGAGTTCATATCCAGAATCCTCTGTCAGGAGTCTCTGTACATTCTCCCTGTGGAATGTATAGGTTTTCCCCAGGAGCTCCAGTATCCTCCCACTGTCCAAAGATGTACTGCATAGGTTAACTGGTCATCGTAAATTGTCCCATGATTAGGTTAAGGTTAAATCGGGGTTGTCGGCATTGCTGGCCAGCACGGTTCGAAGGGCCGGAAGGAGCTGCTTGGCGCTCTGAATAAAAATAAATTTTAACACTAGCACTGGAGAGGTATGATGACAAGACTGTTATCAAGTCCTGTCAGTGCATATCTGAGTCCCAGAAACAGATCAGAGGACCCTGCGTCTTCTGCTATTTATAGCAGTCTGCAGTGCCAATTATAGACACACACATAACCAACATAGCTGTGAATCAGACACCCTTATACCAGGTGTCTGACTAGTTTAAAGCAATTAAATATCATTTGTAAATCTTTGTATGTTCAACTGGTCTGAGGGCTGTCCCCACATGGCAATAAGCTCATGAACAAAAAATTAGAGAGGGGGTGGGATGGTTAAAGAATAACCAGCAAATTTGATAATATGCTCCCAGACCATCTATTTGCAGTCACACTTGTTCAGATTTACGAGCATTCACTAACAGACACAATAACATTCGCAAATTGCAAGGCTATTTCTGGCCTCTTTTGACGTCATGAGTTGTCATGGCGATCGAGGAGGCTGACACAACGCTCGCTCCCATGCACACATGTATTGGTTGTCAGGGGGATGCAGTTGCCAAGGCTACGCTGCATCTTGATTGGCAGCTCAGACATGCTTCAGGTGGCTCTCTATTCCTAGCCGCCCCCCCTCCCTTCACAGCAAACACCCCCCTCCCTACCCCCTGTCTGAGGGAGGGTTCAGCACAAATAGGAGAGGCAGCATTCAGAGGAGTGTGGGAGCCCACTGGATACCTCCAGGCAGAACTTCGGCAGAAGACAGCAGCCCCATCCAAGGGCACAGAACACCAAGCTGAAGTAAGCAGGCAAAACAAAACCGTGCCGAGGCCGACATCACTCCACTGGTGAGGGTTGGTGGGAATGTGAGGGGCGTATTGAGGGTCTGCAGTGTTGAGGTTGTGAGAGGTGCTTTGATTTGGGTTTTTAGAAGTGCAATGGATTTTATCATGTATGCTGGTGGCTTTGTGAGGGATGTACTGGTGGGGCTGGTAGATTTGCAAAGGTTGTATTGGTGTAGCCAGTAGGTTTGTGAGGGGTGTACTGGTGAGGCTGGTGGGTTTGTAAGGGGTGTACTGGTGTGGCTGGTGGGTTTGTAAGAAGTGTACTGGTGAGGCTGGTGGGTTTGTAAGGGGTGTACTGGTGTGGCTGGTGGGTTTGTAAGAAGTGTACTGGTGTGGCTGGTGGGTTTGTAAGAAGTGTACTGGTGTGGCTGGTGGGTTTGTGAGGGGTGTACTGGTGAGGCTGGTGGGTTTGTGAGGGGTGTACTGGTGTAGCCAGTAGGTTTGTGAGGGGTGTACTGGTGAGGCTGGTGGGTTTGTAAGGGGTGTACTGGTGCCGCTGGTGGGTTTGTAAGAAGTGTACTGCTGTGGCTGGTGGGTTTGTAAGGGGTGTACTGGTGTGGCTGGTGGGTTTGTAAGAAGTGTACTGGTGTGGCTGGTGGGTTTGTGAGGGGTGTACTGGTGAGGCTGGTGGGTTTGTAAGGGGTGTACTGGTGTAGCCAGTAGGTTTGTGAAGGGTGTACTGGTGTGGCTGGTGGGTTTGTGAGGGGTGTACTGGTGTGGCTGGTGGGTTTGTAAGGGGTGTACTGGTGTGGCTGGTGGGCTTGTGGGGGCGAACTGGTGTGGCTGGTGGGTTTGTGAGGGGTGTACTGGTGTGGCTGGTGGGCTTGTGGGGGCGTACTGGTGTGGCTGGTGGGTTTGTGAGGGGTGTACTGGTGTGGCTGGTGGGTTTGTGAGGGGTGTACTGGTGTGGCTGGTGGGCTTGTGAGGGATGTATTGGTGTGGCTGGTGGGTTTGTGAGGGATGTTCTCCTGAGTACTGTGGTACTGTGAGGAGTTTGTTATGGGGGCATATTTTTATTGGAGACTCTCCTCAATGGCAAGTCTCTTGCCTCCAGAAGTTGTCATGCTTTATGTATTTTATGTGTAGTACTGTGCTTTACATCCTGGTTCAAAGAAACATCTCGTTTCTATATATATTATATGGTTATATATGTTATATACATGTATATAGTTAAATAATAACAAATTTGTCTCGACTTGACTCAACTTTTAAAGCCACTCTGTATATTACTAATGCTCACTGGAGTTAGGCCAGACTGGGTTTATCTTATAGCAAAGTTGTAGACATTCAAAAAGTGTTTCTTGTTAAGGAAAAGAGGGAAGGAGAACAAGATTAAAGAAAGGGAGAAAGAGAAAGAGGAAAAGAGTGAGAGAAAGAGAGGGGTGGAGAAGAATGTGGGGGAGAGAAAACAGATAGAGAGAGAGAGAGAGAGGGAGGGAGAGAGAGAAGAGGGCGGGGAGAGAGAAACACTTAGGAAAGGGAAGTGAAAGTGGTGAGAATGAAATAGAAACAACAAACTAGACTGAAAATGAGAGGGAAATTGAAATGAGGCAGTCAGCAAGATGAAAGGAGGGAAAGGCAGAGAGTGGGTGGGAGGCCCCAAAGGATGGACAGAAAGGTGAAGACATTGTAAACCAGACTCTCATTCTGAGTAAGGTTAAACTTACTTACAGTATAATTTACACCTTACGGTATGTTAGTTGCAGAGGATAAAATAATTTCAGAATAGCAGAGAAATAGACCATTAGTGTTAGGCATTAGGGCTTGGTTCTATACTCCTTTACCTCACGCTCACCCTTTTCCCACCCACCTGTTCATCTAACTTCTCATTAAACCTGTCCCAGTGACTCACCTCTGTTAGCACATTCTTCTCCCCAGTTTTTACATTCTTTTCCTGCAGAAACAAGCCCTCAACTCAATTTTGTTTTGAGCCAAAGATGGTCTGAGCTGAATCATAACTCTTTGAATCAGTACTTGTTCGCTGAAAGTTGGGAACAAAGCTTTGGGATGCGTCACTTTGTCAGAATTAGAATCAGATCAAATTTAATATCACTGACGTATGTCATGAAATCTGCTGTTTTGCAGCAGCAGTACAGTGCAAGGCATGAAAAGAGTTAGTTTGATGGCTCTGGGTGTGGAGGCAAGTCATTTGAAAGGGAGTTTTTGGAACCGGCAAGCAGCCCTGAGTGCCAGATATTCAAGGGGGAGCCCACACAAGAAGAATGTGCTGGCACTGGAGAGGGTCCAGAGGTGATTAACGTGAATGAATCCAGGAATGAAAGGGTTAATGAATAAAGAGCATTTAATGGCTCTTGGCTTGTAGTTGCTGGAGTCTAGAAGAATGAATGGGATTTCATTGAAACCTATTGAATATTGAAAGGCCTATTAAATGTGCAGAGGATGTTTCCTATAGTGGGAGAGTCTAAGAACAGAGGCCACAACCTCAAAATAGAGGACATCCCTTTAGAACAGAGATGAGGAGGAATTTCTTTACCCAGAGGGTGGTGAATCCATGGAATTCATTGCCACCGATGGCTGTGGAGGCCAGGTCATTGGATATATTTAAAACAGAGGTCGCTGGGTTATTGATTAGTGAGAGTGTCAGAGTTTACAGGGAGAAGGTAGCAGAATGGGGTTGAGAAGACTCGATGGGTCAAATGGCCTAATTCTGCTTCATAAATTAGAAATCCACTGTATTTTCAAAGCTGTCATTGTACCTGCCTCAACCACTTCCTCTGACAACTCATTCAACATACACATCATCCTTCTATGAAACCTCCTCACTGCACATACACGACTTCTTCATGAAGAGAGTGACTCTTCCTCTCCTTGAGAAGATTGAGGCGAGTGAGGCTCTCCCCAGCCCCAACCATTTTAATCAAACTATACAACAGCAGCACGGACAGAGTCCTGACCAGTTGCATCACTCTCTGTATGGGAATTGCAAGGCATCTGACCACAAATCCCTACAAATGATTGCAAGGACTGAGAATATCCTTGGGATCTCTCTTCCACACATCCAGCGATATTTATCAGGAGCACTGTGTACACAGGGCCCTCAGCATTGTCAATGATCCCTCCTAACTGTCCAGCAATCTCCTTGACCCCCCACCATCAGGCAGGAGATATTGAGGTTCAGGACAAAAACAGTTAGGATGGGAAATAGTTTCTTCCCTCAGGCTGTAAGAATATTGAACACCCCGCTATCATGGATGAACCTCATCTTACTGTCTCATCACGTATGAAGCCTCCGTAGTGTTATACTGTTTACTTTTTAACTTGATCACCTATGCACCTTATTATTTGTAAATTTACTTGTGGTAATATTACTTTACCTGTTGTGTGGGTGAGTTAGTTGTGCACGTTGGTCTGGAGGAGTGCTGTTTGATTTGGCAGTATACATGTGTACAGTTGAATGACAATAAACTGAACTTGAACTTGAATTTGAAATCTCTCCCTCTCACCTTAAACCTTTGCCCTCCAGTTCTTGATTTCTCTATGCTGGTTAAAAGCCTGTGCACATTCACGCTACCTCTGCCCCTCATAGACTTATATCCCTGTATAAGATCACCCCTCATTCTCTTATATACCAAGGAATAACATCTGACCTCCAGATTTAGATTTATTTATCAAATGTACATTGAAACATACAGTGAAATGCTTCATTTGCATTAATAACCATCACAACCAAGGATGTGCAGGTGTCGCTACACATTCTGACACCAACATAGCATGCCCACAACGTTCAGCAAAACAACACAAGCAACAACATCAATGCCAACAACAGAAAAACAAGCCCTTCTCCAACCCTCCCCCCACCACTCACACAGAGGGCAGGACAACCTTGGTTCTGAGCCAGAGAAGAGGATCTCTGAACGCACGACACATTGCACCATGAAGTGAATGGGCTTTAGAAGACCACGTACTTTCACTGAGGGCATTCTCCCAGGTAATTTATTCCACGACCTCGACTCTTCCCAGATTCTAGCAACCACCTACACAGTCAAACAGCTCGTGTCTTGTATGCCACCAAGGACTCTAGCAGGTTTCTACAGATGCACCATGGAGAGCGTTCTGACTGGTTGCATCACCAATGATATGGAGCCGCGCTGCACAGGATCAGGAAAAACATGGAGAGGGTTGTGGACCCAGTAAGCTGCATTATGGGTACAAGCCTCCCCACCATTTGACCTATTCAATGGCAGTGCCTGAAGAAGGCAATATCAATCATTCAGGACACTCGCCATTCAGGACATGCCCTCTTCTCATTACTACCATCAGGGAGGAGGCACAGGAGCCTGAAGATCCAAACTCAACGTTTTAAGAACTGCCTCTAAGACTCCACCATCAGATTTCAGAACAGTCTATGAACTCACCTTTCTATTCCTCTTTGCTCTATTTATTGTTACTGTAACTTGTAATAATTCGTTGTAACTGCCACAAAAATACAAATGTCAGTGCCAATTAACCTGATTCTGGTTCTGAAGGTAGACTGAAATATCAAAGGTAGAGCAGGACGGGTGCGTCTGAGAGGATGGGAGTCGCGGGTACTCGCTGCCGGACGGGAGAGGGAAGAGGCAAATACGCAGAAGTGTCTCAGCGTGCATTTGTTTCTCTCTCGGAGTGAGGAGGGGAGCGGGATTCAGGATCAGGTTTATCATCACTGACGTGTTGTTTTGCGGCGGCAGTACACACTACAAACATAAACAAAATGCTACAAGTTACAATTTATTCTACAAGTACGCTGTTTCCAGATCAGTGCACAGTGGAAAATAACAAACTACAGAAAGGGCAGGAGTAAATTACAGAAATAGTGTGAGGAAGGCGGAATGAATCTTACTCCTGCCTCGGTGGGAGGAGTTCTTTTTCATGATTGGGTAACATTAGGGGAAAGAAAGCATTGCAACAGCTTAGATAACTCCTGCTGACCGGACAGATCTACTTTCGAGGAAGGAGAATTATATACTCGGAACTGTGGCGAATGACAATATTTTTGCGCTGGAACCCGAACCAGCAGTGGTGGAGGAAGACGAGGAGAGTCGTGAGTTTGCCTTTTTCCCTTCAGTCGCTTTAGTGATCAAAACTTAGTTTTATCCAAAATGTTGATTCAGCAGCCAAGTGAAGCGGGGAGACTAAGTAAGTTTGAACTAACTAGCTTATGTGAGGGAGAGTGCGGGGAGTAATGAGACTGCGTTTTAATTAGATACCGACTGGCACATGTTTGGGAAGGAGGCGAGATTGAGTTTAATGGAAATTTATGTGGATGTTTGTAGCCTCGGCTGGTTGTAGCGTCAATTCTTCACAAAGAGTGCCAGGGTTTGTGTCAAGTGGCCGACCTGTTCTGGGGAAATACCTCAGTGTACTGAGGTACACTGAGAAATACTGGCCGCTCGTGTTGGCGAGTTGGGGTCGAATCCCCAATATCCTGGGGGCTCTCGTTAACGTGACTGTTGTGTATTAAACAGAGAACGGTGATGCTGGCAAAGACTTTTAACTTACAGAATCTTCCAACTGACTCCTAACTCTAGTTAATTATCGCTTATTCGCATTTATATTATTACCTGTGCGCTATCGTATTTATTCTAACCTAATGTATAATTACCATTTTTACTACAAATTATTTAGTCACATGAACTGCGGTAAAAGTAGAAAATTCTGGAAATACACAATAGGTCGGGCAGCTTCTGCGGAATAAAAAGACGGTTAACCTATCAGGTGGAACACTCTTGATCAGTAAATTGAAAAGTTAAACTCTTTCGCTCTTCATAGACTGACCCTCAGTTTCCAACATTTCCTGCTTTATTACAGATTTCCAGAATATGGCGTTCCTGTTTATTTTCAGAAAACTTAACAATGATTTATCGGAATCTATTGCCCATAAAATAATTAAGCTTGCTGTAATATTTATTACAAGATTCCTTGGCTTTATTACAATAACATCACTTCGAGTACCTCACCTTAACTCCCGTAACAGTGTACTCTCTCTAATGAGCGTCCCATTACTGCCGATTCTTCGATATCCAATGTCGTAATTGCTCTAATATAATGGCCGTTACTGTATTTTCTGTAATATTTATTGACCACTAGCCACGACCACGACTTAACTCGCGTTTACACTGCCCCAGAATATGTGTGGGTCCCGTATCAGCCTCTTCAGCGACCTGAGGACTCATCAATAGGCAACCCCTTGGGAAAACATACGCGACTTGAGTGATCACATTACTATTTCTGTTATATGCAATTTAACACACCAACAAACTTTGAATACGGTTTCAACTTTGATTTTCATACCAGCTAAGTTGTAGTATGTAATATATTATTCCCATTTATTATCATATTACTCTAATATAAGTCTGATTCAGTATATAACTTCAAGTGGGTGTAAATCAGACTTTCCTCTGACTCACTTGGTTAAATTGAGAAGAAGGAGATTCCTTCCCCATCAGATTTTCCCAGAGATGCTCTGAAAGGGGTTTTAGGTGACAGCTATTACTTGGCGTAGTCTGAACAATACAGCTGAATTTAGATCGAAAATAGTATCCCTACTGAGAATTACAACAGGCTTTCATTGTCCAAACCCCTCAGCTGGAAATATTTTGCCAGTGACTGCTGGCTCAAGGAGTTTCTAACCTGCTATTGTCAGATGTTTGAACAATAAGATGGACTCTTGACCTCACAATTTACTTTGTTATGATCTTGCCAGTTGTTACACTTTATTCTGCATTGTTATTGTTTTACCTTGTTCTTCCTCAAAGTGTTGTGTAATTAATTGATCTGTATGAAAACACTTTCCCTGTACTTTGGTCCCCGTGACAATGATACAGCAGTATCAATAACTCAATGACCTGATGTAGGATTACCTCATCTGTTTGAACTGTACGCAAGACAATTGTTTCACTGTCTTTTGGTTGACATGACAATCATAAACCTTCTCCAATATACTCAGAGTAACCCAATATTTGTCAACTGCACTGTTGACAGGAAAGTTGGTCTCAAAAGCTGCCAATCATTCAGCTGGACAGAAGTCCGAGATTCAAGCTATATCTCATAATTCTTAATCGAAATTATCAAATACCATGACTTTGTAATTGAAGAGAACTGCAACAGTTTCAGTTTATTTTGATAAATAATGTAGGTTTGATTGATGAAGTGGGCTGTTGACCTCACAATCCACCTGGTTATGATCTTGCAGTTTATTGCTCAGCTGCACTGCATTTTCTCTGACTGGCCCCATTTACACTGTTGTGATTCATGAATTGGCAACTGAGATGCCTGCTGAAATGGTTTTTAGGTATTGTGAGAGCACCTGCCTCATTTGTTACATTCCCTTAAATATAACAGTTAACAGAAATCTGGATAGGCACATGGATGAAGAACCATAGAGTGCCATGGTCTGGGTATAGGTAAATGGGGTTAGGCAGAAGACCAGGATGGCATTGACTAGAAGAGCCAAAGGGCCGGTTTCTCTGCTGTCCTATTACTCTATGGCACCATTTCATCAGGCAATGTATTCCCAATTCCAACCACATTTGTGTGAAAATCTCCCCCTCTCTAAATTTCCTGCTTCTTACTTTCTACTTAGTTCCTCTTGTTTTAGACACCCCCATTAAAAAACCCTCAAAGGTTTCTACCTCTGTCAGGTCACCCCTTCAGCATCCTGCACTTCAGGGAAACAAACACAGCCTATCCTGGCTCGCCTTATAACTGATATGTTCCAATCCAGTCAATATCTTGGTGAACCTTCTCCGCGCCTCTCTGGTGTGATCACATCTTTCCACTAGTGCGGTGAACAGAACTGCACACAGTACTCCAGGTATGGCCTAACCAGTGCATGGTTGTGCCTGCTTTCGTATCCTACACAACAGCCAATAAAGGCAAGCACCTCATATCATTTCTAAACCACCCTATTTACTCACATTGACATTTCAAGATATATGTAATTTTAAAAATAAGTTTATTTATGATATATCAGCTTCTACTTTAATCATAGATGTGCGATACAAGAGACTGCAAAAGTTGCAGTCTGGAGCAATAGACAGAGCATTGGAAGAACTCAATGGGTCAGGCAGCGGCTGTGGAGGAAATGGAGTGTTGATCGATATTCCTCATCTGAACTCAGTCTCAGTCTCAGTCTCAGATTCTCACATTAAAGAGAAATGTGATCTAAGTGACTTTGACTGTGGAATGATTGTTGGTGCTTGGGTACCTCAGTCCTGGGATTTTCACACAGTCTCTATTGTTTACAGAGAATGGTGTGATAAAAAAAGCACCCAGTGAGTGACAGTCCTGTGGGTGAAAATGCCTCGTTAAAGAGAGAGGTCAGAGGCAAATGGCCAGTCTGGTGCAAACTGACAGGAAGGTAGCAGTAATTCAAATAACCACACATTACAACAGTGGTGTGCAGAAGAGCATTTCTGAATGTAGAGCACATCAAATCTTGTAGTAGATGGGCTACAGCAGCAGAAGACCGCAAAGATATACTCATCTGAAGAGGTACCTGACAAAGTGGCCACTGAGTGTATGTATGTTTCATTCTTTATTTTGTACCACATATCCTTTTAAAAGTTTATTTTAAAATAATGTGCTTTCTGTTTCCTGTTTTGTTGTCTGTAAGAACCACTCAGCCTTTCACCTGCCGTGCCCTGCATCACCCCTCCGTTTCACTTCTTTATACTGCCTATCTCTGTTCTACATTCTCAGAGTCTCGACATGAATCAACAAGTGTCCCTTTCCTTCCACAGATATTGTCTGACCTGTTGAGGGCAGGAGGTGCAGAAGCCTGAAGTCTTGCACTGCTAGGTTCAAAACAGCTCCTTCCCTTCAACCATTCCGGTCTTCATTCATCTGGCACTACCTCAATGTGGCAACACTGTGACTACTTTGCATTGCAAAGGTCGTTCTAATTGTGTTCTTTCTTGTGTAATTCAGTATAATTTTTGCTTAGCTTATGTTTTTCTTGTGAATGCTGCATATCTGATGCTATGTGCCTGTGAAGCTGCTGCAAGCAAGTTTTTCATTGCACCTGTACATTGTTTACCTGACAGTAAACTCAACTTTGACTTTGAGTTCCTTCAGCAGTTTGTTTAATGCTCCAGGTTCCAACATCTCCAGCCTGTGAGAGTCATTTGATGTGGTTTTCTACTTGGCCTGGTTGATACCTGCTACACACACAAAATGCTGGAGGAACTCAGCAAGTCAGGCGGCATCTATGGAAGTGAATAACCAGTCGATGTTTCGGTCAGAGACTTATCTTCAGGAGTGGAAAGGAAGGGGGAGGGCACCACAATAAAAGGTGGGGGGGGGGGAGGAAGGGATAACTAGCTAGAAGTCAGGTGGGTGGGAAAGGTAAAGGATAGTGAAGAAGGAATCTGATAGGAGAGGAGAGTGGACCATGGGAGAAAGGGAAGAAAGAGCAGCACCAAGGGGGAGATGATAGGTAGCTGAGGAGAAGAGGTAAGAGGCTAAAGTGGGGAATAGCAGAAGAGGAAGGGAAAAGGAAGAAGGAAATAAAATCACCAGAGATTGGAAAAATCAATGTTCATGCCATCAGGTTGGAGGGTACCTAGATGGAATACGAGGTGTTGCTCCTCCAACCTGAGAGTGGCTTCATCCTGGCAAAAGAGGAGGCCATGGATTGGCTTGTGAGAACAGGAATGGGGATGGGAATTAAAATGGTTGGCCACCGGGAAGTTACATTTTTGGCAGCTGGACAGAGGTGCCCAGCAAAGGGGTCCCTCAATTTATGTTGGGTCTCATCAGTGTAGAGGCCACATCAGGAGCACCAGATTCGATAGACGACCTCAACAGATTCACAGGTTGCCTCACCTGTAAAGACTTTTTGGGGCCTTGTACTGTGGTAAGGGAGGGGGTAAATGATCAGGTGTAGCCTGCAGGGATGTATACAAGGAAGGAGATTAGTGATGAGGGCCAACTGGACAAGGGAATCACAGAGGGTGATCCCTGTGGAAAACTGAAAGTCGGTGGAAGGTACAGGTGTGTTTGGTATTTGGATCTTGTTGAAGATGGTGGAAGTTACAAAGATGATATGTTGGATGCAAAGGCTCATGGGGTGATAGGTGCAAAGATGGCGTGAGCAGAGATGTCCGGGAAATAGAAGAGAAGTCAGTGAGGGCAGTATCAATGGTGGAGGAAGGGAAACCCCTGCCTTTGAAGAAGGAGGACATCTCTGATGTCTTAGAAAGGAAAGCCTCATCCTGGGAACAGATGTAGTAGAGATGAAGGAACTGAGAAAAGGGAATAGCATTTTTACAGGAGACAGGATGGGAAGAGGTATAGTCAAGATAACTGTGGGAATCGGTAGTTTTATAAAAAGATGTCAGTCGACAGTTTGTCTTCAGAGATCGAGACAGAGATATTGATGAAGGGAAGAGCGGTATCAGAATTTCGATACCTGCAAAAGAGTTGGATGACAAACACGCCACTGATCATTTCTGGCCGCCTCATTATAGGAAGGATGTAGAAACTTAAGAGAGGGTGCAGAAGAGATTTACAAAGATGCTGCCTGGTTTAGAGAGTATGTCTTATGAGGAAAGATTGAGCAAGCTATGGGCTTTGGCCTTTGGAACAAAGGAGGATGAGGGGCGATTTGATAGATGTGTATATGGTGATAAGAAGCGTAGATAGTGTGGAATCTGGCACCTTTTTCCCAGGGCAGCAATATGAGAGGACGTAGTTTTAAAGTGGGACGAGGAAATTATAAGGGGATGTCAGAAGTAGGATTTTTCTACCCAGAGAGTCATGGGTGCGATGAACGCCCGACCAAAGTTGGTGATAGAGGCAGATACATTAGCAACATTTAAGCGACTCTTAGTTAAGCATATGGATGAAAGAAAAATGGAGGGCTATGTGGGAAGGAAGTGTTGGAGTAGGCTTAAAGGCTGTGATTCTTAGGGACGTGCTAATATTACTTTGTGATTTAAGTACAGGATTTTAACTACATGTCATGTGTGTGACTGTTACTACCACAGGCAGCTATGGAGGCAGGTCATTGGGTGTATTTAAGGCAGAGCTTGATAGGTTCTTGATTGGACACGGCATGTAAAGTTATGGGGAGAAGGCTGGGGAGTGGGGTAGAGGAGAGGGAGAAAAAGGATCAACCATGATTAAATGGTGGAGCAGTCTTGATAGGCCAAATGGCCTAATTCTACACCTATGTCTTATATTCACTACGTTTTGCACCTTGGCCCCACAGGAATGCTAATTTGTTTAGCAGTATATATGTGTATGGCTGAATGACAATAAACTTGAACTTGAATTTGAAGTAAGCCTTAGGGAATAATGTATAGCATTCTAACCATCTATTTTTCTATGTTATTTTAACAGATCCCTTGTTCAACATTGAGCCCTTCTATCAGAGACAAGCGTTTCCATCAGTCAGGATGGACGTGTCTGCAGCCAAACCTTGCCAGGAGGTAAGAGAAGTGAGGGCAGACCAACTCCAGGAAAATGAGCCCCACCCACGTTCGCTGGAGCTGTGTGGCCCGCACATGTCCTTCACCGAAGAAGCCATGTCCCTGCTCAGCACCAACAGCCTCTTGGCCAGATCCCTGCTGGGCATGAGGCAGGTCAAGCCCAAGGATACCAGCTCCGCCAACCGGAGGAAGCGAGAGTTCATCCCAGAAGAGAAAAAGGATAGCAGCTACTGGGACAAGCGTAAGAAGAACAATGAGGCAGCCAAGCGGTCCCGTGAGAAACGGCGGGTCAACGACATGGTCCTTGAGCAGAGGGTCCTTGCCTTACTGGAAGAAAATGCCAGACTGAAAGCTGAGCTCTTGGCTCTGAAGTTCAGGTTTGGTATCATTAAGGACCCTGCAGAGATGCCAGTCACTCCAAGTAATCCATCATCTCTCTGCTGCACAAATGGGATCCAAGGACCTCTTGCAGCCATGGCTGTGAATGGTTATGTTGCTCATCCTGTGGACAATAAAAGCTTCCCACCTAATAACCAGCAGGGAGGGGTATCTATTGGGGCAGAAGCACAAGAGTCCAGTGTGGTGTCTGAGGATTCTGGTATCTCCACCCCTGGAAGTTCCAACATTGGAAGTCCTGTCTTTTTTGATGACCATCTGAGTGACCAAGGCAAGTTATCCCCGAACCGCGAGGACCACTTTGAAGCTCAGCTCTCTTCCCCTAGTGACGTGGAGGTGGACCTTGCTAGGATAGGCTCCAACGAGAACACTAAGCCAGTGAGATCCCAAGAAAGAATGGACATGGTGAAATCTTTGCCCCATAAGCTCCGGTTTAAGATAGGAGCTGGGGTGGAAGAGAGCACTGAGGTTGATTTGAGGCTAAGAGTTTTTCAAATGGCAGTGGGTAATTCTACCCCCAGAACTCTTCCGGAACAGTTGCCTGGTCAGGTCAGGGATCAACTTCAAGGGTGTTATACCAACACTGTAATGCCTCACTCTGACAAGGGCTCCGGGGCTGGCTTGTCTCCACCTTCTTGGAGAGCCCACATTGGAGCCCAGGGTGGTGGCCAAGCAATTTCAAACTGCCCAAAGAACCATGCAAACGAGGACTCCAACATCAAATCCGAAAACAGCATCCTCAGGAATCAGCTTGCTTCACTCTCTGCTGAGGTCGCTCAGCTCAAAAAGATGTTTTCTCAGCAAAGGTGTTCCAATTTCAAATAACACGGGTCATCGTCGATATTTGTACGTTGTTAATTTGATTTGCCTCTCACTTCATAATTAAGTTATTTGCATAAAACTAAGCCCATGCAAATATTTATTGTTTGTCCTTGTGAATGGATTTAAATGCGTGTAAATATATTTTTACTTTATTTTTTAATCAGCCATTGGTGTTGTAATAAATCCTTTATGACCAATTTAGGAATGGAAGTTCTTCACACTGAAAAATGTTCTTGGTCCTCTGCTGCAGTCTATAAAACATTTGGAGACTCAGCTATGATCTGTCCACAGATTGTTGGAAAGTCCTTTCACTGTGAAATGAGTTGAGAACATCTGTATCTTAACTATGTTAAATGGTTTGATGGTCTGCAGATAGATAAATCTCCAGCCAGACAAAAAGTGGAGGTTTAAATTATTATCAACACTGTATACACTAGAACATGATCAATATTGATCAATATCAATCTTTGCAGATTGAGCGATTAAGCTCTATTTAGTGGGTGCAGGATGTCCACCTGACTATCTATTGTGCCCAGAAGCTGCATCAATTGGCTCCCTGCCATTATATTCTGAGAGTGGATATATGGTGGACAAGTGGCTGGGAGATGGGTCAACGTTCGTCATGAGCATTGGTGAGCTTGTGGTGTTGCATGCTCATCTAAGCCTACCAACCTGCCCTTCTTTTTACTGTCCCTTAGATTATAAGATGCTTCTACCACCAACCCCCAGCAGTACGTTCCACACCCCCAATACTCACCATGTGAAAAATAATTACCTCTGACATACCTCCTATAAGATTATAAGACAGGAGCAGAATTAGCCCACTCAGCCATTCCATCATGGTTGTTTTATTAGGCGTCCCAACCCCAGTTTCCTGCCTTCTCTCCATACCCTTTGCTGTCCTGACTAACCAAGAACCTATCAGCCTCCACTAAATATACTCATTGACTTGGCTTCCTTAGCCATCTGTGCCAATGAGTTCCACAGACTCACTACCCTCTAGCTAAAGGAATTCCTCCTCACTTCTTTTCTAAAAGGACATCCCTCTATTCTGAAGCTGTGCCCTCTGGACCTAGACTCAGCCACTATAGGAAACATCCTCTTCACATCCACTCTGTCTAGGCCTTTCAATATTCAATAGGTTTCAGTGAAATCCACCCCCCCCCCTCAAGTATAGGCCCAGAGCCATCAAATGTTCCTCATATGTTAATCCCGTCATCCTTGGAATCATTCTTGTGAATCTCCTCTGGACCCTCTCCAATGCTAGCACATCTTTTCATAGATAAGCAGCCCAAAATTGTTCACAATACCCAAGTGCAGTCTGGCTAATACCCTATAAAGCCTCAGCATTACATCTTTGCTCTTATATTTTAGTCCCATCAGTACTTTCCACCAATCACCTTAAAATTAAAAGTCTCTGGCTATCCACTCAATCTATGCTTCTTATCATCTTGAGCAGCTCAGTCAGGTCAACTCTCATCCTCCTTTGCTCCAAAGCCCAAGCTCACTCAACCTTTACTCACAGGACATGCTGTCTAATTCAGGGAGCAACCTGGTAAATCTCCTCTGCTCTCTTTCCAAAGCTTCCACATCCTTCCTATAATGCAACCAGAACTGAATACAACACTCCCAAGTGTGGTGAAGCCAGAGTTTTATAGAGCTGCAACAGCTCTTAAACTCAATCGCCCAACTACACAGATATATGACAAAATTGACATATAAAATACTTGCAGAAAAGGACAGATTCATTTTGCAATGAACTAGCTAGTCCTTAAATAATACATTTATTTTCTCCTCTCTCCATCTGTGCCTATCAAATTTTAGAGCTTATATATACTATCTCAATAAAGACTTTCTAAGCTACATGACAATCAAAGCAAACTAGAAAGGCTGGAAAACTGAAGCAAAATAAAAAGAAAATGCTGGAGATATTTGGCTTGTCAGGTAGCATCTGTGGAGAGAAAAATAGAAGCAATGCTTCAGGTTTCAAATGAAATAAATGCCTGTGTAGCAAGGCATGGACTATTAATGACACCATGATTAAGGGTTAAGGCATTTTAAATTGAAATCAGAGCAAGATAGTTTTCACATCTAAACATGAGGCAAGAAATAAAACAGGCAAATGCTACGTTTGGAATAACCAAATCATTGGCCAGAAAATTTGCAGTGATGTAGTAGACAGTGAGGAGGGTTCTCTAAGAGTGTAAGAGGGAGTTGGCTAAGGAATTGCAGGTAAAATTTATCTTGGACAAGAGCAAAGTGTTGTATTTTAGAAAGATAAATCAAGAGACAGACCTAAATGAAATGACCTTGAGGAATTTGAATCAGAGTCAGATTTATTTTCGCTGACATGATGTCCTGAAATTTGTTGTTTCACCACTGCAGTGAAGTCCAAGACATAAAAATTACTACAGGTTACAACAAACAAGCAACAACTAAACAAATAAGTGACTAGACAGATAGCTAGAGGAAAGAGAGATATATTGAGCTAGTGTTCATTGGTTCATGGTCCATTCAGAAATCTGATGGCAGAGGAGAAGAAACTGTTCTAAAAGTGTTGTGTGTGTGTGTCTTCAGGCTCCTGTACCTCCTTGTTGGTGGTAGTAATGAGAAGAGGGTATGTCCCGGATGGTGAGAGTCCTTAATGATGGATGCTGCCTTCTTGAGGCATTGCCTTTTGAAGTTATCTTCGAAGGTGGGGAGGGTTGTGCCTGTGATGGAACTGGCTGAGGCTACAACACACTGCAGACTCTTTTGATCCTGCATGTTGGAAACTCCATACCAGACTGTGATGCAACCCGAGTGCTTTCCACTGTACGTCTACAGAAATTTGTTAGAGTCTTTGGTTGCATATCAAACCCACTCAAACTTCTAATGAGGTAGAGTTGCTGGCATGCCTTCTTTGTGATTGCATCAATCTGTTGGGCCTAGGATAGATCCTCTGAGATGTTGATGCCTAGGGAGTGTTGTAGAAGAGCCTAGTAGAACAAGTAACTGGTTTCCTGAAAGTGGCAACACTAGTGGACAGGGTGGTGAAGAAAGCGTTTAGTACACTTGCATTCTTCAGTCAGGGCACTGAGTACGAAGGTCAGTATATCAGATTACAACTGTGCAAGACATTGGTGGCACCACACTTAGAATGGTAGGTACAATTCCGGTCACCCAGCTTGAAGAAGAATGTCTTTAAGCTGGTCAGGCGGCAGAAAAGATTCGCATGGATGTTACCAGAACTGGGAAGCCTGAGTTATTAGGAGAGATTGGTGATACTAGGATTGTTTTCCCCCGAGTCCTGGAAACTGAGGTGAGTCCCAATGATGTTGATAAATTCACAAGAGTCATAGATAAGGTGAGTGGTCACAGTGCTTTTCCAAGGGCAGAGGAATCTAAAATTAGAGGGCATAGAGTTAAGGTGAGAAGGGAAAGATTTGAAGGGGATCTGAGGGATAATAGTTTCATTGAGGGAGGTGACAAAATGGAAAAAGCTGTCAGAGGAAGTGGTAGAGGTGGGTACAGTTTTTAAAAGACATTTAGACAGGTCCATGGGTAGGAAAGATTTAGAGATATAGGCAACATCAAGCAAATGGGACTAGCTCAGCTAAGCACCTTGGTCAGTATGGATGCATTGGGCCAAAGGTCCTGTTTCCATTCTGTACAGCTCTATCACCCTAATACCTCCCTTTCTCCAGTGGTGCTGGGTCTAGACAACCCCATTTCAGAAGCAGAAAATCAAAATGTATTTATATTTTAACCAATTTAATTTTATAACAAAGTTAATGATTTCTGCTTTATTGGTGCCTGTCCTGTATTGTACATCAGCACAGATTAGGATCATGAGGAGTTTCAGAGAAAACAATGTGCTGGTTTTCTGAGTTGGTTTGGAAACACACTGCATTATCATTGCCTTGTCCAGCCATTTGGGGAATGTCACATGGATTATGGTTCTTGATACTACAGGAATGGATAAGTCATTTGTATGGTTTATGGAGATAACAGTTCCTGTGTTGAAATCCAGCTTCATCCCTTGACAAAAATATCACAGCTAACTTTCCCACTGCTGGACCATCAGAGATGCCAAACTTCAGGTGACTTGTGGAATCAGATTCACTTCTTAAAAGAGCAGCCAAGTCTGGTCTGGGATCCTGTCCAATATTTATTCTAGCAATAAGTACATTGATGAGAACCTATTCACTCCAAAATATCAACTGTCCATTTGTCTCCTCGTGCTCACTGACCTGTTGAAACCCTTCAACATCATGTGTATTGCTCCAGATCCCAGCATCTACAGTATCATGTGTCTCTAAGAAGATCATTTTGACCATTATCACATTGGTTTAATGAGCACTTGCTCTACCAAAGTTGCAGGCAGTGTTTCCTAGTCATGTGGATATCACATAGCCGGTAGAACTAAGAACAATACACAAAAATCTGAGGGACTCGGCAGGTTAGGCAGTATCTATAGAGACATTTTGGATCAAGACCTTCATCCCTGCATCTACGTCTCCTTATGTCTTCATTTTGATAGAATTAGAAGCCAACATCTCAGTACCTTTGTTTGTACTGTGAGGTGTGGGAATAGAACAGAACTTTACACTCAATGACCACTTTATTAGGTACCCATCCACCTCAAGGTTCAATGTTTTGTACACTCAGAGCTGCTCTTCTGCACATCATTATTGTACCTCATGGTTATTTGATTTACTGTCACCTTCCTGTAAGACTGAATAACTCTGGCCATTCTCCTCTGATCTCACTCATTAACAAGGCATTTTCGGCCATAGAACTGCCACTCACTGGATGATTTTTTTTTTTGCAACATTCTCTTTAAACTCTGAAGACTGTTGTGCATAAAAATTCCAAAAAGATCATCAGTTTCTGAGTTACTCAACTCACCCCGTCTGGCACCAACAATCTTTCAGCAGTCAAAGTCACTTAGATCACATTTCTTTCCTACTCTGATGTTTGGTCTGAACAACAGCTGAACCCCATGACCATGTCTGCATGCTTTTATGTATTGAGTTGCTGCCACATGATTGCCTGTATTGCCTGATATCTGTATTAACAAGCAGGAGTGCAAGTATACATAATAAAGTGGCCACTGAGTGTTTTCGAGGTAAGAGCTTAGTAAAGGCACAAATCTCAGGGTAATGAGTTGGTATCTACAACAGAATCTACAACAAATTTCTCACAGGAGTCTGACAGGTTTCCATTCCTCTGGTCAACAAAGCACATGGAACATTGGTGGTTTTCATTCCTTATAGCCTTTTGCCATTTCTATATTTACAGATTACAAACTAGCAAAATTCCTTCCACCCTGCCCTTAAAATTTACTCGGTGCATTTCTGATACCTCTTCCTCCTTTCACGATCTCGCCCTCTCCATTTCTGTGGACAAACTGTCTAGCATCTTTTATAGACCTACCGATTCCCTTGGTTATCTTGACAATACCTCTTCCCATGCTGTCTCCCGTTAAATTGCTATTCCCTTTTCTCAGTTCCTTCATCTCTACCGCATCGCTTCCTGGGTTGAGGCTTTCCTTTCCAGGACATCAGAGGCATCCTCCTTCTTCAAAGAACAGAGTTTCCCTTCCCCCACTATTGATGCCGCCTTCACCCTCATCTCCTCCATTCTGTGCTCACCCATCTTTTCGCCACCTTAACAGGGATAGAATGACTTTGTCCTCACCTACGATCCCATGAGCCTTTGCATCCAACACATCATTCTTCACAACTTCCACCATCTTCGATGAGACCCTATCACCAAACACACCTTTACCTCCCCTACTCCACCCCCCCCCCCCCCGCCACTTTCTGCAGGGATTGCTCCTCCATGATTCCCATGTCCATTTTTCCCTACCCACTCATCTCCCATCTGGTACCTATCCCTGCAAGTGATAAAACTGCTGCACATTTTCCTCCTCCGTTACCTCATTTCAGGGCCCCAGTGAGTCTTTCCAGGTGAGGCAACATTTCACCTGCAAATCTGTTGGGATCATCTATTGTAGCCAGTTCTCCTGATGCGGCCTCCTCTACATTGGTGAGGCCCAGCATAAGTTGGGGGACTGCTTTGTCGAGCACCTCATCTCCATTTGCTGAAAGCTGAATTTCCTGGTGCCCAACCATTTTAATGCCTATCCCCATTCCTATTCCAACCTGTCAGTCCATGGCCTCCTCTTATGCCATGATGAGGCTACTTTCAGGGTAGAGAGCAACACCTCATATTCCATGTGGGTAGCCTCTAATCTGATTTCTCTCTCCTTCTGGTAGTTTTTTTGTTTCCCTTCCTTCTTCTTCTATTACCCACTCTGGACTCTTAACTCTTCTCCTCACCAAACTATCACTTCCCCCTAGTGCCACTTCTTCTTAACTTTCTACCATGGTCCACTCCCCTCTCCTATTAGATTCCTTCTTCTCCAGCTCTTTACCTTTCCCACCCGCCTGACTTCACCTTTCGCCGTCTAGCTAGTCATCCTTCCTCTCCCTCCCAACTGTAAGTCTGACATCTTCCCCCTTCCTTCCCAGTCCTGAAGAAGAGTCTCGGCCCAAGATGTCAACTGATAATTCATTCCTACATATGCTGCCTGACCTGCTGAGTTCCTCCAGCATTTTGAGTGAATTTCCCTTATTGTTCAAGTTCATGGAATTTTAAAGAGGCATTCCCAGGAATTTGGTTGTCATCTCTGGACATTCCATTTCAGACCAATTTTTCATATGGTCACTATGTTGCTACTCCTCAATGTGAAATCCTCCAGCCAACATATGGCAAGCTCCTCTGCATGCCCTCTCAATGCTGTATTCAATGGTTGGCACAGTGTAGCAGTTAGTATTTTACAGCTGCAATTACCTGGGTTCAATTCTATCATAAGGAATTTGTAAGTTCTTCCTGTGACTATGTGGGATTCCTCTGGATGCATCAGTTTCTATCACTTTCCAAAGATGTACTAGTTTAGGGAGGGTTAGTAAGTTGTGGGCATGCTGCTATGTTTTCACCAAGAAGCATGACAACACTTATTGGCTGTCCCCATCACATTCTCGGACTCTGTGGTCGTTGATGCAAATGATGCATTTCAGGGTATGTTTTGATGTGTATGTGACAAATAAAGCTAATCTGATTCAAACACACCCAGCCACTCGATACACTGCACCCACACACTCAACAAACAACAAACCACTCAAATATGCCTGATGAATTCACCCATGTCTTCTCAAAGTACTCTGACGAAACTTAGCAAAGCAATAAAAATACGTTTGGAACACAGAAGTAGCTTGCAGTATCTTACCATCCTGACTTGTAGAAGATTGAACTCTACATTTGTTAGAGACCATATTAAGAGTGTGCTCTGCCTGCAGCCATTTAGAAGATCCCCCGATGCTGGTACAGTGTTGAGGGTGACTTGTTTCCATCCTGGTTCTGTGAGTGAGGACGTGGTCCAAGGTGACAGAAGAACTGGTTCTGATACACACATGTTCAAATATGAACACACACATGAAACAAACACATAAACACACACACACTTTACATTACAATAAATAATAAACAGGACAGTAGGGCAAGGTGTCAGTCCAGGCTTTGGGTATTGAGGAGTCTGATAGCTTTGGGGGAAGGAACCTGTTTCAGTGCTAACCTCTGTAAATTGTTGCCGATGTGCAGGTGAGTGCTGGAATTGAGGGGGCAATGGGGATGTAGTGAGAATATTGACAGTTTAAAGTTGGGTAACTGTAGGATCAGTGTAAATGGGTGGTCACGGTCAGTGTGGACACAGTGGGTAGGAGGGCCTGTTTCTGTGCTGTATGTCCAAACGTTCCCTTTTGGTAATCGCTGGAATTCCCATGAAACCCTCATCACTCTGGTTTAGAAACACCATGACCACCTGGACCACTTTGTACTTTTATGGGCTTTTTTGTTGTAATTGTGTTTTCTTGTAAAAATTGTGTACTATCTTTACTTTTTTATGCTTTTCTTAAGAATGCTGCTGATATAACACTATGTGCCAGTGATGCTGCTGCAATATTTTGTTCATGCACCTGAGCATTGAGGACGTCTTAAAAATTCACATGCATTAATATTGACCCTCACCATCCCCTCTTCGCTTTACTACCATCAGGGCAGAGGTACAGGAGCCTGAAGACCCACACACAATATTTCAGAGACAGCTTCTTCCCCTCTGCCATCAGACTTCTGAATAGTCCATGAAATCTACCTCACTATTCCTCTATTGCACTTTATTGATTTCTTGAATTCTTTTTATGTATTGAAATTCCTTTCATTTTATTGAATTTCTTTTTATGTGTTGCACAGTACTGCTGCCTGAAAACAACACTTTTCACAACATATGTCAGTGATAATAAAACTGATTCTGATTCAGATCTGACAATAAACTTAGCTTCGACTCTGGCAGTACCTCTCTCGATCAAAAGGGGGTGCTCATAGTAAATATGTCAGACATCACTGACTGCAATTGTTCTAAAGACGAGCAACTTGATGCACACGTCAGGTGTTCTATTGCTGCGGTAGAGCTAGGGTTGAGCAGGTCAGTTGAAGCATCTGATGGAATCTGATAGCTGTTCTTGAACCTGTTGGTGTGGGACTTCAGGCCTCCATACCAGCGAGGAGAGGGCATGACACAAATGGGGGGAGGCAGTATCTCCTAGTATCTCCTGTAGTTGGTGTTAAAGAAGAACACAGAATATAACATCACAGATATAGGCTTCCTCAATATAGGCTTCTTGTAAGCCACGGTCCCAAGGAGACACTGGATTATGTCGCGGGAGAGAGAGTTTAAAAGTAGTGAGCAGGGACAGTTAGTATTTTCTGTGTGCCACAGTTCCCAAGGAGACATTGGATTGCCCATAATTAGGCACTTGGCAAGGACCAATAAAAAGAAGTTAAGTTTAAGTGGAGCAGCCATTGTGTGAGTTGGGAGTTGAGGCTTTGGCTCATCGAGGCTTAGGACAGGCATAGGCTGTAGGGAGTTTTTTTTTGTTATTTATTCTTACTAATTGCACATTTAGAGCAGAGGTTTTGCTAGACAGGATACTGGAATGACCCTCGTGCAGAATGCTGGAAGGCAGGGTCTCTGATGACTATACATGCAAGAAGTGCATCCAGTTGCAGCTTCTAACACTTCGCATTAAGGAAATGGATTTGGAACTGGATGAACTCCAGATCATTTGGGAGGCTGAGGGGTTGATAAGCAGGATATACAGGGAAGCAGTCAGGACCATTGGGGGGTGGGATGAGGATAGGCAGCTGGTGCTGAATACCCCTGTAGTCATTCCCTTCAGTAACAGGTAACCACCTTGGTTACCATTGTAGGGGATGACATAGTAGATGATAACCACAGCAGTCAGGTCCCTAGCACTGAGTATGGTTCTGTGGCTCAGAAGAGCAAAGGGGAGAAGAGGCGAGCACTAGTGATAAGGGATTCATTGGTTAAAGGAACGGGAAGAGATCTCTGTGGATGAGAATGAAATTCTTGGATGGTTTGATGCCTTCTGGGTACCAGGATCAGGAACATCTCAGATCGTGTCCGCAGCATGAGCAGATGAGCAGCTAGAGGCTGTGGTTCACATCGGAACCACAGACATGGGAGGAAGGTGATGATGTCCTACAAAGTGAGAGATGCACCATCAATAACTCTCGGAGATGTGAGGCGAGAGAGAGGTTTTTATTAGCTGGAAGAAAGCACTGTCAGCAGCAAGAGACCATCACACAACATCCTAGAGACTGAGGGAGGAGCAGTGCCTCCAATCGCCTTTATACTGGGGTCTGTGGGAGGAGCCACAGGAGCAGTCAGCAGGGGGGCGTGTCCAGACAGGTATATGTAGTTCACCACAGTGAGTTCAGGGAATTAGGTCCTAACTTAAAGGACAGTACTTCCAGGGTTTTGATCTCAGGATTGCTCCCCATACCATGCGCCGGTCAGAAATAGAAAGATCAAACAGTTTAACACATGGCTCAGGAGATGGTGCAGGTTGGGGGGGGGGGGGGGGGGTTCAGATTTTTGAATCACTGGGTTCTCTTCCAGGGAAGGTAGAAGCTGTGTAGAAGGAAGATTTGCACCTGAACTAGAGAGGGACCAAATCCCATTGAGAAGGTTTGCTAGTATTGCATGGGGGTATGTGGGGGCGGGGTGTGGGAGGTGAAACTAAAGTTGCAGGGGAATGGGAACCAGAATGCCAGAACAGATAGTGGTGTGGTTGTGGAGAAAGATGCTATTGAGCCTACATACAAAGTCAGAAATCAAAAAGTTGAGCATGGTGGGACTAATGCTCTGAGCTGTGTAAAGTTCAATGCGAGAAGTTTTGTAGGAAAGGCATGTGAGCTCAGGGCATCAATCAGCACTTGGAATTATGACATTATTGCCACAGGAGGAGCAGTACTGGAAGCTCAACACTTTGAGGTTTTGTTGCTTTAGACATGATAGAGTAGGAGGGATTAAAGGGAAAGGCCGGCGTTACTAATCAGGGAAAATTTCATGTCAGTGCTCTGTCCGGACAGACTGGAGAGCTTCTCTTGTGAGCCTCTATAGGTAGAGGTAAGAAAAGTATGATAAATTATAAAAATTATTAAATGATAAAAGTATTATATTATAAACCACTCAACAGTTCACGGGATTTAGAAGAGCAATTGTAGAGAGAGGTCTGACTGTTGCAAGAAACATAAGGCTGTGATAGTAGGAGATTTTAACTTTCCACATATTGACTGGGATTCCCATTCTGTAAAAGGACTAGAGGAGAAATAGGTTGTCAAATGTGATCAGGAAAGTTTTCATAATCAGTACAGAGAAGACCCGACTAGAGAGAGTGCAAAACTAGATCTAGCAGGGAATGAGGCGGGGCAGCTGGCAGAAGTTTGTGTAGGGGAACACTTTGCATCTAGTGATTGTTTATTTATTTATGGAGATGCAGTATGGAATTGGCCCTTCTGATGTTTGAGCCGCATTGCCCAACGAACCCCCCCCCCCCCACCTGGATTTAATCCTCACCTAATCATGGGACAATTTAAAATTATCAATCAACTGGTACATCTTTGTACTGTGGTCGGAAACCCACTTGGTCATGGGGAGAAGGTACAAACTCCTTACAGGCAGCAGCGGAAACTGAACATTTACTGTACAGAGTTGTGCTATCGTGCCTAATGCCAATAGTTTCAAGGTAATGATGGAAAAGGATAGGTCTAAATTGGAGAAAGGCCAATCCTGATAGTATCAGAATGGATCTGGCAATTGTGGATTGGGATTGGTTGTTTTCTGGCAAAGGTGTGCTTGGTAAGTAGAAGGCCTTTAAGAGTGAAATTGTGAAGTACAGTGTTTTTATGCTCCTATCAGAAAAGGTGAAAAGAACAGTTTTCAGGAACCTTGGTTTTCAAGAGATATTGAGACCCTAGTTAAGTAAAAGGAGGAAGTGCATATTAGGTATAGGCTGGTAGGAACAAATGAGGGGCTTGAAGAGTATAAGAAATGCAAGACAACACTTAAGAAATCAGGAGAGCTCAAAGAAGACGTGTGGTTGCTCTGGCAGACAAAGTGAAGGAGATTCCTAAGGACCTGCATATATGATGAGTTCAAAGGGATTTCAAGGAATCAAAATTGGTCCTCTGAAAGATCAGAATAGCAATCTATGTGTGGAACCGAAAGAGATGTGGGAGACCTTAAGTGGAATTTTTGCATCTGTATTTTCTCGGGTGATGGACACAGAGTCTATAGAAGTGGGGCAAAGCAGCAGCGAGGTCATAGACCCTATACAGAGGAGGAGGTGTTTGCTATCTTGAGACAAGTTAGGGTGAATAAATCCCCAGAGGTGTTCCCTTGGACCCTGTGGGAGGCAAGTGCAGAAACTGCAGGGGCCATAGCAGAGATATTTAAATCATCCTTAGTGACAGGTGAGGTGTTGGAAGATTGGAGGATAGCTAATGCTGTTCGGCTGTTTAAGAAAGGCACTAAAAATAAACCAGGAAATTATAGGCTGGTGAGCCAGACATCGGTAGTGGGTAAGTTATTGGAAGGTATTTTAAGGTACCAGACATATAAGTACTTGGATAGACAGGGACTGATTAGGGATATTCAGCATGGCTTTGTGCATGGTTGGTCATGTCTAACCAATCTTACAGAGTTTTTTGAGAAGTTAGTGGGAAAGGTGATGAAGACAAGGCAGTGGATGTTGTCTACATGGGTTACAGCAGCACTTTTGACAATGTCCCACTTGGGAAGTTGATCAAGAATGTTCAGTTCTTGGCATTCAAGATGAAGGAGTAAATTGCATTAAATATTGGCTTTGCAGGAGAAGCCAGAGAGTTGCAGTAGATGGTTGCCTCTCTGACTGGAGGCCTGTGACTAGTGGTGTGCCACAGGAATCGGTGCTGGGTCCTTTGTTATTTGTCATCTATATCAATAATCTGGTTGATTATGTAGTTAACTGGTTCAGCAAACTTACGGATGACACCAAGATTGGGGGTGTCATGAATAGCAAGGAAGACTATCAGAGCTTGCAGCAGGATCTGGACCAGCTGAAGCATACAAAATTATGAGGGGTATAAATTGGGTAAATGCAAATACGGTTTTCCCACCGATGTTTGGTGAGATTACAACTGGAGGTTATGGATTAAGGTGAAAGATGAAATGGTTAAGGGGAGAATGGGGGTAACTTCTTCATTTGGAGGGAACAAGCTGCCAGTAAAAGAAGGGTCAGTTTCAATACTTGATAGAAATTTGGATGGGTACATGGATGGGAAGGATATGGACGGCTATGGACTGGGTGCTGGTTAATGGGACTAGACAGATTAATTGCCTGGTACAGACTAGATGGACCAAAGGGCCTGTTTCTGTGCTGCAGTGTTCTATAGCTCCATGACACCAGACTGGCTTCTATCCCATTGTTATCACACTCTTGAATGAATCTCTTTAATGATAAAATGACCCCTTGACCTCACAATCTACCTCATTATATTGCTTACCTACACTGCACTGTTCCTGGTAGATTTTACACTTTATTCTGCATTGTTTTGCTTTGCTTTACCCTGTTCTACCTCAATGCACTGTGTAATGGTTTGATCTGTATGAACAATGTGCAAGACAGGCTTTTCACTGTACTTGGTACATATAACAATAATAAACTAATTCCAGTACCTCACGATTGCTATGTGCTACTTGTATGCTGCAATGTCCTGTTTGGACCTGACTTAGGAGAATAGTGGTCTACTCCCAGGATCAAAGCCAGACAACAGGAGAGGTGGCTGGATGAATGTGATCAGGGTGGGTGAGAGGTCAGATGGAGCTTTTGAGGGTTGGTTCAGAGCACTGGGGTCTGGATCAACGAGTTTGGGTGGTTGTGAGGGATGGAGGAACTCATCCAAACAGGATCCCAGTCCATCAGTATTGATGTCCCAGGACAATGTTGACTAGTTCTCATGGAATGATGCTCGTCCGAGGCCGAGATCACTTCTCGTTTGCATGAACTAGGTCACATTTTTGAAGTGATGTAGAACAATCCAGGAGCGGTTCGAGGTGAATTTGGATCCACCTCGCTGTTTTCTGTGAGTTTGTATTGTTCTTTCTCCTCCTGATCTACCCTCCCCTCCCAATCATCCTATCTCTTTCCCTTTCTCCAACCTCTCCATTTGCCCATCACTCACACACTCCGCCCTTCCCAGCTCCCTCCCTTGATTCCATAGTCCACGTTCCTCTCCTATTCGATCCCATTGTCATCTCTGCCTATCACCTACCAGCCGGTGTCCACTCTCCCCTCCTCCATCTGTCTTCTTTGCCTGGATCCACTTGTTGGTCGCTCTCCACCCCTTTACACTGGCTCTTTCAGTCCTGGTGAAGGGTGCTTCAGGTTGCTCCTGCATTCCAAAGATGTACAGGTTAGGATTAGTAAATTGTGGGTGTGCTATTTTAGTGCTGAAGATGTGACAACACTTGTGGGCCACCTTGCATAATCCTCGCTGGTTTGATTGATGCAAATAATGAGTCATTGGTATGTTTCGATGTACATGTGACAAATAGAGCTAATCTCCTTAAATCTCTGCTGGGTGTGGCGGTAGAGGCTGATACAATGGGACCCTCACGTAGACAGATGGATGAGAGAAAATCGGAAGGTTATGGGCTGTATAGGAGGGAAAGGTGAGGTAGATGGTGGAGTACTTGTATTTAGGTCAGCCCAACATCATGGACCAAAGGACTCATTCTGTGCTGTAATGCTCTATATATGCTATTCTTAAACTGTTACGCTTGAACTATAATTATAATTAAATTCAGATTTCTTTGAAGTCAGCTAGAAGACAACACCTGCAGGAAATCTGAACTATTAACTCATTACATATTATGGGACGTGCCTGTTTTATTTAAGAGTGCTTATAAAGTGGAAAATGCATTGGCTCTGAAGGAGCGGTGTAACTGGGGTTGACGGTCTCTTCTGATTAACGCTGGCAACCTCAGCCGACTCTCTCCTCCGTTGCAGAGCTCAGACAGTTCAGGATCAGAGTGGCAAGTGCAGGTTCTGTCCTGAGAGGTGACAGAAAGCTGTGACTTCCACCCGGTGGGAGTAGTGAGGTGTGTGGGAGGGGGGAGGGTTGAGGTGTAATTGTGGCTTCACCCTCCGTGTGCACACAGAACTGTGTAGGTGTACGCATATCTACATGTGGTAATGTGTGTGTGCCTGCCTGTGTATGCATGTGATGATGTACAAAATATAAGGAGTGAGTCTGTGAAAAAGAACTGCAGAAATGAGCTTGTGTGTGTATGCATATTGTGTGTGTGTCTGTATGTGAATGTACAAACCCCATTTCCAGAAAAGTTGGGATATTTTTCAGAATGCAATAAAAACAAAGATCTGTGCTATGTTAACCTTTACTTAACTGACAAAAGTACAAAGAAAAGATTTTCAATAGTTTTACTGACCAACTTAATTGTATTTTGTAAATATACACAAATTTAGAATTTGATGGCTGCAACACGCTCAATAAAAGATGGGATAGAGGCATGTTTACCATTGTGTTACATCACCTTTCCTTTTACTAACAATTTTTAATCATTTTGGAACTGAGGATATTAATTGTAGTAGATTTGCAATCGGAAATTTTGTCCATTCTTGCTTGATGTAAGACTTCAGCTGCTCAACAGTCCGTGGTCTCCGTTGTCTGATTCTCCTCTTCATGATGCGCCATACATTTTCAATAGGAGATAGATCTGGACTGGCAGCAGGCCAGTCAAGCACATGCACTCTGTGTCTACAAAGCCATGCTGTTGTAGCCCGTGCAGAATGTGGTCTGGCATTGTCCTGCTGAAATAAGCATGGACGTCCCGGGAAGAGACACCGCCTTGATGGCAACATATGTCTCTAAAATCCTAATATACACCTCAGAGTCAATGGTACCTTCACATACATGTAACTCACCCAAGCCGTGGGCACTGATGCACCCCCATACCATCACCGATGCTGGCTTTGCACCTTTCGCTGATAACAATCAGGATGGTAGTTTTCATCTTTGGCACGGAGAACTCGACGCCCATTTTTTCCGAAAACTAGCTGAAATGTGGACTCATCTGACCACGGTACACTGTTTGTTTCGATCCATCTGAGATGAGCTCGGGCCCAGAGAACTCGCTGGCGTTTCTGCATACAGTTGATGTATAGCTTCCTCCTTGCGTAATATAGTTTCAAGTTGCATTTCTGGATGCAGCGATGGACTGTGTTAAGTGACAATGGTTTTCCGAAGTACTCCCGAGCCCAGGTGGCTATAATTGTCACAGTAGCATGATGGTTTCTTAGGCAGTGCTGCCTGAGGGCCAAAGATCACGCACATTCAACAGCGGTTTCCGACCTTGCCCTTTACGCACTGAGATGTCTCTGAATTCCCTGAATCTTTTCACAATATTATGTACTGTAGATGTTGAAAGACCTAAATTCTCTGCAATCTTGCATTGGGAAATGTTCCTTTTGAACTGACTAACAATTCTCTCACGAATTCTGGCACAAAGGGGTGAGCCACGACCCATCCTTGCTTGCAGAGACTGAGCTTTTGATGGACGCTACTTTTACACCCAGTCATGATACCTCACCTGCTACCAATTAGCCTGTTTAATGTGGAGTCTTCCAAACCGGTGTTACTTGAATATTCTGTGCACTTTTCAATCTTATTTTAACTCTGTCCCAACTATTGTTGAGTGTGTTGCAGCCATCAAATTCTAAATTTGTGTATATTTACAAAATACAATTAAGTTGGTCAGTAAAGCTATTGAAAATCTTTTCTTTGTACTTTTGTCAGTTAAATAAGGGTTCACGTGAATTAACATATCACAGATTTTTGTTTTTATTGCATTTTGGAAAATATCCCAACTTTTCTGGAAATGGGGTTTGTACACGTGTGTATGTGTATGAGTCTGTGTACATATTGGTGCACAATAACATACAAAAGTCTTAAGCACACATACATAGCTAGGGTGCCCAAGACTTGTATGTTATTGTACACCAATACCCCAGGACCGCAGTAATTTTATGTATTGCTCTGTTCTGCCACGGCAAAAAAAAACTTCATGGCACGTGTGAGTGATGATAAATGGATTCTGATATAGATCTCTAAGGTGGACTGAGAGTAAGAAGGGGCAGGGAGAGCGAAATCGTGTTCGGAAAAAGGGAAAGGGAGCAGGAAGCACTAGCGAAACATTCTGTAAGATTCTGTAATGATCAATTAACTATTGTTTGGAATAAAATTACCTTGCCTGGTGACTCAGGACTGGCTGTGTCTGAATTCGAGCCGCTCCGCACCTCTGCCTCCTGTCCCACACACCTCGCACAGCGCTCCACCCTCACCATTCCCAACGTACTTTGATACCCCCAGAATTACAACCTCGCTCTCTGCTCCATGTTGACAAATGCAGTACTGTGCATAAGTGAGTGTGTGTGTGTGTGTGTGTGTGTGTGTGTGTATATATGTGTGTGTGTGAGTGACAGTGTGTGTGTGTGTGAGTGAAAGTGTGTGTATGTGCATGTGTGTGAATGTGTGAGTGTGTGTGTGTGCATGTGTCTGTGCATGTGTGCATGAGTGAGTGTGCGTGTGCGTGTGTATGTGTGCATGTTTGTGAGAATGGAATATGTGTGTGAGTGAGAGTGTATGTGTGAGAGTGTGTGTGAGTGAGAGTGCGTGTGTGTGAGTGAGAATGTGTGTGTGCGCATGTATGTGTTCATGTGTGTGTGTGTATGAGTGAGTGTGTGTGTGTGTGTGTGTGTATGTGTGTGTGTGTGTGTATGTGTGTGTGTGTGTGTGTGTGTGTGTGTGTGTGTGTGTGTGTGTGTGTGTGTGTGAGAGTGTAGCTTTGTATTTGTGGGTTAGGGATATTTAGAGGAACTGGGCTGGTACATCTGTTGATACGTTCTGGTGCGCTTTGCTCCGGCAGTGGGGCTGTGAATGAGGCTGAACTGTGCACCGGCTGAAACGCAGCCAGCACTGGGCTGGATCTGTCATCTCTGTGTCAGCTTTCCAGCAGCTCATCGGGATTATTACATTTTATGCAAATATTTCAACACCTTGGAGACACAAGATACAGATGATGCTGGAATTGTGGGCACAGGATACTGGAGGAATTCTGTGGAATCAGAATCAAGTTTATTATCACTGACATATGTTGTGAAATTTATTGTTTTGCAGCAACAGTACAGTGCAAGACACGATGTTACGATAAGTAGTATAACAAAAATAAATAAATCGTGCAAAAAAGAGAGCAGGAAATTAAGTAGTGCTCATGGAGGGAAATGGACAGTTTGGATTGAGACTCTTCACCTAGTCTGAATGATAGAGGGATGAGTGTCAGTACCCCTCATTCCAAAAAAATACCTTTTTTCACCTCCACCTATCACCTTGAGCTTGTCGCTATTTTCACTCCTTCCTCCTCTGCCTGCTTGATCCCTACCTCCACACCTGGATCTATCTATCACCTACAGCTCTTGTCCCACCCCCTTCCCCTTCACCTTTATACTGGCTAACCCTCCTCCACCTTTCAGTCCGGGTCAACTTAAAACATTGACCATTCATTCTCCTCCTCTGATGCTGCTTGGCAGCTGAGTGTGATTGGGAGGTGAAAGTGCCCTTGCAAAATGCACATGGAATGTGTCACCTGGAGCAACACACTAATGCCTGAGCAGATTGAGTCAGCCTCCAGCCAGTTTTAGGTATCTGGGCTAGAAGTAGAAAACAAACTGCGAATATTCCTGATTTGAGAGATGGCCCACCTTAGGGTGGTTGTCTCTATGTTCACTATAGTCAGAGAGTCATAGAGCACTACAGCACAGAAGCCAGGCCTGTCGGCCCATCTAGTCTGTGCTGATCTGGTTTTCTGCCTAGTCTCATCTGCATTCACCCAGACCATAGCCCTCTATATCCCTCTTGACCACATGCCTATCCAAACTTCTCTCAACTGTCAATTAAACCTCATCCACCACTTCCGCTAGCAACTCATTCCACCCTCGCACCCTCTGACTGAAATTCCCCTCAGAGTCCCTTAAATATTTCACCTTTTACCCTTAACCAATGATCTCTAGTTTCACTGTCACCCAATCACAGGGGATAAGTCCTGCATGTATTTACCCTGTCCATACTCCTGATAATTTAGTATGCATGTCCATTTTGGATAGGTACATGGGTAGGAAGGATTTAGAGGGTTATGGGCCATACACTGGTATATGGAATGAGCTTAAATAGGCATCTTGGTTGGCATGGGCAAGTTGGGCTGAAGGGCCTGTAGGGCCTATGACTCCATTTGGTTGGAGAAGATGGTGGTGAATATTCTCCTCTGAGCACCATAACACACAGGTGAGGAATTGGGCCATTTGGCTCATGAAATCTGCACTGTCATCCCATCGCAGTTGATTTGTTATCTCTCTCATTCTCTTGCCTTCTCCTTATACCCTCTGACATCCTTGCTAATCAAGAACTTATCAACATCCACATTAAATATACCCATTGACCTGGCCTTCATAGACATCTTTGACAATGATTTCCACAGATTCACCACTCTCTTGCCAAAGAAATTACTCTTCATCTCTATTCTGAATGTTCGTCCTTTTATCCTGAAACTGTGTCCTCTGGTCTAGCTTCCCCACTATAGGGAACATCCTCTCCACATCCACTCTATCTATGCCTTTCAATATTTGATTGCTTTCACTAAGATCTGCCTTCATGCTCCTAAAGTACAGCCCAGAACTATTAAGTGCTCCTCATATGTTAATCCTATAATTCCTGGGATCATTCTCGTGAACCTCCTCTGGACCCTCTCCAATGTCAGCACATCCGTTCTTAGACAAGGGGCCCAAAACTTCTCAGCATACTTTGCGGAGAATGACCATACTCCAGACCCCCACTGCCACGGAGTTATGTACAACAGAACTCCACCGGTGCAAGGTTTAATGAAACAATAGTGTTGTTGACATATGCATTGAATTACTACAGTGATTGAAGATAATGGCATGTCCTAATTGTATGGTGGCATATATTATGAATAAAGTATATTTTTGTAAAAGGAACTTAGGAAACAATGGAACATCACATGATCACTATCAGATGTCCCTTTGCTTTCTTTCATCTTTGCTGTGCATTTATTCTTAAAACTCTTCACTGACACCTGAGAGCTTCTCAGTCAGAAAGTATTGAGTGTCTAAGCTGCCTTCATCAATCACAAGTCGATGAAGCTGAACAGATCCTTGACTCCTGCTTCAGCACAACCTCTCAGCCTCTCAAACAAGGAGTGTGATGGAACCCTCCCAGCCGGAATCAGAATCAGGTTTACTATCACTGATAAGTGTTGTAAAATGTGTTGCTTTGCTGCAGCAGGAGTGTAATACATAAAAATTACTATAAATGATAATAAGAATATACTGAAATAGGAGAAGGCAGGAGAATGGGGTTGAGAGAGATAATAAATCAGCCATGATTGAATGGCAGGCAGACTGGATGGGCTGAATGGCTAAATCTGCTCCTATGTTTTATGATATTGTTGTCTGAGCCTTTGAGGTGGCTATGCTGAGCACGACCTCCTGCATTTGTCTCATACTGTCCCTCAAAAGCAAAATTAAGCAAAAGGCTATTGGCAACTGTTGAATAATCAGATGTCCTTACAATAACTGTGTATTTGATCTGGATTGTACGCAAACATATGGGACTGAGACTGAAATTGCTGATGCTTTCGGCAACATCAGTTCATGTATTCTACAGTGAATTAAAATCCCTTTGACTAACTGCTAACTTATTTCTGACATCTTTATTTGTTCTCTGTGGTAAGCAAAGCCTCTAGATCAGGGTTTTCCAACATGGGGACCATGGACCCCTTGATTATTGGTAGGGATCCACGACATAAAAAATGGTTGGGAACTCCTGTTCCAGATATTAAGATGAGTTAATATTACCTAAACACAATGCTGCCTTATTCTGCTTAGCTTATCTCATTCAATAACCCATTCACTAGGATGAATCTAGTCCATTCATCCTTTTTCATGCCTCAGTAGTATCAACCTCATCTATACTGTTCTAGTATTAAACATTTACCATAGGCATAGACTTGGGAAGCCTTAGCATTACATCCTTGCTTTGATATCCCTGTCCTTTCAAATTGAATGCCAATGTTGTATTTGCTTTACTTACCAATGTTTCAACCTGAAAGTTAACCTTTACAGAATTCTGTACAAGGACTCCCAAGTCCCCTCACATCTTTGATTTCTGAATTTTCTCTCTACTTAGAAGATAGTCTATGCCTTTATTCCTTCTACCAAGGTGCAAGACCATATACTTCCTTACACTATACTCCATCTACCACTTCTTTGCCCATTCTCCAAATCTGTCTAATTTCTTCTTCAGACTCTCTCCTTCCTTAACACGACCAGCCTCTCCACCTATCTTTGTACCATCTGCAAACTTGACCACAAAGCCATTAGTTCCATTATCCAAATCATTGACATATAACATGAAAAGAAGTGGTCCTAACACTGACCCCTGCAGAACACCAATATTAACCAGCAGCCAGCCAGAAAAGGCCCCTATTATTCCCACTTTAGTTTGGACACGATTAATGTCCAATTCTGCTCCTATGTTTAATAATCTTATCATGACTGAAGGGAGTCCTTAACCTTGACTTTGCCCTGTTGGCTAAGACAGGCTGCTGGGTTCATGTTCAAAGGCATTTAGAGCTTCCCTGCATTATAGTTCATTTGCTATTTTCTTACCCACTCTCTTGTTTTGTCCATATCTTTAGACCCTTTCCTGAACTATGCCATTTAAGAGACATTTAAACAAGTAAACTGATCCTTACGAAATTAATAAGGTATTTATGGATTTCTACTCTAACCTTTATAAATCTGAATTTTCAGACAAGATTATTATTATGAAGAGATTTTTGCAAGAATTGAATATACCTGAAATTTCTATCCAAGGTATGAATACATTAGATGCACCTATTAAACAAGAGGAAATAGCAAAGACAATATCCTCTTTCCAACCAGGTAAGGCTCCGGGGCCGGATGGATATACAGTGGAATTTTATAAGACTTTCATTGAAATTCTTACACCTCATTTACGTCAATTTTTCACTGATTCTATATCCTCTGAGAACCTGTTAGTTTATATTTCAGATCCCAGGAAATCTATTCTCTCTATGCTATTTATATTTTCTGAATTCAGCAGTTCTTCTGGATATAAATTAAATTTACATAAAAGCGAGTTATTTCTTATTAATAATTATTCAGATCAATATCATGAAGTACCTTTTATTGCTAAAAATTACTTACCTTGGCATTAAAACTACTAAAAATTTTAAGGACCTATATAAATATAATTTTCTCGCATTAATTGATTACACCCAACAAATGCTTTCTAAATGGTCACCTATGACGTTATCATTAATAGGTCGAATTAATGCTATTTAAATGATAGCTCTACCGAAATTCATATATACATTTCAGCCAGTCTCTACCTTTGTCCCAAAAACGTTTTTTGATAGAATAGACTCTATAATCTTATCTTATATTTGGAATAATAAAAATCCTAGATTGAATAAACCTTTATTAAAAAAAGGATGGTGATATGGCTTTGCTAAATTTTAGAATGTATTATTGGGCAATTAATATTTGATACATTACTTTTTGGATTCATTACTCGGACATACATGAATGTCCTTCGTGGTTGGATTTGGAGGCAAACTCGGTGAAGGGGTTCTCTTTGGCCTCTTTACTGGGTGCTCCTCTTCCCTTTTTGTTTTCTAAGATTAGTAGACAAGACTTTAATCCTATTATTAAACATACTTTAAGAATTTGGTTTCAGTTTCGTAGATCTTTTGAGTTGAATAATTTTGTTCTTTCTAGTAATATCTATTTTAATTATTTTTTTAAACCATCAATTTTGGATAAGGACTTTTTAATTTGGAAAACCAAGGGAATAACAACTTTTTCAGATTTGTTTTTAGGGGATTGTTTAATGTCTTTTTCTCAGTTAGTGGATAAATATGATTTATCTAATGTACACTTTTTTAGATATTTACAAATTAGGAATTTTTAATGTGGTCTGCTGCCAAGTGATCCTTCTGCTTATCTGCCTAATATGACAGATGCTCTCTTTCATCTTAAACTACTTCAAAAAGGGCTGATAGCTATAATTTATAAACGGCTATTGAATTTACGAATGATATCTAACGATAAACTTAAATGTGTTTGGGAATTGGAATTTCAAGGGTCATTTTCAGATAGTCAATGGAGTAATAATTTTTATTTGGTTAATAACTCATCTATTTGTGCCCACTATTTTGTTCTCTTTTTCCATCAATAATTTAAAAGTTTTTTTCTTTCTTCATGAACTGATAAGAGGAGAATTCATTGTCTTTTTTATTATATATTATATACCAGCTTAACACTATGTATGATTTTGATAATGCTTATTTCACTCTGTTTGTATTGATATTGATATGCATATCTGAGATAATTCTCCTCCTGTCTGTATATATACTCATTTTAAATCAATAAAAAGATTGATAAAGAAAAGAAGATAAACAAGTAAATTGGCAGGGAAATGGGGAACATAAACCATTTATGGGCAGATAGTATAAGTTTGCATTGGCATCATGATTGCACAGACATTGAAGGACTAGTTCCAGTACTGTACTTTGTTCTTCTGAGTAAAGGGCACTTGTTGATTGAGAAGAAAGCTGTTAACTGAGTGGGACTGCATTCAGATTCAGATCTAAAGTTATTTATCACTTCCAGTCAAATGGATTGTTTGCTTTAACAATCAACACAACACACCTACACTCAGTGACCGCTTTATTAGTTAGCATTTATCACTTTACCAGCACACCTGCTCACTATTACAAACATCTAATCAGCCAATAAAGTGGCGGCAACTCAATGCCTAAAAACATGCAGATGTGGTCAATAAGGTTCAGTTATTCAGACCAAACATCAGAATGGGGAACAAATGTGAACTAAGCGAATTTGACCATGGAATGATTGTTGCTGCCAAATTATCTCAGAAACTGCTGATCTCCTGGGATTTTCACATGCAACCATCTCTAGAGTTTACAGAGCATGGTGCAAAAACAAAAAAAACATCCAGTAGGCAGCATTTCTGGGGAAGAAAACGCCCTGTGAATGAGAGGGGTCAGAGGAGAATGGCAAGACTGGTTCAAACTGACAGGAAGTGACAGTAACTCAAACAACACATGTTACAGCAGTGGTGTGCAGAAGAACATCTCTGAACACACAGCACATAGAAATTTGAACTGGATGGTCTACAGCAGCAGAAGACCACGAACATACACTCATTAGGCGGTACCTGTTAAAGTGGCCGCTGGCGTATATAACACGCACTGTATATTATTTATGCAACACGATGCTGCTGTAGACAGTACAGCTGCCTTACAGCTCCTGGCTCGGACTCTGACTCCTGGTACTAACTGTGTGGAGTTTGCATGTCCTCCTTGTGACTGTGTGTTTTTCCCACATATAGCTGCACATTCCAAAGGCATGTTGATTATTAGGTTCACACACACAAGATGTTGGAGGAATGCAGAGGGTCAGGGAGCATGGAGGAAAATGAACAGTCAGTATCATAAATCTTGCCAGCGGTGCTTTGTTTTCCTCCACATTGCTGCCTGACCGGCTGAGCTCCTCCAGTATTTTGTGTGTGTTATGAGCCAGGTTTCCAGCATCTCTTGTCTCTCAGGTTATTGGGTTGATGGCCACTGTATGTTGTCCCCAGTATAGGTGGGTGGTAGGTAAACCAAGGTGCAATTACGGGGCGAGACAATAGATTACTTAGAGATGAAGTGGAAGTATAGGAGGCATCGCATTGCTTTCAGGGATGGCCACCTTCCTAATCATAAAAAGTAAAAAAAATTGCTATAGTTTTCTCCCCAGCAGCTATCTTCAAAGCTTTTGATAAACACAAGAGGTTTTGCAGAACAACAGATGCAAAATGTTGGAGGAACTCAGTTGGTCAGGCAGCATCTATGGAGAGGAGTAGAGTCGACATTCTGGGCTGAGGCCGATGAAGGGTCCTGATGAAGTGTCTCAGCCCAAAATGTCAAATCTTTATTCCTTTTCAGAGATACTGCCTAATATGCTGAGTTCCTCCATCATTTTGAATGTGTTGCTTGAAGGCTTTTAATTAGGCTTGAACCCCATTACTTTCAAAAAAGTCATATTCCATCATATTATGACCTCTCTTTCCCCTAGGGCCCTTGATAGCATGATTATCAATTAACTTTTCAATACATAAAACAAGATCCAAAGTACACTTAGTGGTACCTCCTGTACCTAGTAAAGTGGCCACTGTGTGTATGTCTGTGGTCTTCTCCTGCTGTAGCCCATTCACTTCACAGTACGACGTGTTGTGTGTTCAGAGATGCTCTTCTCCACCCCACTGTTGTAACACATTCCTGTCAGTTTGAACCAGTCTGGCCATTCACCTCTGACCTCCCTCATTAACAAGGTGCTTTCACTCATAGAACTTTCGCTCACTGGATGATATTTGTTTTGCACTATTCTCTGTAAATTCTAGAGAACTATGTGTGAAAATCCCAGCAAGTCAGCAGTTACTGAGATCCTCAAACCATCCCATCTGGTACCAACAATCATTCCACAGTTAAAGCCATTTGGATCACATTTCTTTCCCATTCTAATGTTTGGTCTGAACAAGAACTGAGCCTCTTGGCCATGTCTGCATGCTTTTATGCATTGAGGTGCTGCCACATGGTTGCCTGATTAGAAATTTGCAGTAATAGGCAGATATACAAGTGTACCTAAAAAGTGGCTATTGAGTGTAGCTCTCTCTTTAGCTGATTCCTCAAATACTGATCTAGAAAAGCAACTTGTATACCCTCCATAAAGTCATCTTCCACCTTTTGTTAGACCAAATTGAATATGTCCAGTCGACATTGTAGGTCAAAGTCTCCCATGACTTCCATTACACGTGTTACACACATACTCTCACACACTTCTAATTTTTTGAGTTATGTCACACCTAATATTACAACTGTTATTTAATGACCTAAAGATAGCTCCTACAAATGCTCTCTGTCCTTTGTTATTTCTCGGCTTGACTAAAATTGATTCTACATCATGATCCAGTCATGATCGCTCTCATTATCTCACTAACCTTTATCCTAATCAATAATCCTACACTAACCTCTGTGCTTCTGAATTTCCTGGAATATATTTCCTCCTCACCGTTGAGCACAATTACACGGAGCACTGCTAAAGGAAAGCAGCATCCATCATCAAAGACGCTCACCATCCTGGCCATGCCCTCATCTCGCTGTCAGGAACAGCCATCAGAATCCTGACCCAGAGTGGAGATAACTTCACTCAACCCAACTCTAAACCTTTCACTTTCTAGGGATCTTATCCACATTGGTTATCTGTCAGTCTTTGTTTATTTTTCATTAATTCTGTTATATTTCTTTACTTTCCTGTAAATCCTTGCAAGAACATGAATCTCAAAGTACATGACATCATATACGTACTTGGACAATAAATTTGCTGTGACCTTGACCTTGGCTGTGGACACTGCGTTGTTATGTTTCTGTAATGGCAATGAGATCATACTCTTCTGGGCCATGAATTCATCCACCCATCTTGTTGTAAATCCTGTGAAATTTGTATACAGCATCTATAACTTCAGCATTTAAGGTGACGCATAACTTTGTAACAGCACCAGTTGTAAGGCTGGGGTTCAAATCCCACCACTGTCTGTAAGGAGTTTATACGTTCTCCCCATGACTGTGGGGATTCCTCTCCTCCCACATTCCAAAGACGTATGGGATAGGGTTGGTGAGTTGTGGACATGCTGTGCTGGTGCGTGCTGTGTGGCGACATTTGCAAGCTGACCTCAGCACATGCTCACTTATTTGTTTTGACGCAAAATGACGCATTTTACTGTATGCTTCAATCTACATCTGCCAAATTTCTGTATCAAATTTTTGCCCTCAGATCCCCTCTAGCTTTATTATAAAGTCCAAAACTTCAAGGTAGATTAGTTATCAAAATACAAATATGTCACCATATGCAATATTTCTTGTAGGCATTCACAGCAGACCTCAGGAATATAATGGAACCAATGGAAAAACTACAGAGACTGACAAATTTCCAACGTGCAAAAGAAGATGTGCTGCTTAATTACAATAAATGAATGTATAAATCAATAAACAACACTGAGAACGAGTTGCAGAGTCCTAGAAAGTGAGTCTGCAGGTTATGTGATCAGTTCAGAGTTGAGGCATGTGAAGTTATCCATGCAGCCACAGGAAATGATACATTTACATCATTTAAGTGACATTTGGACGGGAGCATGGATAGTATGAAAGGACAGATTTAGAGTAGGGGTCCCCAACCTTTCTCATGGCCTCTATACCTACCATTAACCGAGGGGTCTGTGATCCCCAGATTGGGAACCACTGTGGGATACAGCCAAAAAGCAGACAAATGGGGCTAGCTCAACAAAGGTACCTTGGTCAGCATGGAGGAGATGGGCTGAAAGGCTTGTTTCCATGAAGACATGAGGCTGCAGATTCTCGAATCTGGAATAACACAGTCTGCTGGAGGATTTCATCAGGGTGAACAGAATCTGTGGTGGGGGGTTGTAGTGGTAGAGGGGTAAGGAGCTGTCAATGCTTTGAGTTGAAAACCGGGACAGGTGTTGCTTGGTGACTGAATTCTTCCGGCAAATTCAGTGGCCTGAATTAAGTTGATAACTTCATTCACCACTACTCTAAACTGGTTCTACGTCCTGCAGACTTATTTTCAAGGATACTTTACAACTCATTCTCAGTATTTTTTATTTGCACAGTTTGTCTTCTTTTGCATGTTGGTTGTTTGTCAGTCTTTGTCAGTTTACGTATAATTTTTCATAAACATCTATTATATTTCTTTTTTTCCTGTTAATATCTGTAAGAAAATAAATCTCAAGGTAGTATATCGTAGTATATGTATTTTGATAAAAAATTTACTTTGAACTTTTGACGTTCTATAACTTTGTAACTCTGTGAAAAACATAGAAGAGTAGGACCCAGGAACAGGTTCTTGGGTCCAGATGTCTACACTGAGGATGAAGACAGATTAAATTAATCCATTTCACCTGCACATGATCTAGATTCCTCCATCCCTGCATTTTCATGTGCTTGTCTAAATGCCCGTGAACTCCTCTATTGCACCTGCTTCCACCACCGGCCCTGGTATTGCATTTCAGGCACCCACCACTCCCCGTGTGAAGAACTTACCTACACATCTCCTGCTAACTTTCCCCTTCTCACCTTATAGCTATGTCCTCTAGTATTTGGCATTTCTATCTTTGGATTCTGTCTGTCTACTCTATCTATGGCTCTCTTAACTTTATAAACTTCAGTCAGGATGTATCTGAGTGATTAGAGATCTTCCTGATCGAAGTCTTAACTGATCAAAAGGGACCTAGACAAGGTGAAATCAGCTGGATATTTTACCCCAGAGAAGGGGTGCTAAAAACAAGGGAGTGTAGGTTCAAGATCAGAGGAGAGAGATTTAAAATGGACATCAGTGAAACTCCATGCAAAGGGTGGTATGTATTTGGAATGAGCTACCGGAAAAGATAGCTGAGGCAGGCACATACGACGATAAAAACATAAGATGTAGGAGCACAATTAGGTTCATCAGATCTGCTCCGCCATTTGATCTTTGCTGATCCATTTACACCAATCTCCTGCCTTCTCCTCATATCCCTTCATGCCCAGACTAATCAAGAATCTATCAACCTTTGCTTTAAATATGCCCAATGACTTGGCCTCCACAGCCATGAATTCCACAGATTCACCAATCTCTGGCTAAAGAAATTCCTCCTCATCTCTATTCTGAAAGGACGATCTCTATACTGAGGTTGTGTCCTCTGGTCTTAGACACCCCCACCATAGGAAACATCCTCTCCACATCCACCCTAAAAAGACCGTTCAACATTCAATAGGTTTCAATTAGGTCACCCCTCATTCTTCTGAATTCCAGTGAGTAAAGGCCCAGAGCCATCAAATGCTCCTTCTATGATAAGCCTTTCAATCCTGGAATCGTTTTTGTGAACCACCATTGAACCCTCTCCAATGTTACACATCCTTTATAAGATAAGGGGCCCAAAACCACTCACAATACTCCAAGTGAGACCTCACCAGTGCCTTATAAAGCCTCAGCACTACAACCTTGTTTTCATATGCTAGTTGCCCTGAAATTAACATTGCATTCCCCTTCCTCACCACACATTCAACTTGCAAGTTAACCTTCAGCAACAATGAAAAACCATCTAAAGAAGTATGTGGTTAGGACAGGTTTAGAGGGATACGGGCAGGTGGAACTAGATTGCTGGGCATGCTTGCAAGTCGGCATGGACGATTTCAGAATCGGAATCAGGTTTATTATCACTGATTTAAATGACATGAAATTTGCTGTGGGAGTAATACAGAGCAAAGTCACAAAATTACTATAAAATACAAGAATAATGGGAAGAATATCCTTACAGGCAGTGGAAGGAATTGAACCCAGGTCACCTGCACTGTAAAATGTTGTGCCAACCATTATGTTACCAAGCCACACATTTATGGGTTCATGGTCAGTTTAGAGATCATATGGTGGAGGGGGAAAAGCTATTTCTGAATCATTAAGTGGGCTCAGGGGCTGCAGCGGTTCAATGAGGCAGCTCATCACCACCTTCTCAAGGGCAACTAAGGATGGGCAATAAAAGCTGGCTTAGCAGGTGAAGCCCACATTCTGTAGTTGAATAATTTTTTTTCAGACTCCTATACCTCCTCCCTGATGGCAGTACTAAGAATATGGAATGTCTCAGTTGGTAAGGGTCCTTAGTGAAAGATGCCACCTTCTTGGGTCCTCAACGGTGGGGAGAGTTCCTCCAGCATTGTGTGTGTTGCTCTGAGGTAAAGCAGTCATCCCTCAATCTTGCTTTAGGAAATGTTCTGGTGATTCTATGGCAGTTTGACCTGAAAGTATTTGTCCTGACCAACGCCTACCTTTGGGCCAGAAGCCCTACTGTAGAGCAAGCTGTGATTAAGCCATCCATCTTACACCTACAGTGAACAGACAGTGTCGCTGGTTTAGCTGCCGAGCAAGGGTAAATTGCTTGAAAAGGGCAACTCCGATCAATGAGTAGCTGATGTTTACCAAAGTCGTTTATGTCCGGATCAGTCTGGCTAAATTTTACATCAGAGAGAGTGAGAGAGGAGGATAATGCCCCCATGAGATGATTGGGGGGGGGGGCGTTACTTTCTTTCGCCCTAGCGAACCAACGTGCCTATATCTCAGCTCTTTCATTTGAGGATTTCATACGAGGGCGGTTAATGCGTTCGTAGGAAATCCCTGCGGGAGGCAGCGTTGCGTTCACAAGAAGCCGTGTTACACAAGGGTGTTGTTTCTCTTTTTTCATTCAGCTTCATTCTCCAAGAAATGTGGGGCTAAAATATTCCTCCAGATTTATTCCAAAATGTGCGCGTGTGAGAGAGAGAGGTGATCTCATCAGCTCGGCATTTTCTACTTATACTTATATTTTCATTTCAGTTTTGAATTCATTGTCTGTGTGTTTATGTCTTACCAGTGTTCAGAACTCGCTCCCCTCCCCCTTCTTCAGTCCCTAACTCCCTCTCTTTCCTCCTCCGGTCTTTTGGCTTCTTGCCCGGATTTTCTTCCAGGGTGTGTGTGTGTGTGTGTGTGTGTGTGTGTGTGTGTGTGTGTGTGTGTGTGTGTGTGTGTGTGTGTGTGTGTGTGTGTGTGTGTGTGAGTGTGTGTGTGTGTGTGTGTGTGTGTGTGTGTGTGTGTGTGTGTGTGTGTGTGTGTGTGTGTGTGTGAGAGAGAGAGAGAGAGAGAGAGATAAGATAATCTTAAACGTGACTAGGCAGTTAAGAGGCTGTTATGTAACCATCGACCTACTAACACATATCCCCATAATCCCTGCCAATGAGGAAGGCTAAGGTACAATAACACTAGACAGAACATAGATGATAGCCACAAAGAGACACAAGCCGCTCCAGGATCTACACTGCCAAGAATCACAGGGAAACGAAAAGCTCCGCACAATATACTTAGGAATGTGTATATATAATACTTAGACACAAAAAGCCATTTACAACTTGGATGCTTTGAAGTAATTCTTATCTTAAGGTACAGTAACGAATCTCAGCGTTGTCTATAATCTCCCTCGCTCTATCTCTCTCTTCCCTCCCCCCTCTCATTCTTACTGTGTGTGTGTGTGTGTGTGTGTGTGTGTGTGTGTGTGTGTGTGTGTGTTTTATATTGGCAGGCTTGGCAAATCTTCACCCGGTACTAGCAAATCTGTCTATTTCCGCGCGAAGCTGCCAGTGTGGTGTGTATGTCTGTAACTCTACATGTTGATTTAATTAACTGCCCTTGCCCTTGACTGTGAGTAACCGCGGTGTGTTGGTGTGGATTGGTGAAGGTGGGTGACAGTGCTGGGTTTAGGGTATTTATAAGTCTAATAATTTACAAAATGCACACGGTCAAATTTAAGGGAGCAAATATTCCTTAAAATATCATAATTAATTGTAATATAAATTCAATTTAGCAAATTTGCTTGAAAGATATTCAATTTTTGTCATCAAACACAATTAGAGTCCTGGAAGAATAAGGGGTTTTATTGGTCCGCTTTGACGCGACAGGAAGATTGGGCTATCTTGTTCGTTCTATTATTAAACTTTGGTTGGCTATTAAGCAGATATAAATTTAACAAGCCGGCTGCGTGGGAGTAGCTTCTAAAAATGAATGCTGCCTCTTAGAGTGCTACTTTGATCCTATTAACCGTTCCCGAGTATTGATTTCTTACTGAGTTGCATTGCATCATTTATCTCAATGTCAAAGAGCCTGCCACTTCTGCGGAGATTCCTTGATCCTTGGTGGGGAGGTTGGAACTGGATGGCGGGGGTAGGGGATTTATATATGGATGACAATGTGGCTGTTTGCAATGTATTTATTGGGAAGGGGTGTTTGGATAAGGATAAACCTATGGTTGCCAAAATTAGTTATTCATTAACAGAGTCGGGTGGAGAGAGCGAAACTCATAAAATAAAAAAGAACAAATATCGTACTTTTATTACTGGAAATCAGTTTCAACAAACCATTTGCTTCCTAGACTATCTTTTTTAGAACGCTTTACAATTTCCTGTCGTCATTAGTGTCTGCAGTCGTTAGCCTTCCTTATGTGGCTTTAGCGAGGAACATTAAATAAAAAAGTAACGATTAAACAGGCAGAAAACAAAAGCGTCGCGAGAGAAATTAATTGAACCAGTAATTAAATATAGCGGGGTCGGCAGGTAAAGCTGAATAGAGAGGCGATTCTAAACAATTAGAAATGGATTGATTTGAAGCAATGTCAAGAGCCAGGTTCAATGTGACCGCTTTATTAGGTGTATCTGTACTGAGTGGGTATATGTCCCTGGTCACCCGCTGCTGTAGCTCCTGCCCTCTTTTAATGTTCCAGCCTGTTGTGCCTTCAGAGGTGCTCTTCTGCACACCACTGTGGTTATTTGAGTTACTGTCGCCTTCCTGTCAGCTTGAACCAGTCCGGCCATTCTCCTCTGACCTCTCTCATTAACAAGGCGTTTTCACCGTCAGACCTGCCGCTCACTGGATGGTTTTTCCCCACACCATTCTCTGTAACCTCTAGAGACTGCAGTGCATGAAAATCCCAGGAGATCAACAGTTTCTGAGATACTCAAACCACCCGGTCTGGCACCAACAAGTATTCCATGGTCACATTCTTCCCCCATCCTGATGTTTGGTCTGAACAGCAACTGAACCTCTTGACCATGTCTGCATGCTTATATGCATTGAGTTGCTACCACGTGATTGGCCATTTAGATATTTGCATTAATGAGCAGGTGGTCAAGTGTACCTAATAAAGTGGTCTCTGAGTGTATAAAAGACTAATAAAACTTTGGAATAAGTTTCCATTATTTAAGAGGGTTAGAAGTTTTTTTAATATTGAAAAGAGCAGAAGTGTTTAAACAGAGCTGCTTTTATCCACAGGCATCCAAAAGTGTTCCATTACTAATGATGCAAAACTACTTTATGTTATAAGCTCTTGTGTGACTGATTACCACTGGGCAGGAAGACACAATGTGTTTTGAGATTCAGCTGAAAGCTCAGAAAGTTGGTTACCAATTCTGACAGCAAGTACTGATCAACTCCAGCAGAACTGGAACTGGTTTATTATTGTCACAGGTACTGAGATACAGTGCACAACTTGTACACCATGGATCATTTCAGCACTTTAAGACAGTGCAAGGGAATTGCAATGGCACAGTACAGGTACAGATGAAGTTCAGTCAGACAATAAAGCAAGGACCGCGATGAGTTTCAGTAGGCTGTGAGCTACTGCCTGTTATGCTGCTCCATCTCTAGTGGTGTTCAGGGCTTCCTTCATCATCAGTTTTCACTACTGTCATTCATACTGGATCCGGATGGAGACTCAGGAATACTATCATACTCAGATGCAGCAGGATTCTTCATTGCTGTTTCTGTTCCGTAGTAGTTCTGTTTTACCAGTCAGGATTGTAGCCCTGAGCTGACCTCCAGAAATTAGCGGAACGGTGGACCTCTCTTAGTCTGGCCTCTGCCCTTTGACTGTCTTGGCACGGGTGACCCTACCAAGAGCCAAAGCATAAGGCCCTGACTCCAGTCAACAGAGCTGGCTGGGTCATTGAGGCACGCAGTCCTCCAAAACCTTGGGCATGTTTGCAGTCCTCCTGAAGGATTACATTGTGAGGTCATGAGGTAACCTTCAACATGTAAGAGATCTGTTCAATAGTCCTTTAGAAGCTGTCCATGAGCTTGGTAGAGCATGTTTGGTAGGGTGACAATTCGGCCAGAACAGCAGGAGATGGCAGAAAGAATCTGCATTTGTTTAAGAGGCAGAATGGACATTATTTTAAAAGCTGCATCCAAAAGATGATACTGTCAACAATGTTCTCTCTGATGGTTAGAGGAATGGGAGGGGGAGGGGAGGAGGGGGGATCTCATTTAAACCTAGATAGAGTGGATGCAGACAGGATGCTTCTTATAGTGGTGGACTCTAGGACCAGAGGGTACTGCCTCAGAAAAGAAGGACACCCCTCACGAATAGGGATGAGGAGGAATTTCTTTAGCCAGGTGGTGGTGGACTTGTGGAATTCATTGCACAAGCCATTGTGCAGGTCAAGCCATTGGGTATAATTAAAGCGGAGGTTGATAGGTTTTTGATTAATAAGGATGTCAAAGGTTATGGGAGAAGGCAGGAGAATGAGGTTGGGAGGGATAATAAAACAGTCATGATGGAATGACAGAGCAGACTCGATGAGCCAAATGGCCTAATTCTGCACCTTTTTTTATGGTCTGATGGCCTGATCAGTACTACTCTGGTGAACAAAGGGGGGGTGATCAATTCTGCACAAGATATAAACATCATTTTAAAAGACACTTGCTGGATGGGAAAGGCTTGGAAGGATATGGACCAAGGACGGGCAAATGTGACTAGCTTAGCTGGTCATCTTGGTCATTGCAGATTAGACCTATTTCTGTGCAGCTAATTGGACAAAAACTCAAGAGATTCCGCAGATTCTAGAAATCCAGAGTAAAACATACAAAATGTTGGAGGAACTCAGCAGGTCAAGCAGAATCTATGGAAGTGAATTAAGCATCAGTGTTTCAGATTGAGACCCTTCATCAGGACACTCAGCCCACATCGTCGACTGTTGATTCCTTTCCATAGGTGCTGCCTGGTCAGTTGGGTGCCTCCAGCATTTTGTGTTTGTTACAGCTAATTGGACAATCCCCATTTGTTGGAAAGGCTGGCATCCCATGATGTAAGCCACACTTAGATCTAGAACTTCTGTTGATTCCGTGAATGGGGGCAAAGACCCAGCTAAACTCAATGGTTCCATTAGCTCTCATCTTGCAATGGATCAGGCCACAGAATTTTGCTCTAACTGGCCTTGGCATAGACTTAAAGACGCGACCATTTTTGGGAAATCCCAAGTTATGAGAAGAAGTATCCAAATCAGACTTTTGACGTTATACTAACCGCGTTTAGCTCTTGTTTCGCAGACCCTGGTCTTGTTCCTCTTATTTTCAAGATGTCATCTATTTTGATCTTCTTACTCACTGAAAGTAATTACAACACCATATGTTCCCTGGATTCCCGAACCTCTAGAGCTATGCAAATTCCAATTTTATGTTCTGTGAATAACACTGGCTAGAAATGCACCTACTATTGAGAGAAACTGCGTCAACTTTTGAGAAAGAAATAGAATTAGTTTGGCCACCCTGCGGACTCCAGTCAGAGAGCTGCCAGGGAAGCTGGAACAGGCTAGGATTCGGGGTCTGGTGGGGGGCGGGGACAAAGGGAATGGTGGTGGCGAAAGCAAAGCACACCGGTAGATCTTCTGTCTCACAGCTTCAGAAACCCCAGTTCAATCTACATCTCTGCCGCTGTCTACACAGAGCTTCTGCATTCTCCCTGAGACCACACAGAGTTCCCCTGGCTGCTTCAGTTTACCCCCACATTCCATTGGAGGTTAATCAGCCACCATAAGTGGACAGCAGCTTGGAGTTGAGTGGTAGGATCAGTGAGGAGTTGGTGGGAAGATCAGGAGGATTGGTATAAGTAGTTGACAACCGGTGCTGAGAGTGGGCTTAAGGACCAGTCTGAGTGATGTAAAACAAAAGGAATGGACTGTAGTGATAAACAACAAATTCTGCAAATCCTGGAAATCTTGACTAACACGCACAAAATGCTGGAGGGACTCAACAGGTCAGGCAGAAGCTTTAGAGAGAAATGCAGTCCATGTTCTGGGCTGAGACATCTCATCAGGACTGGAGAGGAATGGGGAAGAAACCAGAAAAAGCTGGATGGTGATATGCGAAGAAGGGTGAGAGCAAAGGGGGCTTGGTGGGGGGAGGGAATGAAGTAAGAAGCTGGGTGGTGATAGGTGGAAGAGGTAAAGGGCTGCAGAAGAAGGAATCTGATAGGAAAGGAAAGTAGACTGCAGGAGAAAGAGGAGAAGGAAGGGCACCAGAAGGAGGTCATGGTCAGGCGAGAAGAAAAGGGATAAGATAGGAGCAAGAAAGGGGTAAGAGGAGAGCTAGATGGGGAATGTGAAAGAGAGAGAAGGTGTACAATTTCTAACACAGTAACTTCTCCCAGCCCTTCCCTTTTTCCATTCCCCATTCTGGCACCCCCGTTACTCTTCCCTTCTCCTCAACTACCCATTTCCTCCCTCTCCCTTCAGGTTCTTCCTTGATCCTCCTCCATCAGGTGCATTCCTTGTCAGTCAACTACCTTTTCCAACTAACACCACCCAGTTTCTCAATACATAAACTCTACCCCACCCACGCAGCCACTTGAGCTGTCAGAAGGAGCTGCCCTTTCCTGGTGAGATTCACAGCTTGGCACTGGGGAAGATGATGAAATACATCTGACAATTGTGTAATCCATTAGAGGAACCTCAACTTCCTGAATTCCATAAAGCACTAATGCATGAAACGAAATTAATAAGGATCCATTGCTGGCAGTGGGGGAGGTGGGTGGTGAACAGTAAGGACAGTTACTCAGTTTACAATTTGCCCAGTGACACTCAGTATCAGTTCACAGTGTACGATGTGGACAGATACTCTGAGTAACAGTTCACAGTGTACGATGTGGACAGTCACACCGAGTTCCAGTTCACAGTGTACGATGTGGACAGTCACACTAGGTATCAGTTCACAGTGTACGATGTGGACAGTTACTCTGAGTAACAGTTCACAGTGTACGATGTGGACAGTCACACTAGGTATCAGTTCACAGTGTACGATGTGGACAGTTACTCTGAGTAACAGTTCACAGTGTACGATGTGGACAGTCACACTGAGTATCAGTTCACAGTGTACGATGTGGACAGTTACTCTGAGTATCAGTTCACACTGTACGATGTGGACAGTCACACTGAGTATCAGTTCACAGTGTACGATGTGGACAGTTAATCTGAGTATCAGTTCACAGTGTACGATGTAGACAGTCACACCGAGTATCAGTTCACAGTGTACGATGTGGAAAGTCGTACTGAGTATCAGTTCACAGTGTACGATGCGGACAGTCACACTGAGTATCAGTACACAGTGTACGATGTGAACAGTCACACCGAGTATAAGTTCACAGTGTACAATGTGGACAGTCGCCCTGCGTATCAGTTCACAGTGTACGATGTGGACAGTCGCACTGAGTATCAGCTAACAGTGTACGATGTGGACAGTTACACTGAGTATCAGTTCACAGTGTACGATCTGGAATTACACTGAGTATCAGTTCACAGTGTACGATGTTGACTGTCACACTGAGTATCAGATCACAATGTACGATGTGGACAGTCACATTGAGTATCAGTTCACAGTGTACGATGTGGACAGTCACACAGAGAATCAGTACACAGTGTACGATGTGGACAGTAACTCTGAGTATCAGTTCACAGTGTACGATGTGGACAGTCACACTGAGTATCAGTTCACAGTGTACGATGTGGACAGTCGCACTGAGTATCAGTTCACAGTGTACGATGTGGACAGTCATACTGAGTATCTGTTCACAATCTACGATGTGGACAGTCACACTGAGTATCAGTTCACAGTGTACGATGTGGACAGTCGCACTGAGTATCAGTTCGCAGTGTACGATGTGGACAGTCACACTGAGTATCACTTCACAATGTACGATGTGGACAGTCGCACTGAGTATCAGATCACAATGTACGATGTGGACAGTCACACTGAGTATCAGTTCACAGTGTACGATGTAGACAGTAACTCTTAGTATCAGTTCACAGTGTACGATGTGGACAGTCACACTGAGTATCAGTTCACAGTGTACGATGTGGACAGTTAATCTGAGTATCATTTCACAGTGTACGATGTGGACAGTCACACCGAGTATCAGTTCACAGTGTACGATGTGGACAGTCACACTGAGTATCAGTTCACAGTGTACGATGTGGACAGTCACACTGAGTATCAGCTAACAGTGTACGATGTGGACAGTGACTCTGAGTATCAGTTCACAGTGTACGATGTGGACAGTCACACTGAGTATCAGCTAACAGTGTACGATGTGGACAGTGACTCTGAGTATCAGTTCACAGTATACGACGTGGACAGTCACACTGAGTAACAGTTCACAGTGTGCAATGTGGACAGTCATACTGAGTATCAGTTCACAATGTACGATGTGGACAGTCATACTAGGTATCAGTTCACAGTGTACGATGTGGACAGTCACACTGAGTATAAGTTCACAGTCTGCGATGTGGACAGTCACACTGAGTATCTGTTCACAATGTACGATGTGGACAGTCGCACTGAGTATCAGATCACAATGTACGATATGGACAGTCACACTGAGTATCAGTTCACAGTGTACGATGTGGACAGTAACTCTTAGTATCAGTTCACAGTGTACGATGTGGACAGTCACACTGAGCATCAGTTCATAGTATACGATGTGGACAGTCACACCGAGTATAAGTTCACAGTGTTCGATGTGGACAGTTACACTCAGTATCAGTTCACAGTGTACGATGTGGACAGTCACACTGAGTATCAGTTCACAGTGTACGATGTGGACAGTCACACTGAGTATCTGTTCACAGTGTACGATGTGGACAGTCACACTGAGTATCAGTTCACAGTGTACGATGTGGACAGTTACATTGAGCATAAGTTCACAGTGTTCGATGTGGACAGTCACACTGAGTATAAGTTCACAGCGTACGATGTGGACAGTCACACTGAGTATCAGTTCACAGTGTACGATGTGGACAGTAACTCTGTGTATCTGTTCACAGTGTACGATGTGGACAGTCACACTGAGTATCAGTTCACAGTGTACGATGAGGACAGTCACACTGAGTATCAGTTCACAGTGTACGATGTGGACAGTCACACTGAGTATCTGTTCACAGTGTACGATGTGGAATTACACTGAGTATCAGTTCACAGTGTACGATGTGGCCAGTCACACTGAGTATAAGTTCACAGTGTACGATGTGGACTGTTACTCTGAGTATCAGTTCACAGTGTACAATGTGGACAGTCAGACAGAGAATCAGTTCACAGAGTACGATGTGGACAGTAACTCTGAGTATCAGTTCACAGAGTACGATGTGGACAGTCGCACTGAGTATCGGTTCACAGTGTACGATGTGGACAGTCACATTGAGTATCAGTTCACAATGTACGATGTGGACAGTCGCACTGAGTATCAGATCACAATGTACGATGTGGACAGTCATACTGAGTATCAGTTCACAGTGTACGATGTGGACAGTAACTCTTAGTATCAGTTCACAGTGTACGATGTGGACAGTCACACTGACTATCAGTTCACAGTGTAAGATGTGGAATTACACTGAGTATCAGTTCACAGTGTACGATGTGGACAGTCACACTGAGCATCAGTTCATAGTGTACGATGTGGACAGTCACACTGGGAATCAGTTCACAGTGTACGATGTGGACAGTTACACTCAGTATCAGTTCACAGTGTACGATGTGGACAGTCACACTGAGTATCAGTTCACAGTGTACGATGTGGACAGTCACACTGAGTATCAGTTCACAGTGTGCGATGTGGACAGTCACACTGAGTATCTGTTCACAGTGTACGATGTGGAATTACTCTGAGTATCAGTTCACAGTGTACTATGTGGACAGTAACTCTGAGTATCAGTTCACAGTGTACGATGTGGACAGTCACACTGAGTATCAGTTCACGGTGTACGATGTGGACAGTCACACTGAGTATCAGTTCACAATGTACGTTGTGGAATTACACTGAGTATCAGTTCACAGTGTACGATGTGGACAGTAACTCTTAGTATCAGTTCACAGTGTACGATGTGGACAGTCACATTGAGCATAAGTTCACAGTGTTCGATGTGGACAGTCACACTGAGTATCAGTTCACAGTGTACGATGTGGACAGTCACACTGGGAATCAGTTCACAGTGTACGATGTGGACAGTTACACTCAGTATCAGTTCACAGTGTACGATGTGGACAGTCACACTGAGTATCAGTTCACAGTGTACGATGTGGACAGTCACACTGAGTATCAGTTCACAGTGTGCGATGTGGACAGTCACACTGAGTATCTGTTCACAGTGTACGATGTGGAATTACTCTGAGTATCAGTTCACAGTGTACTATGTGGACAGTAACTCTGAGTATCTGTTCACAGTGTACGATGTGGACAGTCACACTGAGTATCAGTTCACAGTGTACGATGAGGACAGTCACACTGAGTATCAGTTCACAGTGTACGATGTGGACAGTAACTCTGTGTATCTGTTCACAGTGTACGATGTGGACAGTCACACAGAGTATCAGTTCACAGTGTGCGATGTGGACAGTCACACTGAGTATCTGTTCACAGTGTACGATGTGGAATTACTCTGAGTATCAGTTCACAGTGTACTATGTGGACAGTAACTCTGAGTATCAGTTCACAGTGTACGATGTGGACAGTCACACTGAGTATCAGTTCACGGTGTACGATGTGGACAGTCACACTGAGTATCAGTTCACAATGTACGATGTGGAATTACACTGAGTATCAGTTCACAGTGTACGATGTGGACAGTAACTCTTACTATCAGTTCACAGTGTACGATGTGGACAGTCACATTGAGCATAAGTTCACAGTGTTCGATGTGGACAGTCACACTGAGTATAAGTTCACAGCGTACGATGTGGACAGTCACACTGAGTATCAGTTCACAGTGTACGATGTGGACAGTAACTCTGTGTATCTGTTCACAGTGTACGATGTGGACAGTCACACTGAGTATCAGTTCACAGTGTACGATGAGGACAGTCACACTGAGTATCAGTTCACAGTGTACGATGTGGACAGTCACACTGAGTATCTGTTCACAGTGTACGATGTGGAATTACACTGAGTATCAGTTCACAGTGTACGATGTGACCAGTCACACTGAGTATAAGTTAACAGTGTACGATGTGGACTGTTACTCTGAGTATCAGTTCACAGTGTACAATGTGGACAGTCAGACAGAGAATCAGTTCACAGAGTACGATGTGGACAGTAACTCTGAGTATCAGTTCACAGTGTACGATGTGGACAGTCGCACTGAGTATCGGTTCACAGTGTACGATGTGGACAGTCACATTGAGTATCAGTTCACAATGTACGATGTGGACAGTCGCACTGAGTATCAGATCACAATGTACGATGTGGACAGTCACACTGAGTATCAGTTCACAGTGTACGATGTGGACAGTAACTCTTAGTATCAGTTCACAGTGTACGATGTGGACAGTCACTCTGAGTATCAGTTCACAGTGTACGATGTGGAATTACACTGAGTATCAGTTCACAGTGTACGATGTGGACAGTCACACTGAGCATCAGTTCATAGTATACGATGTGGACAGTCACACTGGGAATCAGTTCACAGTGTACGATGTGGACAGTTACACTCAGTATCAGTTCACAGTGTACGATGTGGACAGTCACACTGAGTATCAGTTCACAGTGTACGATGTGGACAGTCACATTGAGTATCAGTTCACAGTGTGCGATGTGGACAGTCACACTGAGTATCTGTTCACAGTGTACGATGTGGAATTACTCTGAGTATCAGTTCACAGTGTACTATGTGGACAGTAACTCTGAGTATCAGTTCACAGTGTACGATGTGGACAGTCACACTGAGTATCAGTTCACGGTGTACGATGTGGACAGTCACACTGAGTATCAGTTCACAATGTACGATGTGGAATTACACTGAGTATCAGTTCACAGTGTACGATGTGGACAGTAACTCTTAGTATCAGTTCACAGTGTACGATGTGGACAGTAACTCTGTGTATCTGTTCACAGTGTACGATGTGGACAGTCACACTGAGTATCAGTTCACAGTGTACGATGAGGACAGTCACACTGAGTATCAGTTCACAGTGTACGATGTGGACAGTAACTCTGTGTATCTGTTCACAGTGTACGATGTGGACAGTCACACTGAGTATCAGTTCACAGTGTACGATGAGGACAGTCACACTGAGTATCAGTTCACAGTGTACGATGTGGACAGTAACTCTGTGTATCTGTTCACAGTGTACGATGTGGACAGTCACACTGAGTATCAGTTCACAGTGTACGATGAGGACAGTCACACTGAGTATCAGTTCACAGTGTACGATGTGGACAGTTACACTGAGTATCAGTTCACAGTGTACGATGTGGACAGTCACACTGAGTATCAGTTCACAGTGTACGATGTGGACAGTCACACTGAGTATCAGTTCACAGTGTGCGATGTGGACAGTCACACTGAGTATCTGTTCACAGTGTACGATGTGGAATTACTCTGAGTATCAGTTCACAGTGTACTATGTGGACAGTAACTCTGAGTATCAGTTCACAGTGTACGATGTGGACAGTCACACTGAGTATCAGTTCACGGTGTACGATGTGGACAGTCACACTGAGTATCAGTTCACAATGTACGTTGTGGAATTACACTGAGTATCAGTTCACAGTGTACGATGTGGACAGTAACTCTTAGTATCAGTTCACAGTGTACGATGTGGACAGTCACATTGAGCATAAGTTCACAGTGTTCGATGTGGACAGTCACACTGAGTATCAGTTCACAGTGTACGATGTGGACAGTCACACTGGGAATCAGTTCACAGTGTACGATGTGGACAGTTACACTCAGTATCAGTTCACAGTGTACGATGTGGACAGTCACACTGAGTATCAGTTCACAGTGTACGATGTGGACAGTCACACTGAGTATCAGTTCACAGTGTGCGATGTGGACAGTCACACTGAGTATCTGTTCACAGTGTACGATGTGGAATTACTCTGAGTATCAGTTCACAGTGTACTATGTGGACAGTAACTCTGAGTATCTGTTCACAGTGTACGATGTGGACAGTCACACTGAGTATCAGTTCACAGTGTACGATGAGGACAGTCACACTGAGTATCAGTTCACAGTGTACGATGTGGACAGTAACTCTGTGTATCTGTTCACAGTGTACGATGTGGACAGTCACACTGAGTATCAGTTCACAGTGTGCGATGTGGACAGTCACACTGAGTATCTGTTCACAGTGTACGATGTGGAATTACTCTGAGTATCAGTTCACAGTGTACTATGTGGACAGTAACTCTGAGTATCAGTTCACAGTGTACGATGTGGACAGTCACACTGAGTATCAGTTCACGGTGTACGATGTGGACAGTCACACTGAGTATCAGTTCACAATGTACGATGTGGAATTACACTGAGTATCAGTTCACAGTGTACGATGTGGACAGTAACTCTTACTATCAGTTCACAGTGTACGATGTGGACAGTCACATTGAGCATAAGTTCACAGTGTTCGATGTGGACAGTCACACTGAGTATAAGTTCACAGCGTACGATGTGGACAGTCACACTGAGTATCAGTTCACAGTGTACGATGTGGACAGTAACTCTGTGTATCTGTTCACAGTGTACGATGTGGACAGTCACACTGAGTATCAGTTCACAGTGTACGATGAGGACAGTCACACTGAGTATCAGTTCACAGTGTACGATGTGGACAGTCACACTGAGTATCTGTTCACAGTGTACGATGTGGAATTACACTGAGTATCAGTTCACAGTGTACGATGTGACCAGTCACACTGAGTATAAGTTAACAGTGTACGATGTGGACTGTTACTCTGAGTATCAGTTCACAGTGTACAATGTGGACAGTCAGACAGAGAATCAGTTCACAGAGTACGATGTGGACAGTAACTCTGAGTATCAGTTCACAGTGTACGATGTGGACAGTCGCACTGAGTATCGGTTCACAGTGTACGATGTGGACAGTCACATTGAGTATCAGTTCACAATGTACGATGTGGACAGTCGCACTGAGTATCAGATCACAATGTACGATGTGGACAGTCACACTGAGTATCAGTTCACAGTGTACGATGTGGACAGTAACTCTTAGTATCAGTTCACAGTGTACGATGTGGACAGTCACTCTGAGTATCAGTTCACAGTGTACGATGTGGAATTACACTGAGTATCAGTTCACAGTGTACGATGTGGACAGTCACACTGAGCATCAGTTCATAGTATACGATGTGGACAGTCACACTGGGAATCAGTTCACAGTGTACGATGTGGACAGTTACACTCAGTATCAGTTCACAGTGTACGATGTGGACAGTCACACTGAGTATCAGTTCACAGTGTACGATGTGGACAGTCACATTGAGTATCAGTTCACAGTGTGCGATGTGGACAGTCACACTGAGTATCTGTTCACAGTGTACGATGTGGAATTACTCTGAGTATCAGTTCACAGTGTACTATGTGGACAGTAACTCTGAGTATCAGTTCACAGTGTACGATGTGGACAGTCACACTGAGTATCAGTTCACGGTGTACGATGTGGACAGTCACACTGAGTATCAGTTCACAATGTACGATGTGGAATTACACTGAGTATCAGTTCACAGTGTACGATGTGGACAGTAACTCTTAGTATCAGTTCACAGTGTACGATGTGGACAGTAACTCTGTGTATCTGTTCACAGTGTACGATGTGGACAGTCACACTGAGTATCAGTTCACAGTGTACGATGAGGACAGTCACACTGAGTATCAGTTCACAGTGTACGATGTGGACAGTAACTCTGTGTATCTGTTCACAGTGTACGATGTGGACAGTCACACTGAGTATCAGTTCACAGTGTACGATGAGGACAGTCACACTGAGTATCAGTTCACAGTGTACGATGTGGACAGTAACTCTGTGTATCTGTTCACAGTGTACGATGTGGACAGTCACACTGAGTATCAGTTCACAGTGTACGATGAGGACAGTCACACTGAGTATCAGTTCACAGTGTACGATGTGGACAGTTACACTGAGTATCAGTTCACAGTGTACGATGTGGACAGTCACACTGAGTATCAGTTCACAGTGTACGATGTGGACAGTCACACTGAGTATCTGTTCACAGTGTACGATGTGGAATTACACTGAGTATCAGTTCACAGTGTACGATGTGGCCAGTCACACTGAGTATCAGTTCACAGTGTACGATGTGGACAGTCACATTGAGCATAAGTTCACAGTGTTCGATGTGGACAGTCACACTGAGTATAAGTTCACAGCGTACGATGTGGACAGTCACACTGAGTATCAGTTCACAGTGTACGATGTGGACTGTAACTCTGTGTATCTGTTCACAGTGTACGATGTGGACAGTCACACTGAGTATCAGTTCACAGTGTACGATGAGGACAGTCACACTGAGTATCAGTTCACAGTGTACGATCTGGAATTACACTGAGTATCAGTTCACAGTGTACGATGTGGCCAGTCACACTGAGTATAAGTTAACAGTGTACGATGTGGACTGTTACTCTGAGTATCAGTTCACAGTGTACAATGTGGACAGTCAGACAGAGAATCAGTTCACAGAGTACGATGTGGACAGTAACTCTGAGTATCAGTTCACAGTGTACGATGTGGACAGTCGCACTGAGTATCGGTTCACAGTGAACGATGTGGACAGTCACATTGAGTATCAGTTCACAATGTACGATCTGGACAGTAACTCTTAGTATCAGTTCACAGTGTACTATGTGGACAGTAACTCTGAGTATCAGTTCACAGTGTACGATGTGGACAGTCACACTGAGTATCAGTTCACGGTGTACGATGTGGACAGTCACACTGAGTATCAGTTCACAATGTACGATGTGGAATTACACTGAGTATCAGTTCACAGTGTACGATGTGGACAGTAACTCTTAGTATCAGTTCACAGTGTACGATGTGGACAGTCACATTGAGCATAAGTTCACAGTGTTCGATGTGGACAGTCACACTGAGTATAAGTTCACAGCGTACGATGTGGACAGTCACACTGAGTATCAGTTCACAGTGTACGATGTGGACAGTAACTCTGTGTATCTGTTCACAGTGTACGATGTGGACAGTCACACTGAGTATCAGTTCACAGTGTACGATGAGGACAGTCACACTGAGTATCAGTTCACAGTGTACGATGTGGACAGTCACACTGAGTATCTGTTCACAGTGTACGATGTGGAATTACACTGAGTATCAGTTCACAGTGTACGATGTGACCAGTCACACTGAGTATAAGTTAACAGTGTACGATGTGGACTGTTACTCTGAGTATCAGTTCACAGTGTACAATGTGGACAGTCAGACAGAGTATCAGTTCACAGAGTACGATGTGGACAGTAACTCTGAGTATCAGTTCACAGTGTACGATGTGGACAGTCGCACTGAGTATCGGTTCACAGTGTACGATGTGGACAGTCACATTGAGTATCAGTTCACAATGTACGATGTGGACAGTCGCACTGAGTATCAGATCACAATGTACGATGTGGACAGTCACACTGAGTATCAGTTCACAGTCTACGATGTGGACAGTAACTCTTAGTATCAGTTCACAGTGTACGATGTGGACAGTCACACTGAGTATCAGTTCACAGTGTACGATGTGGAATTACACTGAGTATCAGTTCACAGCGTACGATGTGGACAGTCACACTGAGCATCAGTTCATAGTATACGATGTGGACAGTCACACAGGGAATCAGTTCACAGTGTACGATGTGGACAGTTACACTCAGTATCAGTTCACAGTGTACGATGTGGACAGTTACACTCAGTATCAGTTCACAGTGTACGATGTGGACAGTCACACTGAGTATCAGTTCACAGTGTACGATGTGGACAGTCACATTGAGTATCAGTTCACAGTGTGCGATGTGGACAGTCACACTGAGTATCTGTTCACAGTGTACGATGTGGAATTACTCTGAGTATCAGTTCACAGTGTACTATGTGGACAGTAACTCTGAGTATCAGTTCACAGTGTACGATGTGGACAGTCACACTGAGTATCAGTTCACGGTGTACGATGTGGACAGTCACACTGAGTATCAGTTCACAATGTACGATGTGGAATTACACTGAGTATCAGTTCACAGTGTACGATGTGGACAGTAACTCTTAGTATCAGTTCACAGTGTACGATGTGGACAGTCACATTGAGCATAAGTTCACAGTGTTCGATGTGGACAGTCACACTGAGTATAAGTTCACAGCGTACGATGTGGACAGTCACACTGAGTATCAGTTCACAGTGTACGATGTGGACAGTAACTCTGTGTATCTGTTCACAGTGTACGATGTGGACAGTCACACTGAGTATCAGTTCACAGTGTACGATGAGGACAGTCACACTGAGTATCAGTTCACAGTGTACGATGTGGACAGTAACTCTGTGTATCTGTTCACAGTGTACGATCTGGACAGTCACACTGAGTATCAGTTCACAGTGTACGATGAGGACAGTCACACTGAGTATCAGTTCACAGTGTACGATGTGGACAGTAACTCTGTGTATCTGTTCACAGTGTACGATGTGGACAGTCACACTGAGTATCAGTTCACAGTGTACGATGAGGACAGTCACACTGAGTATCAGTTCACAGTGTACGATGTGGACAGTTACACTGAGTATCAGTTCACAGTGTACGATGTGGACAGTCACACTGAGTATCAGTTCACAGTGTACGATGTGGACAGTCACACTGAGTATCTGTTCACAGTGTATGATGTGGAATTACACTGAGTATCAGTTCACAGTGTACGATGTGGCCAGTCACACTGAGTATCAGTTCACAGTGTACGATGTGGACAGTCACATTGAGCATAAGTTCACAGTGTTCGATGTGGACAGTCACACTGAGTATAAGTTCACAGCGTACGATGTGGACAGTCACACTGAGTATCAGTTCACAGTGTACGATGTGGACAGTAACTCTGTGTATCTGTTCACAGTGTACGATGTGGACAGTCACACTGAGTATCAGTTCACAGTGTACGATGAGGACAGTCACACTGAGTATCAGTTCACAGTGTACGATGTGGAATTACACTGAGTATCAGTTCACAGTGTACGATGTGGCCAGTCACACTGAGTATAAGTTAACAGTGTACGATGTGGACTGTTACTCTGAGTATCAGTTCACAGTGTACAATGTGGACAGTCAGACAGAGAATCAGTTCACAGAGTACGATGTGGACAGTAACTCTGAGTATCAGTTCACAGTGTACGATGTGGACAGTCGCACTTAGTATCGGTTCACAGTGTACGATGTGGACAGTCACATTGAGTATCAGTTCACAATGTACGATGTGGACAGTCGCACTGAGTATCAGATCACAATGTACGATGTGGACAGTCACACTGAGTATCAGTTCACAGTGTACGATGTGGACAGTAACTCTTAGTATCAGTTCACAGTGTACGATGTGGACAGTCACACTGAGTATCAGTTCACAGTGTACGATGTGGAATTACACTGAGTATCAGTTCACAGTGTACGATGTGGACAGTCACACTGAGCATCAGTTCATAGTGTACGATGTGGACAGTCACACTGAGTATCAGTTCACAGTGTACGATGTGGACAGTAACTCTGAGTATCAGTTCACAGTGTACGATGTGGACAGTCACACTGAGTATCAGTTCACAGTGTACAATGTGGACAGTCACACTGAGTATCAGTTCACAGTGTGCGATGTTGACAGTCACACTGAGTATCTGTTCACAGTGTACGATGTGGAATTACTCTGAGTATCAGTTCACAGTGTACTATGTGGACAGTAACTCTGAGTATCAGTTCACAGTGTACGATGTGGACAGTCACACTGAGTATCAGTTCACGGTGTACGATGTGGACAGTCACACTGAGTATCAGTTCACAATGTACGATGTGGAATTACACTGAGTATCAGTTCACAGTGTACGATGTGGACAGTAACTCTTAGTATCAGTTCACAGTGTACGATGTGGACAGTCACATTGAGCATAAGTTCACAGTGTTCGATGTGGACAGTCACACTGAGTATAAGTTCACAGCGTACGATGTGGACAGTCACACTGAGTATCAGTTCACAGTGTACGATGTGGACAGTAACTCTGTGTATCTGTTCACAGTGTACGATGTGGACAGTCACACTGAGTATCAGTTCACAGTGTACGATGAGGACAGTCACACTGAGTATCAGTTCACAGTGTACGATGTGGACAGTCACACTGATTATCTGTTCACAGTGTACGATGTGGAATTACACTGAGTATCAGTTCACAGTGTACGATGTGGCCAGTCACACTGAGTATAAGTTAACAGTGTACGATGTGGACTGTTACTCTGAGTATCAGTTCACAGTGTACAATGTGGACAGTCAGACAGAGAATCAGGTCACAGAGTACGATGTGGACAGTAACTCTGAGTATCAGTTCACAGTGTACGATGTGGACAGTCGCACTGAGTATCGGTTCACAGTGTACGATGTGGACAGTTACATTGAGTATCAGTTCACAATGTACGATGTGGACAGTCGCACTGAGTATCAGATCACAATGTACGATGTGGACAGTCACACTGAGTATCAGTTCACAGTCTACGATGTGGACAGTAACTCTTAGTATCAGTTCACAGTGTACGATGTGGACAGTCACACTGAGTATCAGTTCACAGTGTACGATGTGGAATTACACTGAGTATCAGTTCACAGTGTACGATGTGGACAGTCACACTGAGCATCAGTTCATAGTGTACGATGTGGACAGTCACACTGGGAATCAGGTCACAGTGTACGATGTGGAGAGTTACACTCAGTATCAGTTCACAGTGTACGATGTGGACAGTCACACTGAGTATCAGTTCACAGTGTACGATGTGGACAGTCACACGGAGTATCAGTTCACAGTGTGCGATGTGGACAGTCACACTGAGTATCTGTTCACAGTGTACGATGTGGAATTACTCTGAGTATCAGTTCACAGTGTACTATGTGGACAGTAACTCTGAGTATCAGTTCACAGTGTACGATGTGGACAGTCACACTGACTATCAGTTCACGGTGTACGATGTGGACAGTCACACTGAGTATCAGTTCACAATGTACGATGTGGAATTACACTGAGTATCAGTTCACAGTGTACGATGTGGACAGTAACTCTTAGTATCAGTTCACAGTGTACGATGTGGACAGTCACATTGAGCATAAGTTCACAGTGTTCGATGTGGACAGTCACACTGAGTATAAGTTCACAGCGTACGATGTGGACAGTCACACTGAGTATCAGTTCACAGTGTACGATGTGGACAGTAACTCTGTGTATCTGTTCACAGTGTACGATGTGGACAGTCACACTGAGTATCAGTTCACAGTGTACGATGAGGACAGTCACACTGAGTATCAGTTCACAGTGTACGATGTGGACAGTCACACTGAGTATCTGTTCACAGTGTACGATGTGGAATTACACTGAGTATCAGTTCACAGTGTACGATGTGGCCAGTCACACTGAGTATAAGTTAACAGTGTACGATGTGGACTGTTACTCTGAGTATCAGTTCACAGTGTACAATGTGGACAGTCAGACAGAGAATCAGTTCACAGAGTACGATGTGGACAGTAACTCTGAGTATCAGTTCACAGTGTACGATGTGGACAGTCGCACTGAGTATCGGTTCACAGTGTACGATGTGGACAGTCACATTGAGTATCAGTTCACAATGTACGATGTGGACAGTCGCACTGAGTATCAGATCACAATGTACGATGTGGACAGTCACACTGAGTATCAGTTCACAGTGTACGATGTGGACAGTAACTCTTAGTATCAGTTCACAGTGTACGATGTGGACAGTCACACTGAGTATCAATTCACAGTGTACGATGTGGAATTACACTGAGTATCAGTTCACAGTGTACGATGTGGACAGTCACACTGAGCATCAGTTCATAGTGTACGATGTGGACAGTCACACTGGGAATCAGTTCACAGTGTACGATGTGGACAGTTACACTCAGTATCAGTTCACAGTGTACGATGTGGACAGTCACACTGAGTATCAGTTCACAGTGTACGATGTGGACAGTCACACTGAGTATCAGTTCACAGTGTGCGATGTGGACAGTCACACTGAGTATCTGTTCACAGTGTACGATGTGGAATTACTCTGAGTATCAGTTCACAGTATACGATGTGGCCAGTCACACTGAGTATAAGTTAACAGAGTACGATGTGGACAGTAACTCTGAGTATCAGTTCACAGTGTACGATGTGGACAGTCGCACTGAGTATCGGTTCACAGTGTACGATGTGGACAGTCACATTGAGTATCAGTTCACAATGTACGATGTGGACAGTCGCACTGAGTATCAGATCACAATGTACGATGTGGACAGTCACACTGAGTATCAGTTCACAGTCTACGATGTGGACAGTAACTCTTAGTATCAGTTCACAGTGTACGATGTGGACAGTCACTCTGAGTATCAGTTCACAGTGTACGATGTGGAATTACACTGAGTATCAGTTCACAGTGTACGATGTGGACAGTCACACTGAGCATCAGTTCATAGTGTACGATGTGGACAGTCACACTGGGAATCAGGTCACAGTGTACGATGTGGACAGTTACACTCAGTATCAGTTCACAGTGTACGATGTGGACAGTCACACTGAGTATCAGTTCACAGTGTACGATGTGGACAGTCACACTGAGTATCAGTTCACAGTGTGCGATGTGGACAGTCACACTGAGTATCTGTTCACAGTGTACGATGTGGAATTACTCTGAGTATCAGTTCACAGTGTACTATGTGGACAGTAACTCTGAGTATCAGTTCACAGTGTACGATGTGGACAGTCACACTGAGTATCAGTTCACGGTGTACGATGTGGACAGTCACACTGAGTATCAGTTCACAGTGTTCGATGTGGACAGTCACACTGAGTATAAGTTCACGGTGTACCATGTGGACAGTTACATTGAGTATCAGTTCACAGTGTACGATGTGGACAGTCACACTGAGTATCAGTTCACAGTGTACGATGTGGACAGTCACACTGAGTATCTGTTCACAGTGTACGATGTGGAATTACACTGAGTATCAGTTCACAGTGTACGATGTGGCCAGTCACACTGAGTATAAGTTAACAGTGTACGATGTGGACTGTTACTCTGAGTATCAGTTCACAGTGTACAATGTGGACAGTCAGACAGAGAATCAGTTCACAGAGTACGATGTGGACAGTAACTCTGAGTATCAGTTCACAGTGTACGATGTGGACAGTCGCACTGAGTATCGGTTCACAGTGTACGATGTGGACAGTCACATTGAGTATCAGTTCACAATGTACGATGTGGACAGTCGCACTGAGTATCAGATCACAATGTACGATGTGGACAGTCACACTGAGTATCAGTTCACAGTGTACGATGTGGACAGTAACTCTTAGTATCAGTTCACAGTGTACGATGTGGACAGTCACACTGAGTATCAATTCACAGTGTACGATGTGGAATTACACTGAGTATCAGTTCACAGTGTACGATGTGGACAGTCACACTGAGCATCAGTTCATAGTGTACGATGTGGACAGTCACACTGGGAATCAGTTCACAGTGTACGATGTGGACAGTTACACTCAGTATCAGTTCACAGTGTACGATGTGGACAGTCACACTGAGTATCAGTTCACAGTGTACGATGTGGACAGTCACACTGAGTATCAGTTCACAGTGTGCGATGTGGACAGTCACACTGAGTATCTGTTCACAGTGTACGATGTGGAATTACTCTGAGTATCAGTTCACAGTGTACGATGTGGCCAGTCACACTGAGTATAAGTTAACAGAGTACGATGTGGACAGTAACTCTGAGTATCAGTTCACAGTGTACGATGTGGACAGTCGCACTGAGTATCGGTTCACAGTGTACGATGTGGACAGTCACATTGAGTATCAGTTCACAATGTACGATGTGGACAGTCGCACTGAGTATCAGATCACAATGTACGATGTGGACAGTCACACTGAGTATCAGTTCACAGTCTACGATGTGGACAGTAACTCTTAGTATCAGTTCACAGTGTACGATGTGGACAGTCACTCTGAGTATCAGTTCACAGTGTACGATGTGGAATTACACTGAGTATCAGTTCACAGTGTACGATGTGGACAGTCACACTGAGCATCAGTTCATAGTGTACGATGTGGACAGTCACACTGGGAATCAGGTCACAGTGTACGATGTGGACAGTTACACTCAGTATCAGTTCACAGTGTACGATGTGGACAGTCACACTGAGTATCAGTTCACAGTGTACGATGTGGACAGTCACACTGAGTATCAGTTCACAGTGTGCGATGTGGACAGTCACACTGAGTATCTGTTCACAGTGTACGATGTGGAATTACTCTGAGTATCAGTTCACAGTGTACTATGTGGACAGTAACTCTGAGTATCAGTTCACAGTGTACGATGTGGACAGTCACACTGAGTATCAGTTCACGGTGTACGATGTGGACAGTCACACTGAGTATCAGTTCACAGTGTTCGATGTGGACAGTCACACTGAGTATAAGTTCACGGTGTACCATGTGGACAGTTACATTGAGTATCAGTTCACAGTGTACGATGTGGACAGTCACACTCAGTATCAGTTCACGGTGTACCATGTGGACAGTTACATTGAGTATCAGTTCACAGTGTACGATGTGGAATTACACTGAGTATCAGTTCACAGTGTACGATGTGGACAGTAACTCTTAGTATCAGTTCACAGTGTACGATGTGGACAGTCACATTGAGCATAAGTTCACAGTGTTCGATGTGGACAGTCACACTGAGTATAAGTTCACAGCGTACGATGTGGACAGTCACACTGAGTATCAGTTCACAGTGTACGATGTGGACAGTAACTCTGTGTATCTGTTCAGAGTGTACGATGTGGACAGTCACACTGAGTATCAGTTCACAGTGTACGATGAGGACAGTCACACTGAGTATCAGTTCACAGTGTACGATGTGGACAGTCACACTGAGTATCTGTTCACAGTGTACGATGTGGAATTACACTGAGTATCAGTTCACAGTGTACGATGTGGCCAGTCACACTGAGTATAAGTTAACAGTGTACGATGTGGACTGTTACTCTGAGTATCAGTTCACAGTGTACAATGTGGACAGTCAGACAGAGAATCAGTTCACAGAGTACGATGTGGACAGTAACTCTGAGTATCAGTTCACAGTGTACGATGTGGACAGTCGCACTGAGTATCGGTTCACAGTGTACGATGTGGACAGTCACATTGAGTATCAGTTCACAATGTACGATGTGGACAGTCGCACTGAGTATCAGATCACAATGTACGATGTGGACAGTCACACTGAGTATCAGTTCACAGTGTACGATGTGGACAGTAACTCTTAGTATCAGTTCACAGTGTACGATGTGGACAGTCACACTGAGTATCAGTTCACAGTGTACGATGTGGAATTACACTGAGTATCAGTTCACAGTGTACGATGTGGACAGTCACACTGAGCATCAGTTCATAGTGTACGATGTGGACAGTCACACTGGGAATCAGTTCACAGTGTACGATGTGCACAGTTACACTCAGTATCAGTTCACAGTGTACGATGTGGACAGTCACACTGAGTATCAGTTCACAGTGTACGATGTGGACAGTCACACTGAGTATCAGTTCACAGTGTGCGATGTGGACAGTCACACTGAGTATCTGTTCACAGTGTACGATGTGGAATTACTCTGAGTATCAGTTCACAGTGTACTATGTGGACAGTAACTCTGAGTATCAGTTCACAGTGTACGATGTGGACAGTCACACTGAGTATCAGTTCACGGTGTACGATGTGGACAGTCACACTGAGTATCAGTTCACAATGTACGATGTGGAATTACACTGAGTATCAGTTCACAGTGTACGATGTGGACAGTAACTCTTAGTATCAGTTCACAGTGTACGATGTGGACAGTCACACTGAGCATCAGTTCATAGTGTACGATGTGGACAGTCACACCGAGTATAAGTTCACAGTGTACGATGTGGACAGTCACACTGAGCATCAGTTCATAGTGTACGATGTGGAATTACACTGAGTATCAGTTCACAGTGTACGATGTGGATAGTAACTCTGAGTATCAGTTCACAGTGTACGATGTGGACAATAACTCTGAGCATCAGTTCACAGTGTACAATGTGGACAGTCACACTGAGTATCACTTCACCGTATACGATGTGGACAGTCACACTGAGTATCAGTTCACAATGTACGATGTGGACAGTCGCACTGAGTATCAGATCACAATGTACGATATGGACAGTCACACTGAGTATCAGTTCACAGTGTACGATGTGGACAGTAACTCTTAGTATCAGTTCACAGTGTACGATGTGGACAGTCACACTGAGCATCAGTTCATAGTATACGATGTGGACAGTCACACCGAGTATAAGTTCACAGTGTTCGATGTGGACATTTACACTCAGTATCAGTTCACAGTGTACGATGTGGACAGTCACACTGAGTATCAGTTCACAGTGTACGATGTTGACAGTCACACTGAGTATCTGTTCACAGTGTACGATGTGGACAGTCACACTGAGTATCAGTTCACAGTGTACGATGTGGACAGTCACATTGAGCATAAGTTCACAGTGTTCGATGTGGACAGTCACACTGAGTATAAGTTCACAGCGTACGATGTGGGCAGTCACACTGAGTATCAGTTCACAGTGTACGATGTGGACAGTAACTCTGTGTATCTGTTCACAGTGTACGATGTGGACAGTCACACTGAGTATCAGTTCACAGTGTACGATGAGGACAGTCACACTGAGTATCAGTTCACAGTGTACGATGTGGACAGTCACACTGAGTATCTGTTCACAGTGTACGATGTGGAATTACACTATCAGTTCACACTGTACGATGTGGCCAGTCACACTGAGTATAAGTTAACAGTGTACGATGTGGACTGTTACTCTGAGTATCAGTTCACAGTGTACAATGTGGACAGTCAGACAGAGAATCAGTTCACAGAGTACGATGTGGACAGTAACTCTGAGTATCAGTTCACAGTGTACGATGTGGACAGTCGCACTGAGTATCGGTTCACAGTGTACGATGTGGACAGTCACATTGAGTATCAGTTCACAATGTACGATGTGGACAGTCGCACTGAGTATCAGATCACAATGTACGATGTGGACAGTCACACTGAGTATCAGTTCACAGTGTACGATGTGGACAGTAACTCTTAGTATCAGTTCACAGTGTACGATGTGGACAGTCACACTGAGTATCAGTTCACAGTGTACGATGTGGAATTACACTGAGTATCAGTTCACAGTGTACGATGTGGACAGTCACACTGAGCATCAGTTCATAGTGTACGATGTGGACAGTCACACTGAGTATCAGTTCACAGTGTACGATGTGGACAGTAACTCTGAGTATCAGTTCACAGTGTACGATGTGGACAGTCACACTGAGTATCAGTTCACAGTGTACAATGTGGACAGTCACACTGAGTATCAGTTCACAGTGTGCGATGTTGACAGTCACACTGAGTATCTGTTCACAGTGTACGATGTGGAATTACTCTGAGTATCAGTTCACAGTGTACTATGTGGACAGTAACTCTGAGTATCAGTTCACAGTGTACGATGTGGACAGTCACACTGAGTATCAGTTCACGGTGTACGATGTGGACAGTCACACTGAGTATCAGTTCACAATGTACGATGTGGAATTACACTGAGTATCAGTTCACAGTGTACGATGTGGACAGTAACTCTTAGTATCAGTTCACAGTGTACGATGTGGACAGTCACATTGAGCATAAGTTCACAGTGTTCGATGTGGACAGTCACACTGAGTATAAGTTCACAGCGTACGATGTGGACAGTCACACTGAGTATCAGTTCACAGTGTACGATGTGGACAGTAACTCTGTGTATCTGTTCACAGTGTACGATGTGGACAGTCACACTGAGTATCAGTTCACAGTGTACGATGAGGACAGTCACACTGAGTATCAGTTCACAGTGTACGATGTGGACAGTCACACTGAGTATCTGTTCACAGTGTACGATGTGGAATTACACTGAGTATCAGTTCACAGTGTACGATGTGGCCAGTCACACTGAGTATAAGTTAACAGTGTACGATGTGGACTGTTACTCTGAGTATCAGTTCACAGTGTACAATGTGGACAGTCAGACAGAGAATCAGGTCACAGAGTACGATGTGGACAGTAACTCTGAGTATCAGTTCACAGTGTACGATGTGGACAGTCGCACTGAGTATCGGTTCACAGTGTACGATGTGGACAGTCACATTGAGCATAAGTTCACAGTGTTCGATGTGGACAGTCACACTGAGTATAAGTTCACAGCGTACGATGTGGACAGTCACACTGAGTATCAGTTCACAGTGTACGATGTGGACAGTAACTCTGTGTATCTGTTCACAGTGTACGATGTGGACAGTCACACTGAGTATCAGTTCACAGTGTACGATGAGGACAGTCACACTGAGTATCAGTTCACAGTGTACGATGTGGACAGTCACACTGATTATCTGTTCACAGTGTACGATGTGGAATTACACTGAGTATCAGTTCACAGTGTACGATGTGGCCAGTCACACTGAGTATAAGTTAACAGTGTACGATGTGGACTGTTACTCTGAGTATCAGTTCACAGTGTACAATGTGGACAGTCAGACAGAGAATCAGTTCACAGAGTACGATGTGGACAGTAACTCTGAGTATCAGTTCACAGTGTACGATGTGGACAGTCGCACTGAGTATCGGTTCACAGTGTACGATGTGGACAGTCACATTGAGTATCAGTTCACAATGTACGATGTGGACAGTCGCACTGAGTATCAGATCACAATGTACGATGTGGACAGTCACACTGAGTATCAGTTCACAGTGTACGATGTGGACAGTAACTCTTAGTATCAGTTCACAGTGTACGATGTGGACAGTCACACTGAGTATCAGTTCACAGTGTACGATGTGGAATTACACTGAGTATCAGTTCACAGTGTACGATGTGGACAGTCACACTGAGCATCAGTTCATAGTGTACGATGTGGACAGTCACACTGGGAATCAGTTCACAGTGTACGATGTGCACAGTTACACTCAGTATCAGTTCACAGTGTACGATGTGGACAGTCACACTGAGTATCAGTTCACAGTGTACGATGTGGACAGTCACACTGAGTATCAGTTCACAGTGTGCGATGTGGACAGTCACACTGAGTATCTGTTCACAGTGTACGATGTGGAATTACTCTGAGTATCAGTTCACAGTGTACTATGTGGACAGTAACTCTGAGTATCAGTTCACAGTGTACGATGTGGACAGTCACACTGAGTATCAGTTCACGGTGTACGATGTGGACAGTCACACTGAGTATCAGTTCACAATGTACGATGTGGAATTACACTGAGTATCAGTTCACAGTGTACGATGTGGACAGTAACTCTTAGTATCAGTTCACAGTGTACGATGTGGACAGTCACACTGAGCATCAGTTCATAGTGTACGATGTGGACAGTCACACCGAGTATAAGTTCACAGTGTACGATGTGGACAGTCACACTGAGCATCAGTTCATAGTGTACGATGTGGAATTACACTGAGTATCAGTTCACAGTGTACGATGTGGATAGTAACTCTGAGTATCAGTTCACAGTGTACGATGTGGACAGTCACACTGAGTATCAGTTCACAGTGTACGATGAGGACAGTCACACTGAGTATCAGTTCACAGTGTACGATGTGGACAGTCACACTGAGTATCTGTTCACAGTGTACGATGTGGAATTACACTATCAGTTCACAGTGTACGATGTGGCCAGTCACACTGAGTATCAGTTCACAGTGTGCGATGTGGACAGTCACACTGAGTATCTGTTCACAGTGTACGATGTGGAATTACTCTGAGTATCAGTTCACAGTGTACTATGTGGACAGTAACTCTGAGTATCAGTTCACAGTGTACGATGTGGACAGTCACACTGAGTATCAGTTCACGGTGTACGATGTGGACAGTCACACTGAGTATCAGTTCACAATGTACGATGTGGAATTACACTGAGTATCAGTTCACAGTGTACGATGTGGACAGTAACTCTTAGTATCAGTTCACAGTGTACGATGTGGACAGTCACACTGAGCATCAGTTCATAGTGTACGATGTGGACAGTCACACCGAGTATAAGTTCACAGTGTACGATGTGGACAGTCACACTGAGCATCAGTTCATAGTGTACGATGTGGAATTACACTGAGTATCAGTTCACAGTGTACGATGTGGATAGTAACTCTGAGTATCAGTTCACAGTGTACGATGTGGACAATAACTCTGAGCATCAGTTCACAGTGTACAATGTGGACAGTCACACTGAGTATCACTTCACCGTATACGATGTGGACAGTCACACTGAGTATCAGTTCACAATGTACGATGTGGACAGTCGCACTGAGTATCAGATCACAATGTACGATATGGACAGTCACACTGAGTATCAGTTCACAGTGTACGATGTGGACAGTAACTCTTAGTATCAGTTCACAGTGTACGATGTGGACAGTCACACTGAGCATCAGTTCATAGTATACGATGTGGACAGTCACACCGAGTATAAGTTCACAGTGTTCGATGTGGACATTTACACTCAGTATCAGTTCACAGTGTACGATGTGGACAGTCACACTGAGTATCAGTTCACAGTGTACGATGTTGACAGTCACACTGAGTATCTGTTCACAGTGTACGATGTGGACAGTCACACTGAGTATCAGTTCACAGTGTACGATGTGGACAGTCACATTGAGCATAAGTTCACAGTGTTCGATGTGGACAGTCACACTGAGTATAAGTTCACAGCGTACGATGTGGGCAGTCACACTGAGTATCAGTTCACAGTGTACGATGTGGACAGTAACTCTGTGTATCTGTTCACAGTGTACGATGTGGACAGTCACACTGAGTATCAGTTCACAGTGTACGATGAGGACAGTCACACTGAGTATCAGTTCACAGTGTACGATGTGGACAGTCACACTGAGTATCTGTTCACAGTGTACGATGTGGAATTACACTATCAGTTCACACTGTACGATGTGGCCAGTCACACTGAGTATAAGTTAACAGTGTACGATGTGGACTGTTACTCTGAGTATCAGTTCACAGTGTACAATGTGGACAGTCAGACAGAGAATCAGTTCACAGAGTACGATGTGGACAGTAACTCTGAGTATCAGTTCACAGTGTACGATGTGGACAGTCGCACTGAGTATCGGTTCACAGTGTACGATGTGGACAGTCACATTGAGTATCAGTTCACAATGTACGATGTGGACAGTCGCACTGAGTATCAGATCACAATGTACGATGTGGACAGTCACACTGAGTATCAGTTCACAGTGTACGATGTGGACAGTAACTCTTAGTATCAGTTCACAGTGTACGATGTGGACAGTCACACTGAGTATCAGTTCACAGTGTACGATGTGGAATTACACTGAGTATCAGTTCACAGTGTACGATGTGGACAGTCACACTGAGCATCAGTTCATAGTGTACGATGTGGACAGTCACACTGAGTATCAGTTCACAGTGTACGATGTGGACAGTAACTCTGAGTATCAGTTCACAGTGTACGATGTGGACAGTCACACTGAGTATCAGTTCACAGTGTACAATGTGGACAGTCACACTGAGTATCAGTTCACAGTGTGCGATGTTGACAGTCACACTGAGTATCTGTTCACAGTGTACGATGTGGAATTACTCTGAGTATCAGTTCACAGTGTACTATGTGGACAGTAACTCTGAGTATCAGTTCACAGTGTACGATGTGGACAGTCACACTGAGTATCAGTTCACGGTGTACGATGTGGACAGTCACACTGAGTATCAGTTCACAATGTACGATGTGGAATTACACTGAGTATCAGTTCACAGTGTACGATGTGGACAGTAACTCTTAGTATCAGTTCACAGTGTACGATGTGGACAGTCACATTGAGCATAAGTTCACAGTGTTCGATGTGGACAGTCACACTGAGTATAAGTTCACAGCGTACGATGTGGACAGTCACACTGAGTATCAGTTCACAGTGTACGATGTGGACAGTAACTCTGTGTATCTGTTCACAGTGTACGATGTGGACAGTCACACTGAGTATCAGTTCACAGTGTACGATGAGGACAGTCACACTGAGTATCAGTTCACAGTGTACGATGTGGACAGTCACACTGAGTATCTGTTCACAGTGTACGATGTGGAATTACACTGAGTATCAGTTCACAGTGTACGATGTGGCCAGTCACACTGAGTATAAGTTAACAGTGTACGATGTGGACTGTTACTCTGAGTATCAGTTCACAGTGTACAATGTGGACAGTCAGACAGAGAATCAGGTCACAGAGTACGATGTGGACAGTAACTCTGAGTATCAGTTCACAGTGTACGATGTGGACAGTCGCACTGAGTATCGGTTCACAGTGTACGATGTGGACAGTCACATTGAGCATAAGTTCACAGTGTTCGATGTGGACAGTCACACTGAGTATAAGTTCACAGCGTACGATGTGGACAGTCACACTGAGTATCAGTTCACAGTGTACGATGTGGACAGTAACTCTGTGTATCTGTTCACAGTGTACGATGTGGACAGTCACACTGAGTATCAGTTCACAGTGTACGATGAGGACAGTCACACTGAGTATCAGTTCACAGTGTACGATGTGGACAGTCACACTGATTATCTGTTCACAGTGTACGATGTGGAATTACACTGAGTATCAGTTCACAGTGTACGATGTGGCCAGTCACACTGAGTATAAGTTAACAGTGTACGATGTGGACTGTTACTCTGAGTATCAGTTCACAGTGTACAATGTGGACAGTCAGACAGAGAATCAGGTCACAGAGTACGATGTGGACAGTAACTCTGAGTATCAGTTCACAGTGTACGATGTGGACAGTCGCACTGAGTATCGGTTCACAGTGTACGATGTGGACAGTTACATTGAGTATCAGTTCACAATGTACGATGTGGACAGTCGCACTGAGTATCAGATCACAATGTACGATGTGGACAGTCACACTGAGTATCAGTTCACAGTCTACGATGTGGACAGTAACTCTTAGTATCAGTTCACAGTGTACGATGTGGACAGTCACACTGAGTATCAGTTCACAGTGTACGATGTGGAATTACACTGAGTATCAGTTCACAGTGTACGATGTGGACAGTCACACTGAGCATCAGTTCATAGTGTACGATGTGGACAGTCACACTGGGAATCAGGTCACAGTGTACGATGTGGAGAGTTACACTCAGTATCAGTTCACAGTGTACGATGTGGACAGTCACACTGAGTATCAGTTCACAGTGTACGATGTGGACAGTCACACGGAGTATCAGTTCACAGTGTGCGATGTGGACAGTCACACTGAGTATCTGTTCACAGTGTACGATGTGGAATTACTCTGAGTATCAGTTCACAGTGTACTATGTGGACAGTAACTCTGAGTATCAGTTCACAGTGTACGATGTGGACAGTCACACTGACTATCAGTTCACGGTGTACGATGTGGACAGTCACACTGAGTATCAGTTAACAATGTACGATGTGGAATTACACTGAGTATCAGTTCACAGTGTACGATGTGGACAGTAACTCTTAGTATCAGTTCACAGTGTACGATGTGGACAGTCACATTGAGCATAAGTTCACAGTGTTCGATGTGGACAGTCACACTGAGTATAAGTTCACAGCGTACGATGTGGACAGTCACACTGAGTATCAGTTCACAGTGTACGATGTGGACAGTAACTCCGTGTATCTGTTCACAGTGTACGATGTGGACAGTCACACTGAGTATCAGTTCACAGTGTACGATGAGGACAGTCACACTGAGTATCAGTTCACAGTGTACGATGTGGACAGTCACACTGAGTATCTGTTCACAGTGTACGATGTGGAATTACACTGAGTATCAGTTCACAGTGTACGATGTGGCCAGTCACACTGAGTATAAGTTAACAGTGTACGATGTGGACTGTTACTCTGAGTATCAGTTCACAGTGTACAATGTGGACAGTCAGACAGAGAATCAGTTCACAGAGTACGATGTGGACAGTAACTCTGAGTATCAGTTCACAGTGTACGATGTGGACAGTCGCACTGAGTATCGGTTCACAGTGTACGATGTGGACAGTCACATTGAGTATCAGTTCGCAATGTACGATGTGGACAGTCGCACTGAGTATCAGATCACAATGTACGATGTGGACAGTCACACTGAGTATCAGTTCACAGTGTACGATGTGGACAGTACCTCTTAGTATCAGTTCACAGTGTACGATGTGGACAGTCACACTGAGTATCAATTCACAGTGTACGATGTGGAATTACACTGAGTATCAGTTCACAGTGTACGATGTGGACAGTCACACTGAGCATCAGTTCATAGTGTACGATGTGGACAGTCACACTGGGAATCAGTTCACAGTGTACGATGTGGACAGTTACACTCAGTATCAGTTCACAGTGTACGATGTGGACAGTCACACTGAGTATCAGTTCACAGTGTACGATGTGGACAGTCACACTGAGTATCAGTTCACAGTGTGCGATGTGGACAGTCACACTGAGTATCTGTTCACAGTGTACGATGTGGAATTACTCTGAGTATCAGTTCACAGTGTACGATGTGGCCAGTCACACTGAGTATAAGTTAACAGAGTACGATGTGGACAGTAACTCTGAGTATCAGTTCACAGTGTACGATGTGGACAGTCGCACTGAGTATCGGTTCACAGTGTACGATGTGGACAGTCACATTGAGTATCAGTTCACAATGTACGATGTGGACAGTCGCACTGAGTATCAGATCACAATGTACGATGTGGACAGTCACACTGAGTATCAGTTCACAGTCTACGATGTGGACAGTAACTCTTAGTATCAGTTCACAGTGTACGATGTGGACAGTCACTCTGAGTATCAGTTCACAGTGTACGATGTGGAATTACACTGAGTATCAGTTCACAGTGTACGATGTGGACAGTCACACTGAGCATCAGTTCATAGTGTACGATGTGGACAGTCACACTGGGAATCAGGTCACAGTGTACGATGTGGACAGTTACACTCAGTATCAGTTCACAGTGTACGATGTGGACAGTCACACTGAGTATCAGTTCACAGTGTACGATGTGGACAGTCACACTGAGTATCAGTTCACAGTGTGCGATGTGGACAGTCACACTGAGTATCTGTTCACAGTGTACGATGTGGAATTACTCTGAGTATCAGTTCACAGTGTACTATGTGGACAGTAACTCTGAGTATCAGTTCACAGTGTACGATGTGGACAGTCACACTGAGTATCAGTTCACGGTGTACGATGTGGACAGTCACACTGAGTATCAGTTCACAGTGTTCGATGTGGACAGTCACACTGAGTATAAGTTCACGGTGTACCATGTGGACAGTTACATTGAGTATCAGTTCACAGTGTACGATGTGGACAGTCACACTCAGTATCAGTTCACGGTGTACCATGTGGACAGTTACATTGAGTATCAGTTCACAGTGTACGATGTGGAATTACACTGAGTATCAGTTCACAGTGTACGATGTGGACAGTAACTCTTAGTATCAGTTCACAGTGTACGATGTGGACAGTCACATTGAGCATAAGTTCACAGTGTTCGATGTGGACAGTCACACTGAGTATAAGTTCACAGCGTACGATGTGGACAGTCACACTGAGTATCAGTTCACAGTGTACGATGTGGACAGTAACTCTGTGTATCTGTTCAGAGTGTACGATGTGGACAGTCACACTGAGTATCAGTTCACAGTGTACGATGAGGACAGTCACACTGAGTATCAGTTCACAGTGTACGATGTGGACAGTCACACTGAGTATCTGTTCACAGTGTACGATGTGGAATTACACTGAGTATCAGTTCACAGTGTACGATGTGGCCAGTCACACTGAGTATAAGTTAACAGTGTACGATGTGGACTGTTACTCTGAGTATCAGTTCACAGTGTACAATGTGGACAGTCAGACAGAGAATCAGTTCACAGAGTACGATGTGGACAGTAACTCTGAGTATCAGTTCACAGTGTACGATGTGGACAGTCGCACTGAGTATCGGTTCACAGTGTACGATGTGGACAGTCACATTGAGTATCAGTTCACAATGTACGATGTGGACAGTCGCACTGAGTATCAGATCACAATGTACGATGTGGACAGTCACACTGAGTATCAGTTCACAGTGTACGATGTGGACAGTAACTCTTAGTATCAGTTCACAGTGTACGATGTGGACAGTCACACTGAGTATCAGTTCACAGTGTACGATGTGGAATTACACTGAGTATCAGTTCACAGTGTACGATGTGGACAGTCACACTGAGCATCAGTTCATAGTGTACGATGTGGACAGTCACACTGGGAATCAGTTCACAGTGTACGATGTGGACAGTTACACTCAGTATCAGTTCACAGTGTACGATGTGGACAGTCACACTGAGTATCAGTTCACAGTGTACGATGTGGACAGTCACACTGAGTATCAGTTCACAGTGTGCGATGTGGACAGTCACACTGAGTATCTGTTCACAGTGTACGATGTGGAATTACTCTGAGTATCAGTTCACAGTGTACTATGTGGACAGTAACTCTGAGTATCAGTTCACAGTGTACGATGTGGACAGTCACACTGAGTATCAGTTCACGGTGTACGATGTGGACAGTCACACTGAGTATCAGTTCACAATGTACGATGTGGAATTACACTGAGTATCAGTTCACAGTGTACGATGTGGACAGTAACTCTTAGTATCAGTTCACAGTGTACGATGTGGACAGTCACACTGAGCATCAGTTCATAGTGTACGATGTGGACAGTCACACCGAGTATAAGTTCACAGTGTACGATGTGGACAGTCACACTGAGCATCAGTTCATAGTGTACGATGTGGAATTACACTGAGTATCAGTTCACAGTGTACGATGTGGATAGTAACTCTGAGTATCAGTTCACAGTGTACGATGTGGACAATAACTCTGAGCATCAGTTCACAGTGTACAATGTGGACAGTCACACTGAGTATCACTTCACCGTATACGATGTGGACAGTCACACTGAGTATCAGTTCACAATGTACGATGTGGACAGTCGCACTGAGTATCAGATCACAATGTACGATATGGACAGTCACACTGAGTATCAGTTCACAGTGTACGATGTGGACAGTAACTCTTAGTATCAGTTCACAGTGTACGATGTGGACAGTCACACTGAGCATCAGTTCATAGTATACGATGTGGACAGTCACACCGAGTATAAGTTCACAGTGTTCGATGTGGACAGTTACACTCAGTATCAGTTCACAGTGTACGATGTGGACAGTCACACTGAGTATCAGTTCACAGTGTACGATGTGGACAGTCACACTGAGTATCTGTTCACAGTGTACGATGTGGACAGTCACACTGAGTATCAGTTCACAGTGTACGATGTGGACAGTCACATTGAGCATAAGTTCACAGTGTTCGATGTGGACAGTCACACTGAGTATAAGTTCACAGCGTACGATGTGGACAGTCACACTGAGTATCAGTTCACAGTGTACGATGTGGACAGTAACTCTGTGTATCTGTTCACAGTGTACGATGTGGACAGTCACACTGAGTATCAGTTCACAGTGTACGATGAGGACAGTCACACTGAGTATCAGTTCACAGTGTACGATGTGGACAGTCACACTGAGTATCTGTTCACAGTGTACGATGTGGACAGTCACACTGAGTATCTGTTCACAGTGTACGATGTGGAATTACACTATCAGTTCACAGTGTACGATGTGGCCAGTCACACTGAGTATCAGTTCACAGTGTGCGATGTGGACAGTCACACTGAGTATCTGTTCACAGTGTACGATGTGGAATTACTCTGAGTATCAGTTCACAGTGTACAATGTGGACAGTCAGACAGAGAATCAGTTCACAGAGTACGATGTGGACAGTAACTCTGAGTATCAGTTCACAGTGTACGATGTGGACAGTCAGACAGAGAATCAGTTCACAGAGTACGATGTGGACAGTCACACGGAGTATCAGTTCACAGTGTACGATGTGGACAGTCGCACTGAGTATCGGTTCACAGTGTACGATGTGGACAGTCACATTGAGTATCAGTTCACAATGTACGATGTGGACAGTCGCACTGAGTATCAGATCACAATGTACGATGTGGACAGTCACACTGAGTATCAGTTCACAGTGTACGATGTGGACAGTAACTCTTAGTATCAGTTCACAGTGTACGATGTGGACAGTCACACTGAGTATCAGTTCACAGTGTACGATGTGGAATTACACTGAGTATCAGTTCACAGTGTACGATGTGGACAGTCACACTGAGCATCAGTTCATAGTGTACGATGTGGACAGTCACACTGGGAATCAGTTCACAGTGTACGATGTGGACAGTTACACTCAGTATCAGTTCACAGTGTACGATGTGGACAGTCACACTGAGTATCAGTTCACAGTGTACGATGTGGACAGTCACACTGAGTATCAGTTCACACTGTGCGATGTGGACAGTCACACTGAGTATCTGTTCACAGTGTACGATGTGGAATTACTCTGAGTATCAGTTCACAGTGTACTATGTGGACAGTAACTCTGAGTATCAGTTCACAGTGTACGATGTGGACAGTCACACTGAGTATCAGTTCACGGTGTACGATGTGGACAGTCACACTGAGTATCAGTTCACAATGTACGATGTGGAATTACACTGAGTATCAGTTCACAGTGTACGATGTGGACAGTAACTCTTAGTATCAGTTCACAGTGTACGATGTAGACAGTCACATTGAGCATAAGTTCACAGTGTTCGATGTGGACAGTCACACTGAGTATAAGTTCACAGCGTACGATGTGGACAGTCACACTGAGTATCAGTTCACAGTGTACGATGTGGACAGTAACTCTGTGTCTCTGTTCACAGTGTACGATGTGGACAGTCACACTGAGTATCAGTTCACAGTGTACGATGAGGACAGTCACACTGAGTATCAGTTCACAGTGTACGATGTGGACAGTCACACTGAGTATCTGTTCACAGTGTACGATGTGGAATTACACTGAGTATCAGTTCACAGTGTACGATGTGGCCACTCACACTGAGTATAAGTTAACAGTGTACGATGTGGACTGTTACTCTGAGTATCAGTTCACAGTGTACAATGTGGACAGTCAGACAGAGAATCAGTTCACAGAGTACGATGTGGACAGTAACTCTGAGTATCAGTTCACAGTGTACGATGTGGACAGTCGCACTGAGTATCGGTTCACAGTGTACGATGTGGACAGTCACATTGAGTATCAGTTCACAATGTACGATGTGGACAGTCGCACTGAGTATCAGATCACAATGTACGATGTGGACAGTCACACTGAGTATCAGTTCACAGTGTACGATGTGGACAGTAACTCTTAGTATCAGTTCACAGTGTACGATGTGGACAGTCACACTGAGTATCAGTTCACAGTGTACGATGTGGAATTACACTGAGTATCAGTTCACAGTGTACGATGTGGACAGTCACACTGAGCATCAGTTCATAGTGTACGATGTGGACAGTCACACTGGGAATCAGTTCACAGTGTACGATGTGGACAGTTACACTCAGTATCAGTTCACAGTGTACGATGTGGACAGTCACACTGAGTATCAGTTCACAGTGTACGATGTGGACAGTCACACTGAGTATCAGTTCACAGTGTGCGATGTGGACAGTCACACTGAGTATCTGTTCACAGTGTACGATGTGGAATTACTCTGAGTATCAGTTCACAGTGTACTATGTGGACAGTAACTCTGAGTATCAGTTCACAGTGTACGATGTGGACAGTCACACTGAGTATCAGTTCACGGTGTACGATGTGGACAGTCACACTGAGTATCAGTTCACAATGTACGATGTGGAATTACACTGAGTATCAGTTCACAGTGTACGATGTGGACAGTAACTCTTAGTATCAGTTCACAGTGTACGATGTGGACAGTCACATTGAGCATAAGTTCACAGTGTTCGATGTGGACAGTCACACTGAGTATCAGTTCACAGCGTACGATGTGGACAGTCACACTGAGTATCAGTTCACAGTGTACGATGTGGACAGTAACTCTGTGTCTCTGTTCACAGTGTACGATGTGGACAGTCACACTGAGTATCAGTTCACAGTGTACGATGAGGACAGTCACACTGAGTATCAGTTCACAGTGTACGATGTGGACAGTCACACTGAGTATCTGTTCACAGTGTACGATGTGGAATTACACTGAGTATCAGTTCACAGTGTACGATGTGGCCACTCACACTGAGTATAAGTTAACAGTGTACGATGTGGACTGTTACTCTGAGTATCAGTTCACAGTGTACAATGTGGACAGTCAGACAGAGAATCAGTTCACAGAGTACGATGTGGACAGTAACTCTGAGTATCAGTTCACAGTGTACGATGTGGACAGTCGCACTGAGTATCGGTTCACAGTGTACGATGTGGACAGTCACATTGAGTATCAGTTCACAATGTACGATGTGGACAGTCGCACTGAGTATCAGATCACAATGTACGATGTGGACAGTCACACTGAGTATCAGTTCACAGTGTACGAAGTGGACAGTAACTCTTAGTATCAGTTCACAGTGTACGATGTGGACAGTCACACTGAGTATCAGTTCACAGTGTACGATGTGGAATTACACTGAGTATCAGTTCACAGTGTACGATGTGGACAGTCACACTGAGCATCAGTTCATAGTGTACGATGTGGACAGTCACACTGGGAATCAGTTCACAGTGTACGATGTGGACAGTTACACTCAGTATCAGTTCACAGTGTACGATGTGGACAGTCACACTGAGTATCAGTTCACAGTGTACGATGTGGACAGTCACACTGAGTATCAGTTCACAGTGTGCGATGTGGACAGTCACACTGAGTATCTGTTCACAGTGTACGATGTGGAATTACTCTGAGTATCAGTTCACAGTGTACTATGTGGACAGTAACTCTGAGTATCAGTTCACAGTGTACGATGTGGACAGTCACACTGAGTATCAGTTCACGGTGTACGATGTGGACAGTCACACTGAGTATCAGTTCACAATGTACGATGTGGAATTACACTGAGTATCAGTTCACAGTGTACGATGTGGACAGTAACTCTTAGTATCAGTTCACAGTGTACGATGTGGACAGTCACATTGAGCATAAGTTCACAGTGTTCGATGTGGACAGTCACACTGAGTATCAGTTCACAGTGTACGATGTGGACAGTCACACTGGGAATCAGTTCACAGTGTACGATGTGGACAGTTACACTCAGTATCAGTTCACAGTGTACGATGTGGACAGTCACACTGAGTATCAGTTCACAGTGTACGATGTGGACAGTCACACTGAGTATCAGTTCACAGTGTGCGATGTGGACAGTCACACTGAGTATCTGTTCACAGTGTACGATGTGGAATTACTCTGAGTATCAGTTCACAGTGTACTATGTGGACAGTAACTCTGAGTATCTGTTCACAGTGTACGATGTGGACAGTAACTCTTAGTATCAGTTCACAGTGTACGATGTGGACAGTCACATTGAGCATAAGTTCACAGTGTTCGATGTGGACAGTCACACTGAGTATAAGTTCACAACGTACGATGTGGACAGTCACACTGAGTATCAGTTCACAGTGTACGATGTGGACAGTAACTCTGTGTATCTGTTCACAGTGTACGATGTGGACAGTCACACTGAGTATCAGTTCACAGTGTACGATGAGGACAGTCACACTGAGTATCAGTTCACAGTGTACGATGTGGACAGTCACACTGAGTATCTGTTCACAGTGTACGATGTGGAATTACACTATCAGTTCACAGTGTACGATGTGGCCAGTCACACTGAGTATAAGTTAACAGTGTACGATGTGGACTGTTACTCTGAGTATCAGTTCACAGTGTACAATGTGGACAGTCAGACAGAGAATCAGTTCACAGAGTACGATGTGGACAGTAACTCTGAGTATCAGTTCACAGTGTACGATGTGGACAGTCGCACTGAGTATCGGTTCACAGTGTACGATGTGGACAGTCACATTGAGTATCAGTTCACAATGTACGATGTGGACAGTCGCACTGAGTATCAGATCACAATGTACGATGTGGACAGTCACACTGAGTATCAGTTCACAGTGTACGATGTGGACAGTAACTCTTAGTATCAGTTCACAGTGTACGATGTGGACAGTCACACTGAGCATCAGTTCATAGTGTACGATGTGGACAGTCACACTGGGAATCAGTTCACAGTGTACGATGTGGACAGTTACACTCAGTATCAGTTCACAGTGTACGATGTGGACAGTCACACTGAGTATCAGTTCACAGTGTACGATGTGGACAGTCACACTGAGCATCAGTTCACAGTGTACGATGTGGACAGTAACTCTTAGTATCAGTTCACAGTGTACGATGTGGACAGTCACACTGAGTATCAGTTCACAGTGTACGATGTGGACAGTTACACTCAGTATCAGTTCACAGTGTACGATGTGGACAGTCACACTGAGTATCAGTTCACAGTGTACGATGTGGACAGTCACACTGAGCATCAGTTCACAGTGTACGATGTGGACAGTAACTCTTAGTATCAGTTCACAGTGTACGATGTGGACAGTCACACTCAGTATCAGTTCACAGTGTACGATGTGGACAGTCACACTGAGTATCAGTTCACCGTGTACGATGTGGAATTACACTGAGTATCAGATCACAGTGTACGATGTGGACAGTCACACTGAGCATCAGTTCATAGTGTACGATGTGGACAGTCACACTGGGAATCAGTTCACAGTGTACGATGTGGACAGTTACACTCAGTATCAGTTCACAGTGTACGATGTGGACAGTCACACTGAGTATCAGTTCACAGTGTACGATGTGGACAGTCACGCTGAGTATCAGTTCACAGTGTACGATGTGGACAGTCACACTGTGTATCAGTTCACTGTGTACGATGTGGACAGTCACACTGAGTATCAGTTCACAGTGTGCGATGTGGACAGTCACACTGAGTATCTGTTCACAGTGTACGATGTGGAATTACTCTGAGTATCAGTTCACAGTGTACTATGTGGACAGTAACTCTGAGTATCTGTTCACAGTGTACGATGTGGACAGTCACACTGAGTATCAGTTCACAATGTACGATGTGGAATTACACTGAGTATCAGTTCACAGTGTACGATGTGGACAGTAACTCTTAGTATCAGTTCACAGTGTACGATGTGGACAGTCACACTGAGCATCAGTTCATAGTGTACGATGTGGACAGTCACACCGAGTATAAGTTCACAGTGTACGATGTGGACAGTCACACTGAGCATCAGTTCATAGTGTACAATGTGGAATTACACTGAGTATCAGTTCACAGTGTACGATGTGGATAGTAACTCTGAGTATCAGTTCACAGTGTACGATGTGGACAGTAACTCTGAGCATCATTTCACAGTATACGATGTGGACAGTCACACTGAGTATCAGTTCACCGTGTACGATGTGGACAGTCACACTGAGTATCAGTTCACAATGTACGATGTGGACAGTAACTCTGAGTATCAGTTCACAGTGTACGATGTGGACAGTCGCACTGAGTATCAGATCACAATGTACGATATGGACAGTCACACTGAGTATCAGTTCACAGTGTACGATGTGGACAGTAACTCTTAGTATCAGTTCACAGTGTACGATGTGGACAGTCACACTGAGCATCAGTTCATAGTATACGATGTGGACAGTCACACCGAGTATAAGTTCACAGTGTTCGATGTGGACAGTTACACTCAGTATCAGTTCACAGTGTACGATATGGACAGTCACACTGAGTATCAGTTCACAGTGTACGATGTGGACAGTCACACTGAGTATCTGTTCACAGTGTACGATGTGGACAGTCACACTGAGTATCAGTTCACAGTGTACGATGTGGACAGTCACATTGAGCATAAGTTCACAGTGTTCGATGTGGACAGTCACACTGAGTATAAGTTCACAGCGTACGATGTGGATAGTAACTCTGAGTATCAGTTCACAGTGTACGATGTGGACAATAACTCTGAGCATCAGTTCACAGTGTACAATGTGGACAGTCACACTGAGTATCACTTCACCGTATACGATGTGGACAGTCACACTGAGTATCAGTTCACAATGTACGATGTGGACAGTCGCACTGAGTATCAGATCACAATGTACGATATGGACAGTCACACTGAGTATCAGTTCACAGTGTACGATGTGGACAGTAACTCTTAGTATCAGTTCACAGTGTACGATGTGGACAGTCACACTGAGCATCAGTTCATAGTATACGATGTGGACAGTCACACCGAGTATAAGTTCACAGTGTTCGATGTGGACAGTTACACTCAGTATCAGTTCACAGTGTACGATGTGGACAGTCACACTGAGTATCAGTTCACAGTGTACGATGTGGACAGTCACACTGAGTATCTGTTCACAGTGTACGATGTGGACAGTCACACTGAGTATCAGTTCACAGTGTACGATGTGGACAGTCACATTGAGCATAAGTTCACAGTGTTCGATGTGGACAGTCACACTGAGTATAAGTTCACAGCGTACGATGTGGACAGTCACACTGAGTATCAGTTCACAGTGTACGATGTGGACAGTAACTCTGTGTATCTGTTCACAGTGTACGATGTGGACAGTCACACTGAGTATCAGTTCACAGTGTACGATGAGGACAGTCACACTGAGTATCAGTTCACAGTGTACGATGTGGACAGTCACACTGAGTATCTGTTCACAGTGTACGATGTGGAATTACACTATCAGTTCACACTGTACGATGTGGCCAGTCACACTGAGTATAAGTTAACAGTGTACGATGTGGACTGTTACTCTGAGTATCAGTTCACAGTGTACAATGTGGACAGTCAGACAGAGAATCAGTTCACAGAGTACGATGTGGACAGTAACTCTGAGTATCAGTTCACAGTGTACGATGTGGACAGTCAGACAGAGAATCAGTTCACAGAGTACGATGTGGACAGTCACACGGAGTATCAGTTCACAGTGTACGATGTGGACAGTCGCACTGAGTATCGGTTCACAGTGTACGATGTGGACAGTCACATTGAGTATCAGTTCACAATGTACGATGTGGACAGTCGCACTGAGTATCAGATCACAATGTACGATGTGGACAGTCACACTGAGTATCAGTTCACAGTGTACGATGTGGACAGTAACTCTTAGTATCAGTTCACAGTGTACGATGTGGACAGTCACACTGAGTATCAGTTCACAGTGTACGATGTGGAATTACACTGAGTATCAGTTCACAGTGTACGATGTGGACAGTCACACTGAGCATCAGTTCATAGTGTACGATGTGGACAGTCACACAGGGAATCAGTTCACAGTGTACGATGTGGACAGTTACACTCAGTATCAGTTCACAGTGTACGATGTGGACAGTCACACTGAGTATCAGTTCACAGTGTACGATGTGGACAGTCACACTGAGTATCAGTTCACACTGTGCGATGTGGACAGTCACACTGAGTATCTGTTCACAGTGTACGATGTGGAATTACTCTGAGTATCAGTTCACAGTGTACTATGTGGACAGTAACTCTGAGTATCAGTTCACAGTGTACGATGTGGACAGTCACACTGAGTATCAGTTCACGGTGTACGATGTGGACAGTCACACTGAGTATCAGTTCACAATGTACGATGTGGAATTACACTGAGTATCAGTTCACAGTGTACGATGTGGACAGTAACTCTTAGTATCAGTTCACAGTGTACGATGTAGACAGTCACATTGAGCATAAGTTCACAGTGTTCGATGTGGACAGTCACACTGAGTATAAGTTCACAGCGTACGATGTGGACAGTCACACTGAGTATCAGTTCACAGTGTACGATGTGGACAGTAACTCTGTGTCTCTGTTCACAGTGTACGATGTGGACAGTCACACTGAGTATCAGTTCACAGTGTACGATGAGGACAGTCACACTGAGTATCAGTTCACAGTGTACGATGTGGACAGTCACACTGAGTATCTGTTCACAGTGTACGATGGAATTACACTGAGTATCAGTTCACAGTGTACGATGTGGCCACTCACACTGAGTATAAGTTAACAGTGTACGATGTGGACTGTTACTCTGAGTATCAGTTCACAGTGTACAATGTGGACAGTCAGACAGAGAATCAGTTCACAGAGTACGATGTGGACAGTAACTCTGAGTATCAGTTCACAGTGTACGATGTGGACAGTCGCACTGAGTATCGGTTCACAGTGTACGATGTGGACAGTCACATTGAGTATCAGTTCACAATGTACGATGTGGACAGTCGCACTGAGTATCAGATCACAATGTACGATGTGGACAGTCACACTGAGTATCAGTTCACAGTGTACGATGTGGACAGTAACTCTTAGTATCAGTTCACAGTGTACGATGTGGACAGTCACACTGAGTATCAGTTCACAGTGTACGATGTGGAATTACACTGAGTATCAGTTCACAGTGTACGATGTGGACAGTCACACTGAGCATCAGTTCATAGTGTACGATGTGGACAGTCACACTGGGAATCAGTTCACAGTGTACGATGTGGACAGTTACACTCAGTATCAGTTCACAGTGTACGATGTGGACAGTCACACTGAGTATCAGTTCACAGTGTACGATGTGGACAGTCACACTGAGTATCAGTTCACAGTGTGCGATGTGGACAGTCACACTGAGTATCTGTTCACAGTGTACGATGTGGAATTACTCTGAGTATCAGTTCACAGTGTACTATGTGGACAGTAACTCTGAGTATCAGTTCACAGTGTACGATGTGGACAGTCACACTGAGTATCAGTTCACGGTGTACGATGTGGACAGTCACACTGAGTATCAGTTCACAATGTACGATGTGGAATTACACTGAGTATCAGTTCACAGTGTACGATGTGGACAGTAACTCTTAGTATCAGTTCACAGTGTACGATGTGGACAGTCACATTGAGCATAAGTTCACAGTGTTCGATGTGGACAGTCACACTGAGTATCAGTTCACAGTGTACGATGTGGACAGTCACACTGGGAATCAGTTCACAGTGTACGATGTGGACAGTTACACTCAGTATCAGTTCACAGTGTACGATGTGGACAGTCACACTGAGTATCAGTTCACAGTGTACGATGTGGACAGTCACACTGAGTATCAGTTCACAGTGTGCGATGTGGACAGTCACACTGAGTATCTGTTCACAGTGTACGATGTGGAATTACTCTGAGTATCAGTTCACAGTGTACTATGTGGACAGTAACTCTGAGTATCTGTTCACAGTGTACGATGTGGACAGTAACTCTTAGTATCAGTTCACAGTGTACGATGTGGACAGTCACATTGAGCATAAGTTCACAGTGTTCGATGTGGACAGTCACACTGAGTATAAGTTCACAACGTACGATGTGGACAGTCACACTGAGTATCAGTTCACAGTGTACGATGTGGACAGTAACTCTGTGTATCTGTTCACAGTGTACGATGTGGACAGTCACACTGAGTATCAGTTCACAGTGTACGATGAGGACAGTCACACTGAGTATCAGTTCACAGTGTACGATCTGGACAGTCACACTGAGTATCTGTTCACAGTGTACGATGTGGAATTACACTATCAGTTCACAGTGTACGATGTGGCCAGTCACACTGAGTATAAGTTAACAGTGTACGATGTGGACTGTTACTCTGAGTATCAGTTCACAGTGTACAATGTGGACAGTCAGACAGAGAATCAGTTCACAGAGTACGATGTGGACAGTAACTCTGAGTATCAGTTCACAGTGTACGATGTGGACAGTCGCACTGAGTATCGGTTCACAGTGTACGATGTGGACAGTCACATTGAGTATCAGTTCACAATGTACGATGTGGACAGTCGCACTGAGTATCAGATCACAATGTACGATGTGGACAGTCACACTGAGTATCAGTTCACAGTGTACGATGTGGACAGTAACTCTTAGTATCAGTTCACAGTGTACGATGTGGACAGTCACACTGAGCATCAGTTCATAGTGTACGATGTGGACAGTCACACTGGGAATCAGTTCACAGTGTACGATGTGGACAGTTACACTCAGTATCAGTTCACAGTGTACGATGTGGACAGTCACACTGAGTATCAGTTCACAGTGTACGATGTGGACAGTCACACTGAGCATCAGTTCACAGTGTACGATGTGGACAGTAACTCTTAGTATCAGTTCACAGTGTACGATGTGGACAGTCACACTGAGTATCAGTTCACCGTGTACGATGTGGAATTACACTGAGTATCAGATCACAGTGTACGATGTGGACAGTCACACTGAGCATCAGTTCATAGTGTACGATGTGGACAGTCACACTGGGAATCAGTTCACAGTGTACGATGTGGACAGTTACACTCAGTATCAGTTCACAGTGTACGATGTGGACAGTCACACTGAGTATCAGTTCACAGTGTACGATGTGGACAGTCACGCTGAGTATCAGTTCACAGTGTACGATGTGGACAGTCACACTGTGTATCAGTTCACTGTGTACGATGTGGACAGTCACACTGAGTATCAGTTCACAGTGTGCGATGTGGACAGTCACACTGAGTATCTGTTCACAGTGTACGATGTGGAATTACTCTGAGTATCAGTTCACAGTGTACTATGTGGACAGTAACTCTGAGTATCTGTTCACAGTGTACGATGTGGACAGTCACACTGAGTATCAGTTCACAATGTACGATGTGGAATTACACTGAGTATCAGTTCACAGTGTACGATGTGGACAGTAACTCTTAGTATCAGTTCACAGTGTACGATGTGGACAGTCACACTGAGCATCAGTTCATAGTGTACGATGTGGACAGTCACACCGAGTATAAGTTCACAGTGTACGATGTGGACAGTCACACTGAGCATCAGTTCATAGTGTACAATGTGGAATTACACTGAGTATCAGTTCACAGTGTACGATGTGGATAGTAACTCTGAGTATCAGTTCACAGTGTACGATGTGGACAGTAACTCTGAGCATCATTTCACAGTATACGATGTGGACAGTCACACTGAGTATCAGTTCACCGTGTACGATGTGGACAGTCACACTGAGTATCAGTTCACAATGTACGATGTGGACAGTAACTCTGAGTATCAGTTCACAGTGTACGATGTGGACAGTCGCACTGAGTATCAGATCACAATGTACGATATGGACAGTCACACTGAGTATCAGTTCACAGTGTACGATGTGGACAGTAACTCTTAGTATCAGTTCACAGTGTACGATGTGGACAGTCACACTGAGCATCAGTTCATAGTATACGATGTGGACAGTCACACCGAGTATAAGTTCACAGTGTTCGATGTGGACAGTTACACTCAGTATCAGTTCACAGTGTACGATATGGACAGTCACACTGAGTATCAGTTCACAGTGTACGATGTGGACAGTCACACTGAGTATCTGTTCACAGTGTACGATGTGGACAGTCACACTGAGTATCAGTTCACAGTGTACGATGTGGACAGTCACATTGAGCATAAGTTCACAGTGTTCGATGTGGACAGTCACACTGAGTATAAGTTCACAGCGTACGATGTGGACAGTCACACTGAGTATCAGTTCACAGTGTACGATGTGGACAGTAACTCTGTGTATCTGTTCACAGTGTACGATGTGGACAGTCACACTGAGTATCAGTTCACAGTGTACGATGAGGACAGTCACACTGAGTATCAGTTCACAGTGTACGATGTGGACAGTCACACTGAGTATCTGTTCACAGTGTACGATGTGGAATTACACTGAGTATCAGTTCACAGTGTACGATGTGGCCAGTCACACTGAGTATAAGTTAACAGTGTACGATGTGGACTGTTACTCTGAGTATCAGTTCACAGTGTACAATGTGGACAGTCAGACAGAGAATCAGTTCACAGAGTACGATATGGACAGTAACTCTGAGTATCAGTTCACAGTGTACGATGTGGACAGTCGCACTGAGTATCGGTTCACAGTGTACGATGTGGACAGTCACATTGAGTATCAGTTCACAATGTACGATGTGGACAGTCGCACTGAGTATCAGATCACAATGTACGATGTGGACAGTCACACTGAGTATCAGTTCACAGTCTACGATGTGGACAGTAACTCTTAGTATCAGTTCACAGTGTACGATGTGGACAGTCACACTGAGTATCAGTTCAGTGTACGATGTGGAATTACACTGAGTATCAGTTCACAGTGTACGATGTGGACAGTCACACTGAGCATCAGTTCATAGTGTACGATGTGGATAGTCACACTGGGAATCAGTTCACAGTGTACGATGTGGACAGTTACACTCAGTATCAGTTCACAGTGTACGATGTGGACAGTCACACTGAGTATCAGTTCACAGTGTACGATGTGGACAGTCACACTGAGTATCAGTTCACAGTGTGCGATGTGGACAGTCACACTGAGTATCTGTTCACAGTGTACGATGTGGAATTACTCTGAGTATCAGTTCACAGTGTACTATGTGGACAGTAACTCTGAGTATCAGTTCACAGTGTACGATGTGGACAGTCACACTGAGTATCAGTTCACGGTGTACGATGTGGACAGTCACACTGAGTATCAGTTCACAATGTACGATGTGGAATTACACTGCGTATCAGTTCACAGTGTACGATGTGGACAGTAACTCTTAGTATCAGTTCACAGTGTACGATGTGGACAGTCACATTGAGCATAAGTTCACAGTGTTCGATGTGGACAGTCACACTGAGTATAAGTTCACAGCGTACGATGTGGACAGTCACACTGAGTATCAGTTCACAGTGTACGATGTGGACAGTAACTCTGTGTATCTGTTCACAGTGTACGATGTGGACAGTCACACTGAGTATCAGTTCACAGTGTACGATGGGGACAGTCACACTGAGTATCAGTTCACAGTGTACGATGTGGCCAGTCACACTGAGTATAAGTTAACAGTGTACGATGTGGACTGTTACTCTGAGTATCAGTTCACAGTGTACAATGTGGACAGTCAGACAGAGAATCAGTTCACAGAGTACGATGTGGACAGTAACTCTGAGTATCAGTTCACAGTGTACGATGTGGACAGTCACACTGTGTATCAGTTCACAGTGTACGATGTGGACAGTCACATTGAGTATCAGTTCACAATGTACGATGTGGACAGTCGCACTGAGTATCAGATCACAATGTACGATGTGGACAGTCACACTGAGTATCAGTTCACAGTGTACGATGTGGACAGTAACTCTTAGTATCAGTTCACAGTGTACGATGTGGACAGTCACACTGAGTATCAGTTCACCGTGTACGATGTGGAATTACACTGAGTATCAGTTCACAGTGTACGATGTGGACAGTCACACTGAGCATCAGTTCATAGTGTACGATGTGGACAGTCACACTGGGAATCAGTTCACAGTGTACGATGTGGACAGTTACACTCAGTATCAGTTCACAGTGTACGATGTGGACAGTCACACTGAGTATCAGTTCACAGTGTACGATGTGGACAGTCACACTGAGTATCAGTTCACAGTGTGCGATGTGGACAGTCACACTGAGTATCTGTTCACAGTGTACGATGTGGAATTACTCTGAGTATCAGTTCACAGTGTACTATGTGGACAGTAACTCTGAGTATCAGTTCACAGTGTACGATGTGGACAGTCACACTGAGTATCAGTTCACGGTGTACGATGTGGACAGTCACACTGAGTATCAGTTCACAGTGTACGATGTGGACAGTAACTCTGTGTATCTGTTCACAGTGTACGATGTGGACAGTCACACTGAGTATCAGTTCACAGTGTACGATGAGGACAGTCACACTGAGTATCAGTTCACAGTGTACGATGTGGACAGTCACACTGAGTATCTGTTCACAGTGTACGATGTGGAATTACACTGAGTATCAGTTCACAGTGTACGATGTGGCCAGTCACACTGAGTATAAGTTAACAGTGTACGATGTGGACTGTTACTCTGAGTATCAGTTCACAGTGTACAATGTGGACAGTCAGACAGAGAATCAGTTCACAGAGTACGATGTGGACAGTAACTCTGAGTATCAGTTCACAGTGTACGATGTGGACAGTCGGACTGAGTATCGGTTCACAGTGTACGATGTGGACAGTCACATTGAGTATCAGTTCACAATGTACGATGTGGACAGTCGCACTGAGTATCAGATCACAATGTACGATGTGGACAGTCAGACTGAGTATCAGTTCACAGTGTACGATGTGGACAGTAACTCTTAGTATCAGTTCACAGTGTACGATGTGGACAGTCACACTGAGTATCAGTTCACAGTGTACGATGTGGAATTACACTGAGTATCAGTTCACAGTGTACGATGTGGACAGTCACACTGAGCATCAGTTCATAGTGTACGATGTGGACAGTCACACTGGGAATCAGTTCACAGTGTACGATGTGGACAGTTACACACAGTATCAGTTCACAGTGTACGATGTGGACAGTCACACTGAGTATCAGTTCACAGTGTACGATGTGGACAGTCACACTGAGTATCAGTTCACAGTGTGCGATGTGGACAGTCACACTGAGTATCTGTTCACAGTGTACGATGTGGAATTACTCTGAGTATCAGTTCACAGTGTACTATGTGGACAGTAACTCTGAGTATCAGTTCACAGTGTACGATGTGGACAGTCACACTGAGTATCAGTTCACGGTGTACGATGTGGACAGTCACACTGAGTATCAGTTCACAATGTACGATGTGGAATTACACTGAGTATCAGTTCACAGTGTACGATGTGGACAGTAACTCTTAGTATCAGTTCACAGTGTACGATGTGGACAGTCACATTGAGCATAAGTTCACAGTGTTCGATGTGGACAGTCACACTGAGTATAAGTTCACAGCGTACGATGTGGACAGTCACACTGAGTATCAGTTCACAGTGTACGATGTGGACAGTAACTCTGTGTATCTGTTCACAGTGTACGATGTGGACAGTCACACTGAGTATCAGTTCACAGTGTACGATGTGGACAGTCACACTGAGTATCTGTTCACAGTGTACGATGTGGAATTACACTGAGTATCAGTTCACAGTGTACGATGTGGCCAGTCACACTGAGTATAAGTTAACAGTGTACGATGTGGACTGTTACTCTGAGTATCAGTTCACAGTGTACAATGTGGACAGTCAGACAGAGAATCAGTTCACAGAGTACGATGTGGACAGTAACTCTGAGTATCAGTTCACAGTGTACGATGTGGACAGTCGCACTGAGTATCGGTTCACAGTGTACGATGTGGACAGTCACATTGAGTATCAGTTCACAATGTACGATGTGGACAGTCGCACTGAGTATCAGATCACAATGTACGATGTGGACAGTCACACTGAGTATCAGTTCACAGTGTACGATGTGGACAGTAACTCTTAGTATCAGTTCACAGTGTACGATGTGGACAGTCACACTGAGTATCAGTTCACAGTGTACGATGTGGAATTACACTGAGTATCAGTTCACAGTGTACGATGTGGACAGTCACACTGAGCATCAGTTCATAGTGTACGATGTGGACAGTCACACTGGGAATCAGTTCACAGTGTACGATGTGGACAGTTACACTCAGTATCAGTTCACAGTGTACGATGTGGACAGTTACACTGAGTATCAGTTCACAGTGTACGATGTGGACAGTCACACTGAGTATCAGTTCACAGTGTGCGATGTGGACAGTCACACTGAGTATCGGTTCACAGTATACGATGTGGAATTACTCTGAGTATCAGTTCACAGTGTACTATGTGGACAGTAACTCTGAGTATCAGTTCACAGTGTACGATGTGGACAGTCACACTGAGTATCAGTTCACGGTGTACGATGTGGACAGTCACACTGAGTATCAGTTCACAATGTACGATGTGGAATTACACTGAGTATCAGTTCACAGTGTACGATGTGGACAGTAACTCTTAGTATCAGTTCACAGTGTACGATGTGGACAGTCACATTGAGCATAAGTTCACAGTGTTCGATGTGGACAGTCACACTGAGTATAAGTTCACAGCGTACGATGTGGACAGTCACACTGAGTATTAGTTCACAGTGTACGATGTGGACAGTAACTCTGTGTATCTGTTCACAGTGTACGATGTGGACAGTCACACTGAGTATCAGTTCACAGTGTACGATGAGGACAGTCACACTGAGTATCAGTTCACAGTGTACGATGTGGACAGTCACACTGAGTATCTGTTCACAGTGTACGATGTGGAATTACACTGAGTATCAGTTCACAGTGTACGATGTGGCCAGTCACACTGAGTATAAGTTAACAGTGTACGATGTGGACTGTTACTCTGAGTATCAGTTCACAGTGTACAATGTGGACAGTCAGACAGAGAATCAGTTCACAGAGTACGATGTGGACAGTAACTCTGAGTATCAGTTCACAATGTACGATGTGGACAGTCGCACTGAGTATCAGATCACAATGTACGATGTGGACAGTCACACTGAGTATCAGTTCACAGTGTACGATGTGGACAGTAACTCTTAGTATCAGTTCACAGTGTACGATGTGGACAGTCACACTGAGTATCAGTTCACAGTGTACGATGTGGAATTACACTGAGTATCAGTTCACAGTGTACGATGTGGACAGTCACTCTGAGCATCAGTTCATAGTGTACTATGTGGACAGTAACTCTGAGTATCAGTTCACAGTGTACGATGTGGACAGTCACACTGAGTATCAGTTCACGGTGTACGATGTGGACAGTCACACTGAGTATCAGTTCACAATGTACGATGTGGAATTACACTGAGTATCAGTTCACAGTGTACGATGTGGACAGTAACTCTTAGTATCAGTTCACAGTGTACGATGTGGACAGTCACACTGAGCATCAGTTCATAGTGTACGATGTGGACAGTCACACCGAGTATAAGTTCACAGTGTACGATGTGGACAGTCACACTGAGCATCAGTTCATAGTGTACGATGTGGAATTACACTGAGTATCAGTTCACAGTGTACGATGTGGACAGTCACACTGAGTATAAGTTCACAGTGTACGATGTGGACAGTCACACTGATTATAAGTTCACAGTGTTCGATGTGGAATTACACTGAGTATCAGTTCACAGTGTACGATGTGGACAGTCACACCGAGTATAAGTTCACAGTGTTCGATGTGGACAGTCACACTGAGTATAAGTTCACAGTGTACGATGTGGACAGTCACACTGAGTATCAGTTCACAGTGTACGATGTGGAATTACACTGAGTATCAGTTCACAGTGTATGATGTGGAATTACACTGAGTATCAGTTCACAGTGTACGATGTGGACAGTCACACTGAGCATCAGTTCATAGTGTACGATGTGGACAGTCACACTGAGTATCAGTTTACAGTGTACGATGTGGACAGTCACACTGAGTATCAGTTCACAGTGTACAATGTGGACAGTCACAATGAGTATAAGTTCACAGTGTACGATGTGGACAGTCACACTGAGTATCAGTTCACAGTGTACGATGTGGACAGTCACACTGAGTATCAGTTCACAGTGTACAACGTGGACAGTCACACTGAGTATAAGTTCACAGTGTACGATGTGGACAGTCACACTGAGTATCAGTTCACAGTGTACGATGTGGAATTACACTGAGTATCAGTTCACAGTGTACGATGTGGAATTACACTGAGTATCAGTTCCCAGTGTACGATGTGGACAGTCACACTGAGCATCAGTTCATAGTGTACGATGTGGACAGTCACACAGGGAATCAGTTCACAGTGTACGATGTGGACAGTCACACTGAGTATCAGTTCACAGTGTACGATGTGGACAGTCAAACCAAGAATCAGTTCATAGTATACGATGTGGACAGTCAAACTGAGTATAAGTTCACAGTGTGCGATGTGGACAGTCACACCGAGTATCTGTTCACAGTGTACGATGTGGAATTACTCTGAGTATCAGTTCACAGTGTACGATGTGGACAGTAACTCTGAGTATCAGTTCACAGTGCGCGAGGTGGACAGTCGCACTGAGTATCAGTTCACAGTGTACGATGTGGACAGTCACACTGAGTATCAGTTCACAGTATACGATGTGGACAGTCACACCGAGTATAAGTTCACAGTGTTCGATGTGGACAGTTACACTGAGTATCAGTTCACAATGTACGATGTGGAATTACACTGAGTATCAGTTCACAGTGTACGATGTGGACAGTCACACCGAGTATCAGATCACAGTACACGATGTGGACAGTCACACTGAGTATCTGTTCAGAGTGTACGATCTGGACAGTCACACTGAGTATCAGTTCACAGTGTACGATGTGGACAGTCACACCGAGTATCAGTTTACAGTGTACGATGTGGACAGTCACACCGAGTATCAGTTCACAGTCTACGATGTGGACAGTCACACCGAGTATCAGTTCACAGTGTACGATGTGGACAGTCACACTGAGTATCAGTTCACAGTGTACGATGTGGACAGTCACACTGAGTATCAGTTCACAGTGTACAACGTGGACAGTCACACTGAGTATAAGTTCACAGTGTACGATGTGGACAGTCACACTGAGTATCAGTTCACAGTGTACGATGTGGAATTACACTGAGTGTCAGTTCACAGTGTACGATGTGGAATTACACTGAGTATCAGTTCACAGTGTACGATGTGGACAGTCACACTGAGCATCAGTTCATAGTGTACGATGTGGACAGTCACACTGGGAATCAGTTCACAGTGTACGATGTGGACAGTTACACTCAGTATCAGTTCACAGTGTACGATGTGGACAGTCACACTGAGTATCAGTTCACAGTGTACGATGTGGACAGTCACACTGAGTATCAGTTCACAGTGTGCGATGTGGACAGTCACACTGAGTATCTGTTCACAGTATACGATGTGGAATTACTCTGAGTATCAGTTCACAGTGTACTATGTGGACAGTAACTCTGAGTATCAGTTCACAGTGTACGATGTGGACAGTCACACTGAGTATCAGTTCACGGTGTACGATGTGGACAGTCACACTGAGTATCAGTTCACAATGTACGATGTGGAATTACACTGAGTATCAGTTCACAGTCTACGATGTGGACAGTAACTCTTAGTATCAGTTCACAGTGTACGATGTGGACAGTCACATTGAGCATAAGTTCACAGTGTTCGATGTGGACAGTCACACTGAGTATAAGTTCACAGCGTACGATGTGGACAGTCACACTGAGTATTAGTTCACAGTGTACGATGTGGACAGTAACTCTGTGTATCTGTTCACAGTGTACGATGTGGACAGTCACACTGAGTATCAGTTCACAGTGTACGATGTGGACAGTCACACTGAGTATCTGTTCACAGTGTATGATGTGGAATTACACTGAGTATCAGTTCACAGTGTACGATGTGGCCAGTCACACTGAGTATAAGTTAACAGTGTACGATGTGGACTGTTACTCTGAGTATCAGTTCACAGTGTACAATGTGGACAGTCAGACAGAGAATCAGTTCACAGAGTACGATGTGGACAGTAACTCTGAGTATCAGTTCACAATGTACGATGTGGACAGTCGCACTGAGTATCAGATCACAATGTACGATGTGGACAGTCACACTGAGTATCAGTTCACAGTGTACGATGTGGACAGTAACTCTTAGTATCAGTTCACAGTGTACGATGTGGACAGTCACACTGAGTATCAGTTCACAGTGTACGATGTGGAATTACACTGAGTATCAGTTCACAGTGTACGATGTGGACAGTCACACTGAGCATCAGTTCATAGTGTACGATGTGGACAGTCACACTGTGAATCAGTTCACAGTGTACGATGTGGACAGTTACACTCAGTATCAGTTCACAGTGTACGATGTGGACAGTCACTCTGAGTATCAGTTCACAGTGTACGATGTGGACAATCACACTGAGTATCAGTTCACAGTGTGCGATGTGGACAGTCGCACTGAGTATCTGTTCACAGTGTACGATGTGGAATTACTCTGAGTATCAGTTCACAGTGTACTATGTGGACAGTAACTCTGAGTATCAGTTCACAGTGTACGATGTGGACAGTCACACTGAGTATCAGTTCACGGTGTACGATGTGGACAGTCACACTGAGTATCAGTTCACAATGTACGATGTGGAATTACACTGAGTATCAGTTCACAGTGTACGATGTGGACAGTAACTCTTAGTATCAGTTCACAGTGTACGATGTGGACAGTCACACTGAGCATCAGTTCATAGTGTACGATGTGGACAGTCACACCGAGTATAAGTTCACAGTGTACGATGTGGACAGTCACACTGAGCATCAGTTCATAGTGTACGATGTGGAATTACACTGAGTATCAGTTCACAGTGTACGATGTGGACAGTCACACTGAGTATAAGTTCACAGTGTACGATGTGGACAGTCACACTGATTATAAGTTCACAGTGTTCGATGTGGAATTACACTGAGTATCAGTTCACAGTGTACGATGTGGACAGTCACACCGAGTATAAGTTCACAGTGTTCGATGTGGACAGTCACACTGAGTATAAGTTCACAGTGTACGATGTGGACAGTCACACTGAGTATCAGTTCACAGTGTACGATGTGGAATTACACTGAGTATCAGTTCACAGTGTATGATGTGGAATTACACTGAGTATCAGTTCACAGTGTACGATGTGGACAGTCACACTGAGCATCAGTTCATAGTGTACGATGTGGACAGTCACACTGAGTATCAGTTTACAGTGTACGATGTGGACAGTCACACTGAGTATCAGTTCACAGTGTACAATGTGGACAGTCACAATGAGTATAAGTTCACAGTGTACGATGTGGACAGTCACACTGAGTATCAGTTCACAGTGTACGATGTGGACAGTCACACTGAGTATCAGTTCACAGTGTACAACGTGGACAGTCACACTGAGTATAAGTTCACAGTGTACGATGTGGACAGTCACACTGAGTATCAGTTCACAGTGTACGATGTGGAATTACACTGAGTATCAGTTCACAGTGTACGATGTGGAATTACACTGAGTATCAGTTCCCAGTGTACGATGTGGACAGTCACACTGAGCATCAGTTCATAGTGTACGATGTGGACAGTCACACAGGGAATCAGTTCACAGTGTACGATGTGGACAGTCACACTGAGTATCAGTTCACAGTGTACGATGTGGACAGTCAAACCAAGAATCAGTTCATAGTATACGATGTGGACAGTCAAACTGAGTATAAGTTCACAGTGTGCGATGTGGACAGTCACACCGAGTATCTGTTCACAGTGTACGATGTGGAATTACTCTGAGTATCAGTTCACAGTGTACGATGTGGACAGTAACTCTGAGTATCAGTTCACAGTGCGCGAGGTGGACAGTCGCACTGAGTATCAGTTCACAGTGTACGATGTGGACAGTCACACTGAGTATCAGTTCACAGTATACGATGTGGACAGTCACACCGAGTATAAGTTCACAGTGTTCGATGTGGACAGTTACACTGAGTATCAGTTCACAATGTACGATGTGGAATTACACTGAGTATCAGTTCACAGTGTACGATGTGGACAGTCACACCGAGTATCAGATCACAGTGCACGATGTGGACAGTCACACTGAGTATCTGTTCAGAGTGTACGATCTGGACAGTCACACTGAGTATCAGTTCACAGTGTACGATGTGGACAGTCACACCGAGTATCAGTTCACAGTGTACGATGTGGACAGTCACACCGAGTATCAGTTCACAGTCTACGATGTGGACAGTCACACCGAGTATCAGTTCACAGTGTACGATGTGGACAGTCACACTGAGTATCAGTTCACAGTGTACGATGTGGACAGTCACACTGAGTATAAGTTCACAGTGTACGATGTGGACAGTCACACTGAGTATCAGTTCACAGTGTACGATGTGGAATTACACTGAGTGTCAGTTCACAGTGTACGATGTGGAATTACACTGAGTATCAGTTCACAGTGTACGATGTGGACAGTCACACTGAGCATCAGTTCATAGTGTACGATGTGGACAGTCACACAGGGAATCAGTTCACAGTGTACGATGTGGACAGTCACACTGAGTATCAGTTCACAGTGTACGATGTGGACAGTCAAACCAAGTATCAGTTCATAGTATACGATGTGGACAGTCACACCGAGTATAAGTTCACAGTGTTCGATGTGGACAGTTACACTGAGTATCAGTTCACAATGTACGATGTGGAATTACACTGAGTATCAGTTCACAGTGTACGATGTGGACAGTCACACCGAGTATCAGATCACAGTGCACGATGTGGACAGTCACACTGAGTATCTGTTCAGAGTGTACGATCTGGACAGTCACACTGAGTATCAGTTCACAGTGTACGATGTGGACAGTCACACCGAGTATCAGTTCACAGTGTACGATGTGGACAGTCACACCGAGTATCAGTTCACAGTCTACGATGTGGACAGTCACACTGAGCATCAGTTCATAGTGTACGATGTGGACAGTCACACAGGGAATCAGTTCACAGTGTACGATGTGGACAGTCACACTGAGTATCAGTTCACAGTGTACGATGTGGACAGTAACTCTTAGTATCAGTTCACAGTGTACGATGTGGACAGTCACACTGAGTATCAGTTCACAGTGTACGATGTGGAATTACACTGAGTATCAGTTCACAGTGTACGATGTGGACAGTCACACTGAGCATCAGTTCATAGTGTACTATGTGGACAGTAACTCTGAGTATCAGTTCACAGTGTACGATGTGGACAGTCACACTGAGTATCAGTTCACGGTGTACGATGTGGACAGTCACACTGAGTATCAGTTCACAATGTACGATGTGGAATTACACTGAGTATCAGTTCACAGTGTACGATGTGGACAGTAACTCTTAGTATCAGTTCACAGTGTACGATGTGGACAGTCACACTGAGCATCAGTTCATAGTGTACGATGTGGACAGTCACACCGAGTATAAGTTCACAGTGTACGATGTGGACAGTCACACTGAGCATCAGTTCATAGTGTACGATGTGGAATTACACTGAGTATCAGTTCACAGTGTACAACGTGGACAGTCACACTGAGTATAAGTTCACAGTGTACGATGTGGACAGTCACACTGAGTATCAGTTCACAGTGTACGATGTGGAATTACACTGAGTGTCAGTTCACAGTGTACGATGTGGAATTACACTGAGTATCAGTTCACAGTGTACGATGTGGACAGTCACACTGAGCATCAGTTCATAGTGTACGATGTGGACAGTCACACTGGGAATCAGTTCACAGTGTACGATGTGGACAGTTACACTCAGTATCAGTTCACAGTGTACGATGTGGACAGTCACACTGAGTATCAGTTCACAGTGTACGATGTGGACAGTCACACTGAGTATCAGTTCACAGTGTGTGATGTGGACAGTCACACTGAGTATCTGTTCACAGTATACGATGTGGAATTACTCTGAGTATCAGTTCACAGTGTACTATGTGGACAGTAACTCTGAGTATCAGTTCACAGTGTACGATGTGGACAGTCACACTGAGTATCAGTTCACGGTGTACGATGTGGACAGTCACACTGAGTATCAGTTCACAATGTACGATGTGGAATTACACTGAGTATCAGTTCACAGTCTACGATGTGGACAGTAACTCTTAGTATCAGTTCACAGTGTACGATGTGGACAGTCACATTGAGCATAAGTTCACAGTGTTCGATGTGGACAGTCACACTGAGTATAAGTTCACAGCGTACGATGTGGACAGTCACACTGAGTATTAGTTCACAGTGTACGATGTGGACAGTAACTCTGTGTATCTGTTCACAGTGTACGATGTGGACAGTCACACTGAGTATCAGTTCACAGTGTACGATGTGGACAGTCACACTGAGTATCTGTTCACAGTGTACGATGTGGAATTACACTGAGTATCAGTTCACAGTGTACGATGTGGCCAGTCACACTGAGTATAAGTTAACAGTGTACGATGTGGACTGTTACTCTGAGTATCAGTTCACAGTGTACAATGTGGACAGTCAGACAGAGAATCAGTTCACAGAGTACGATGTGGACAGTAACTCTGAGTATCAGTTCACAATGTACGATGTGGACAGTCGCACTGAGTATCAGATCACAATGTACGATGTGGACAGTCACACTGAGTATCAGTTCACAGTGTACGATGTGGACAGTAACTCTTAGTATCAGTTCACAGTGTACGATGTGGACAGTCACACTGAGTATCAGTTCACAGTGTACGATGTGGAATTACACTGAGTATCAGTTCACAGTGTACGATGTGGACAGTCACACTGAGCATCAGTTCATAGTGTACGATGTGGACAGTCACACTGTGAATCAGTTCACAGTGTACGATGTGGACAGTTACACTCAGTATCAGTTCACAGTGTACGATGTGGACAGTCACTCTGAGTATCAGTTCACAGTGTACGATGTGGTCAATCACACTGAGTATCAGTTCACAGTGTGCGATGTGGACAGTCGCACTGAGTATCTGTTCACAGTGTACGATGTGGAATTACTCTGAGTATCAGTTCACAGTGTACTATGTGGACAGTAACTCTGAGTATCAGTTCACAGTGTACGATGTGGACAGTCACACTGAGTATCAGTTCACGGTGTACGATGTGGACAGTCACACTGAGTATCAGTTCACAATGTACGATGTGGAATTACACTGAGTATCAGTTCACAGTGTACGATGTGGACAGTAACTCTTAGTATCAGTTCACAGTGTACGATGTGGACAGTCACACTGAGCATCAGTTCATAGTGTACGATGTGGACAGTCACACCGAGTATAAGTTCACAGTGTACGATGTGGACAGTCACACTGAGCATCAGTTCATAGTGTACGATGTGGAATTACACTGAGTATCAGTTCACAGTGTACGATGTGGACAGTCACACTGAGTATAAGTTCACAGTGTACGATGTGGACAGTCACACTGATTATAAGTTCACAGTGTTCGATGTGGAATTACACTGAGTATCAGTTCACAGTGTACGATGTGGACAGTCACACCGAGTATAAGTTCACAGTGTTCGATGTGGACAGTCACACTGAGTATAAGTTCACAGTGTACGATGTGGACAGTCACACTGAGTATCAGTTCACAGTGTACGATGTGGAATTACACTGAGTATCAGTTCACAGTGTATGATGTGGAATTACACTGAGTATCAGTTCACAGTGTACGATGTGGACAGTCACACTGAGCATCAGTTCATAGTGTACGATGTGGACAGTCACACTGAGTATCAGTTTACAGTGTACGATGTGGACAGTCACACTGAGTATCAGTTCACAGTGTACAATGTGGACAGTCACAATGAGTATAAGTTCACAGTGTACGATGTGGACAGTCACACTGAGTATCAGTTCACAGTGTACGATGTGGACAGTCACACTGAGTATCAGTTCACAGTGTACAACGTGGACAGTCACACTGAGTATAAGTTCACAGTGTACGATGTGGACAGTCACACTGAGTATCAGTTCACAGTGTACGATGTGGAATTACACTGAGTATCAGTTCACAGTGTACGATGTGGAATTACACTGAGTATCAGTTCCCAGTGTACGATGTGGACAGTCACACTGAGCATCAGTTCATAGTGTACGATGTGGACAGTCACACAGGGAATCAGTTCACAGTGTACGATGTGGACAGTCACACTGAGTATCAGTTCACAGTGTACGATGTGGACAGTCAAACCAAGAATCAGTTCATAGTATACGATGTGGACAGTCAAACTGAGTATAAGTTCACAGTGTGCGATGTGGACAGTCACACCGAGTATCTGTTCACAGTGGACGATGTGGAATTACTCTGAGTATCAGTTCACAGTGTACGATGTGGACAGTAACTCTGAGTATCAGTTCACAGTGCGCGAGGTGGACAGTCGCACTGAGTATCAGTTCACAGTGTACGATGTGGACAGTCACACTGAGTATCAGTTCACAGTATACGATGTGGACAGTCACACCGAGTATAAGTTCACAGTGTTCGATGTGGACAGTTACACTGAGTATCAGTTCACAATGTACGATGTGGAATTACACTGAGTATCAGTTCACAGTGTACGATGTGGACAGTCACACCGAGTATCAGATCACAGTGCACGATGTGGACAGTCACACTGAGTATCTGTTCAGAGTGTACGATCTGGACAGTCACACTGAGTATCAGTTCACAGTGTACGATGTGGACAGTCACACCGAGTATCAGTTCACAGTGTACGATGTGGACAGTCACACCGAGTATCAGTTCACAGTCTACGATGTGGACAGTCACACCGAGTATCAGTTCACAGTGTACGATGTGGACAGTCACACTGAGTATCAGTTCACAGTGTACGATGTGGACAGTCACACTGAGTATCAGTTCACAGTGTACAACGTGGACAGTCACACTGAGTATAAGTTCACAGTGTACGATGTGGACAGTCACACTGAGTATCAGTTCACAGTGTACGATGTGGAATTACACTGAGTGTCAGTTCACAGTGTACGATGTGGAATTACACTGAGTATCAGTTCACAGTGTACGATGTGGACAGTCACACTGAGCATCAGTTCATAGTGTACGATGTGGACAGTCACACAGGGAATCAGTTCACAGTGTACGATGTGGACAGTCACACTGAGTATCAGTTCACAGTGTACGATGTGGACAGTCAAACCAAGTATCAGTTCATAGTATACGATGTGGACAGTCAAACTGAGTATAAGTTCACAGTGTGCGATGTGGACAGTCACACCGAGTATCTGTTCACAGTGTACGATGTGGAATTACTCTGAGTATCAGTTCACAGTGTACGATGTGGACAGTAACTCTGAGTATCAGTTCACAGTGTGCGATGTGGACAGTCGCACTGAGTATCAGTTCACAGTGCACGATGTGGACAGTCACACCGAGTATAAGTTCACAGTGTTCGATGTGGACAGTTACACTGAGTATCAGTTCACAATGTACGATGTGGAATTACACTGAGTATCAGTTCACAGTGTACGATGTGGACAGTCACACCGAGTATCAGATCACAGTGCACGATGTGGACAGTCACACTGAGTATCTGTTCAGAGTGTACGATCTGGACAGTCACACTGAGTATCAGTTCACATTGTACGATGTGGACAGTCACACCGAGTATCAGTTCACAGTGTACGATGTGGACAGTCACACTGAGTATCAGTTCACAGTGTACGATGTGGACAGTCAAACCAAGTATCAGTTCATAGTATACGATGTGGACAGTCAAACTGAGTATAAGTTCACAGTGTGCGATGTGGACAGTCACACCGAGTATCTGTTCACAGTGTACGATGTGGAATTACTCTGAGTATCAGTTCACAGTGTACGATGTGGACAGTAACTCTGAGTATCAGTTCACAGTGTGCGAGGTGGACAGTCGCACTGAGTATCAGTTCACAGTGTACGATGTGGACAGTCACACTGAGTATCAGTTCACAGTATACGATGTGGACAGTCACACCGAGTATCAGATCACAGTGCACGATGTGGACAGTCACACTGAGTATCTGTTCAGAGTGTACGATCTGGACAGTCACACTGAGTATCAGTTCACAGTGTACGATGTGGACAGTCACACCGAGTATCAGTTCACAGTGTACGATGTGGACAGTCACACCGAGTATCAGTTCACAGTCTACGATGTGGACAGTCACACCGAGTATCAGTTCACAGTGTACGACGTGGACAGTCACACTGAGTATCTGTTCACAGTGTATGATGTGGTATTACACTGAGTATCAGTTCACAGTGTACGATGTGGACAGTCACACTGAGTATCAGTTCATAGTGTACGATGTGGACAGTCACACTGAGTATCAGTTCATAGTGTACGATGTGGACAGTTACACTCAGTATCAGTTCACAGTGTACGATGTGGACAGTCACACTGAGTATCAGTTCACAGTCTACGATGTGGACAGTCACACCGAGTATCAGTTCACAGTGTACGACGTGGACAGTCACACTGAGTATCTGTTCACAGTGTATGATGTGGTATTACACTGAGTATCAGTTCACAGTGTACGATGTGGACAGTCACACTGAGTATCAGTTCACAATGTACGATGTGGAATTACACTGAGTATCAGTTCACAGTGTACGATGTGGACAGTCACACCGAGTATCAGATCACAGTGCACGATGTGGACAGTCACACTGAGTATCTGTTCAGAGTGTACGATCTGGACAGTCACACTGAGTATCAGTTCACAGTGTACGATGTGGACAGTCACACCGAGTATCAGTTCACAGTGTACGATGTGGACAGTCACACCGAGTATCTGTTCACAGTGTACGATGTGGACAGTCACACTGAGTATCAGTTCACAGTGTACGATGTGGACAGTCACACTGAGTATCAGTTCACAGTGTACGATGTGGACAGTCACACTGAGTATCAGTTCACAGTGTACAACGTGGACAGTCACACTGAGTATCAGTTCACAGTGTACGATGTGGAATTACACTGAGTGTCAGTTCACAGTGTACGATGTGGAATTACACTGAGTATCAGTTCACAGTGTACGATGTGGACAGTCACACTGAGCATCAGTTCATAGTGTACGATGTGGACAGTCACACAGGGAATCAGTTCACAGTGTACGATGTGGACAGTCACACTGAGTATCAGTTCACAGTGTACGATGTGGACAGTCAAACCAAGTATCAGTTCATAGTATACGATGTGGACAGTCAAACTGAGTATAAGTTCACAGTGTACGATGTGGACAGTCACACAGAGTATCAGTTCACAGTTTACGATGTGGACAGTTACACTCAGTATCAGTTCACAGTGTACGATGTGGACAGTCACACCGAGTATCAGTTCACAGTATACGATGTGGACAGTCACACAGAGTATCTGTTCAGAGTGTACGATGTGGAATTACACTGAGTATCAGTTCACAGTGTACGATGTGGACAGTAACTCGGAGTATCAGTTCACAGTGTACGATATGGACAGTAACTCTGAGTATCAGTTCACAGTGTACGATGTGGACAGTCACACTGAGTATCAGTTCACAGTGTACGATGTGGAATTACACTGAGTATCAGTTCACAGTGTACGATGTGGAATTACACTGAGTATCAGTTCACAGTGTACGATGTGGACAGTCACACTGAGCATCAGTTCATAGTGTACGATGTGGACAGTCACACAGGGAATCAGTTCACAGTGTACGATGTGGACAGTCACACTGAGTATCAGTTCACAGTGTACGATGTGGACAGTCAAACCAAGTATCAGTTCATAGTATACGATGTGGACAGTCAAACTGAGTATAAGTTCACAGTGTGCGATGTGGACAGTCACACCGAGTATCTGTTCACAGTGTACGATGTGGAATTACTCTGAGTATCAGTTCACAGTGTACGATGTGGACAGTAACTCTGAGTATCAGTTCACAGTGTGCGATGTGGACAGTCGCACTGAGTATCAGTTCACAGTGTACGATGTGGACAGTCACACCGAGTATAAGTTCACAGTGTTCGATGTGGACAGTTACACTGAGTATCAGTTCACAATGTACGATGTGGAATTACACTGAGTATCAGTTCACAGTGTACGATGTGGACAGTCACACCGAGTATCAGATCACAGTGCACGATGTGGACAGTCACACTGAGTATCTGTTCAGAGTGTACGATCTGGACAGTCACACTGAGTATCAGTTCACAGTGTACGATGTGGACAGTCACACCGAGTATCAGTTCACAGTGTACGATGTGGACAGTCACACCGAGTATCAGTTCACAGTCTACGATGTGTACAGTCACACCGAGTATCAGTTCACTGTGTACGATGTGGACAGTCACACTGAGTATCTGTTCACAGTGTATGATGTGGTATTACACTGAGTATCAGTTCACAGTGTACGATGTGGACAGTCACACTGAGTATCAGTTCACAATATACGATGTGGACTTTTACTCTGAGTATCATTTCACAGTGTACGATGTGGAATTACACTGAGTATCAGTTCACAGTGTACAATCTGGACAGTTACACTGAGTGTAAGTTCACAGTGTACATTGTGGACAGTTAATGTTATTGTAAGTTCAGAGTGTACAATGTGGAACGTTACCCTGAGTATCGTTCACACTATTCTCATGTTGACAGTTACGCTGATTATAAATCCACAGTGTACGATGTGGACAGTTACACAGACTATAATTTCACAAAAAACAATGTGGACAGTCATTCTGAGTGTAAGTTCACAGTGTACTATGTAGACAGTACACTGACTATCATTTCACAGTGTACCATGTGCTGTGTTACACTAAATTTAAGTTCAGAATCTACAATGTGGATAGCGGCACTTAGTATCAGTTCAAAATCTATGATGTGGACAGTTACACTGATTATAAGTTGACGGTGTATGATGTAGACAGTTACAGTGAGTGTCAGTTCAGTGTACGATGTGGACAGATACTTTGAGTATAAGTTCAGACTGTACCATGTGGACTGCCACACTTATTAGAAGTTTACAATGTATAACAGACAACCCCAGTAGGCAGACTGCGGGCCAGGTCCAGACCACGAGAACCAAATGCCTGGACCGTGCCAACCCATTGGCACTTGTGTGATTGTACCTGTCATAACCTGTAAATAAAGTGTGCTGCTCCAATTTATTTCAACCTCATCCCACACCATACACTTGACCCACACCCCTGTAGAGCACGTGACCAATTCCAGAATTGACACAGTTCTTTCAGAAGAATGGCTTGGATGTGAGCAAAGTTGTGTCCGTTGTCACTGATGGTGGGACAAGACAAGGGCTTGGTAAGCATGTTTGCTGCTGTTAACCCAGCACTCTTGGCATTTCATTGCGTTATTCACAAATCAGTGTTGTGCGCTAAACTAATGAAAGAGGCGATGGATACGGTGACGAGACTGGTAAATTTCATTCGTAGTCTGCGACATCGCCTTTTCAGAGCATTGCTGGAGGAAATGTCAGAGGAACACAAAGATCTTCTGCTGCGTAATGATGTTCACTGGCTGAGCACAGGCCGTGTGGTGGAGAGGGTGTTCGACCTGCGCAATGAGCTTGTGTCATTTTTATCCAGCCTGCACAGCCAAAAAGCCCAAGGACTTGAGGTTTTTAAGTGACAACAAGGTGATGGCACATGTTCTTCTTTTGTGTGACATCATGTCTCTTCTAATTCAACTTAATCTGCAATTACAAGGCAACAGCCACACTGCTGCGGACGTGTACGAGGCGATTGAAGCTTTCCGGTCAAAGCTGAATCTTTTGGAGAGAGACATTCACGGGTGAAAGTTGCACTTTCCACGTCTGCGGGACCATTGCGAGATGAACGAAATGTGGGAGCATGTTGTGATGAAAGCTTTCGTGACGATCCTGGCAGAAAACTTCAGGGACCGATTTGAAAGCTCCCCTAAACCCTCCGGTGACGTCCCCCTCTTCCTGAGACAGCCGTTCTCCATTTCGGCTGACGGCCAGGGGACTGCAGAGGCCAAAAGCCTCATGCCTTCCACAGATGAGGCAACTCTTCAGATGGAGGTCTTGGAAATGGGAACATCTGATTTGCACAAAGCACAACACAAGGACGTTGGAGTGAGTGAATTTGGATCAATGTGGTTCCCCAAGCACAATTCAAAAACAAGTGAGCTATTGCAATGCCCCTACTCACACTGTTCCCCTCCACGTACATATGTGAGTCATCGTTTTCTTCAATGAACAGTGTACGATGTGGACAGTCGCACTGAGCATCAGTTCACAGTATACGATGTGGACAGTCACACCGAATATCAGTTCACAGTGTTCGATGTGGACAGTCACACTGAGTATCAGTTCACAGTGTTCGATGTGGACAGTCACACTGAGTATCAGTTCACAGTGTTCGATGTGGACAGTCACACTGAGTATCAGTTCACAGTGTTCGATGTGGACAGTCACACTGAGTATCAGTTCACAGTGTACGATGTGGACAGTCACACAGAGTATCAGTTCACAGTTTACGATGTGGACAGTTACACTCAGTATCAGTTCACAGTGTACGATGTGGACAGTCACACCGAGTATCAGTTCACAGTATACGATGTGGACAGTCACACAGAGTATCTGTTCAGAGTGTACGATGTGGAATTACACTGAGTATCAGATCACAGTGTACGATGTGGACAGTAACTCGGAGTATCAGTTCACAGTGTACGATATGGACAGTAACTCTGAGTATCAGTTCACAGTGTACGATGTGGACAGTCACACTGAGTATCAGTTCACAGTGTACGATGTGGAATTACACTGAGTATCAGTTCACAGTGTACGATGTGGAATTACACTGAGTATCAGTTCACAGTGTACGATGTGGACAGTCACACTGAGCATCAGTTCATAGTGTACGATGTGGACAGTCACACAGGGAATCAGTTCACAGTGTACGATGTGGACAGTCAAACCAAGTATCAGTTCATAGTATACGATGTGGACAGTCAAACTGAGTATAAGTTCACAGTGTGCGATGTGGACAGTCACACCGAGTATCTGTTCACAGTGTACGATGTGGAATTACTCTGAGTATCAGTTCACAGTGTACGATGTGGACAGTAACTCTGAGTATCAGTTCACAGTGTGCGATGTGGACAGTCGCACTGAGTATCAGTTCACAGTGTACGATGTGGACAGTCACACCGAGTATAAGTTCACAGTGTTCGATGTGGACAGTTACACTGAGTATCAGTTCACAATGTACGATGTGGAATTACACTGAGTATCAGTTCACAGTGTACGATGTGGACAGTCACACCGAGTATCAGATCACAGTGCACGATGTGGACAGTCACACTGAGTATCTGTTCAGAGTGTACGATCTGGACAGTCACACTGAGTATCAGTTCACAGTGTACGATGTGGACAGTCACACCGAGTATCAGTTCACAGTGTACGATGTGGACAGTCACACCGAGTATCAGTTCACAGTCTACGATGTGTACAGTCACACCGAGTATCAGTTCACAGTGTACGATGTGGACAGTCACACTGAGTATCTGTTCACAGTGTATGATGTGGTATTACACTGAGTATCAGTTCACAGTGTACGATGTGGACAGTCACACTGAGTATCAGTTCACAATATACGATGTGGACTTTTACTCTGAGTATCATTTCACAGTGTACGATGTGGAATTACACTGAGTATCAGTTCACAGTGTACAATCTGGACAGTTACACTGAGTGTAAGTTCACAGTGTACATTGTGGACAGTTAATGTTATTGTAAGTTCAGAGTGTACAATGTGGAACGTTACCCTGAGTATCGTTCACACTATTCTCATGTTGACAGTTACGCTGATTATAAATCCACAGTGTACGATGTGGACAGTTACACAGACTATAATTTCACAAAAAACAATGTGGACAGTCATTCTGAGTGTAAGTTCACAGTGTACTATGTAGACAGTACACTGACTATCATTTCACAGTGTACCATGTGCTGTGTTACACTAAATTTAAGTTCAGAATCTACAATGTGGATAGCGGCACTTAGTATCAGTTCAAAATCTATGATGTGGACAGTTACACTGATTATAAGTTGACGGTGTATGATGTAGACAGTTACAGTGAGTGTCAGTTCAGTGTACGATGTGGACAGATACTTTGAGTATAAGTTCAGACTGTACCATGTGGACTGCCACACTTATTAGAAGTTTACAATGTATAACAGACAACCCCAGTAGGCAGACTGCGGGCCAGGTCCAGACCACGAGAACCAAATGCCTGGACCGTGCCAACCCATTGGCACTTGTGTGATTGTACCTGTCATAACCTGTAAATAAAGTGTGCTGCTCCAATTTATTTCAACCTCATCCCACACCATACACTTGACCCACACCCCTGTAGAGCACGTGACCAATTCCAGAATTGACACAGTTCTTTCAGAAGAATGGCTTGGATGTGAGCAAAGTTGTGTCCGTTGTCACTGATGGTGGGACAAGACAAGGGCTTGGTAAGCATGTTTGCTGCTGTTAACCCAGCACTCTTGGCATTTCATTGCGTTATTCACAAATCAGTGTTGTGCGCTAAACTAATGAAAGAGGCGATGGATACGGTGACGAGACTGGTAAATTTCATTCGTAGTCTGCGACATCGCCTTTTCAGAGCATTGCTGGAGGAAATGTCAGAGGAACACAAAGATCTTCTGCTGCGTAATGATGTTCACTGGCTGAGCACAGGCCGTGTGGTGGAGAGGGTGTTCGACCTGCGCAATGAGCTTGTGTCATTTTTATCCAGCCTGCACAGCCAAAAAGCCCAAGGACTTGAGGTTTTTAAGTGACAACAAGGTGATGGCACATGTTCTTCTTTTGTGTGACATCATGTCTCTTCTAATTCAACTTAATCTGCAATTACAAGGCAACAGCCACACTGCTGCGGACGTGTACGAGGCGATTGAAGCTTTCCGGTCAAAGCTGAATCTTTTGGAGAGAGACATTCACGGGTGAAAGTTGCACTTTCCACGTCTGCGGGACCATTGCGAGATGAACGAAATGTGGGAGCATGTTGTGATGAAAGCTTTCGTGACGATCCTGGCAGAAAACTTCAGGGACCGATTTGAAAGCTCCCCTAAACCCTCCGGTGACGTCCCCCTCTTCCTGAGACAGCCGTTCTCCATTTCGGCTGACGGCCAGGGGACTGCAGAGGCCAAAAGCCTCATGCCTTCCACAGATGAGGCAACTCTTCAGATGGAGGTCTTGGAAATGGGAACATCTGATTTGCACAAAGCACAACACAAGGACGTTGGAGTGAGTGAATTTGGATCAATGTGGTTCCCCAAGCACAATTCAAAAACAAGTGAGCTATTGCAATGCCCCTACTCACACTGTTCCCCTCCACGTACATATGTGAGTCATCGTTTTCTTCAATGAACAGTGTACGATGTGGACAGTCGCACTGAGCATCAGTTCACAGTATACGATGTGGACAGTCACACCGAATATCAGTTCACAGTGTTCGATGTGGACAGTCACACTGAGTATCAGTTCACAGTGTTCGATGTGGACAGTCACACTGAGTATCAGTTCACAGTGTTCGATGTGGACAGTCACACTGAGTATCAGTTCACAGTGTACGATGTGGACAGTCACACAGAGTATCAGTTCACAGTTTACGATGTGGACGGTTACACTCAGTATCAGTTCACAGTGTACGATGTGGACAGTCACACCGAGTATCAATTCACAGTATACGATGTGGACAGTCACACAGAGTATCTGTTCAGAGTGTACGATGTGGAATTACACTGAATATCAGTTCACAGTGTTCGATGTGGACAGTCACACTGAGTATCAGTTCACAGTGTTCGATGTGGACAGTCGCACTGAGTATCAGTTCACAGTGTTCGATGTGGACAGTCACACTGAGTATCAGTTCACAGTGTACGATGTGGACAGTCACACCGAGTATCAGTTCACAGTCTACGATGTGTACAGTCACACCGAGTATCAGTTCACAGTGTACGATGTGGACAGTCACACTGAGTATCTGTTCACAGTGTATGATGTGGTATTACACTGAGTATCAGTTCACAGTGTACGATGTGGACAGTCACACTGAGTATCAGTTCACAATATACGATGTGGACTTTTACTCTGAGTATCATTTCACAGTGTACGATGTGGAATTACACTGAGTATCAGTTCACAGTGTACAATCTGGACAGTTACACTGAGTGTAAGTTCACAGTGTACATTGTGGACAGTTAATGTTATTGTAAGTTCAGAGTGTACAATGTGGAACGTTACCCTGAGTATCGTTCACACTATTCTCATGTTGACAGTTACGCTGATTATAAATCCACAGTGTACGATGTGGACAGTTACACAGACTATAATTTCACAAAAAACAATGTGGACAGTCATTCTGAGTGTAAGTTCACAGTGTACTATGTAGACAGTACACTGACTATCATTTCACAGTGTACCATGTGCTGTGTTACACTAAATTTAAGTTCAGAATCTACAATGTGGATAGCGGCACTTAGTATCAGTTCAAAATCTATGATGTGGACAGTTACACTGATTATAAGTTGACGGTGTATGATGTAGACAGTTACAGTGAGTGTCAGTTCAGTGTACGATGTGGACAGATACTTTGAGTATAAGTTCAGACTGTACCATGTGGACTGCCACACTTATTAGAAGTTTACAATGTATAACAGACAACCCCAGTAGGCAGACTGCGGGCCAGGTCCAGACCACGAGAACCAAATGCCTGGACCGTGCCAACCCATTGGCACTTGTGTGATTGTACCTGTCATAACCTGTAAATAAAGTGTGCTGCTCCAATTTATTTCAACCTCATCCCACACCATACACTTGACCCACACCCCTGTAGAGCACGTGACCAATTCCAGAATTGACACAGTTCTTTCAGAAGAATGGCTTGGATGTGAGCAAAGTTGTGTCCGTTGTCACTGATGGTGGGACAAGACAAGGGCTTGGTAAGCATGTTTGCTGCTGTTAACCCAGCACTCTTGGCATTTCATTGCGTTATTCACAAATCAGTGTTGTGCGCTAAACTAATGAAAGAGGCGATGGATACGGTGACGAGACTGGTAAATTTCATTCGTAGTCTGCGACATCGCCTTTTCAGAGCATTGCTGGAGGAAATGTCAGAGGAACACAAAGATCTTCTGCTGCGTAATGATGTTCACTGGCTGAGCACAGGCCGTGTGGTGGAGAGGGTGTTCGACCTGCGCAATGAGCTTGTGTCATTTTTATCCAGCCTGCACAGCCAAAAAGCCCAAGGACTTGAGGTTTTTAAGTGACAACAAGGTGATGGCACATGTTCTTCTTTTGTGTGACATCATGTCTCTTCTAATTCAACTTAATCTGCAATTACAAGGCAACAGCCACACTGCTGCGGACGTGTACGAGGCGATTGAAGCTTTCCGGTCAAAGCTGAATCTTTTGGAGAGAGACATTCACGGGTGAAAGTTGCACTTTCCACGTCTGCGGGACCATTGCGAGATGAACGAAATGTGGGAGCATGTTGTGATGAAAGCTTTCGTGACGATCCTGGCAGAAAACTTCAGGGACCGATTTGAAAGCTCCCCTAAACCCTCCGGTGACGTCCCCCTCTTCCTGAGACAGCCGTTCTCCATTTCGGCTGACGGCCAGGGGACTGCAGAGGCCAAAAGCCTCATGCCTTCCACAGATGAGGCAACTCTTCAGATGGAGGTCTTGGAAATGGGAACATCTGATTTGCACAAAGCACAACACAAGGACGTTGGAGTGAGTGAATTTGGATCAATGTGGTTCCCCAAGCACAATTCAAAAACAAGTGAGCTATTGCAATGCCCCTACTCACACTGTTCCCCTCCACGTACATATGTGAGTCATCGTTTTCTTCAATGAACAGTGTACGATGTGGACAGTCGCACTGAGCATCAGTTCACAGTATACGATGTGGACAGTCACACCGAATATCAGTTCACAGTGTTCGATGTGGACAGTCACACTGAGTATCAGTTCACAGTGTTCGATGTGGACAGTCACACTGAGTATCAGTTCACAGTGTTCGATGTGGACAGTCACACTGAGTATCAGTTCACAGTGTACGATGTGGACAGTCACACAGAGTATCAGTTCACAGTTTACGATGTGGACAGTTACACTCAGTATCAGTTCACAGTGTACGATGTGGACAGTCACACCGAGTATCAATTCACAGTATACGATGTGGACAGTCACACAGAGTATCTGTTCAGAGTGTACGATGTGGAATTACACTGAATATCAGTTCACAGTGTTCGATGTGGACAGTCACACTGAGTATCAGTTCACAGTGTTCGATGTGGACAGTCGCACTGAGTATCAGTTCACAGTGTTCGATGTGGACAGTCACACTGAGTATCAGTTCACAGTGTACGATGTGGACAGTCACACAGAGTATCAGTTCACAGTTTACGATGTGGACAGTTACACTCAGTATCAGTTCACAGTGTACGATGTGGACAGTCACACCGAGTATCAATTCACAGTATACGATTTGGACAGTCACACAGAGTATCTGTTCAGAGTGTACGATGTGGACAGTCACACTGAGTATCAGTTCACAATGTACGATGTGGACAGTAACTCGGAGTATCAGTTCACAGTGTACGATGTGGACAGTCGCACTGAGTATCAGTTCACAGTGTACGATGTGGACAGTCACAATGAGTATCAGTTCACAGTGTACGATGTGGACAGTCACACTGAGTATCAGTTCACAGTGTACGATGTGGACAGTCACACTGAGTATCAGTTCACCGTGTACGATGTGGACAGTCGCACTGAGTATCAGTTCACTGTGTACGATGTGTACAGTAACTCTGAGTATCAGTTCACAGTGTACGATGTGGACAGTCACACTGAGTATCAGTTCACAGTGTACGATGTGGACAGTCACACTGAGTATCAGTTCACAGTATACGATGTGTACAGTAACTCTGAGTATCAGTTCACAGTGTACGATGTGGACAGTCACACTGTGTATCAGTTCACAGTTACGATATGGACAGTCACACTGAGTATCAGTTCACAGTGTACGATGTGGACAGTGACTCTGAGTATCAGTTCATAGTGTACGATGTGGACAGTCACACTGAGTATTAGTTCACAGTGTACGATGTGCACAGTCACACTGAGTATCAGTTCACAGTGTACGATGTGGACAGTGACTCTGAGTATCAGTTAACAGTGTACAATGTTGACAGTCACACTGAGTATCAGATCACAATGTACGATGAGGACAGTCACATTGAGTATCAGTTCACAGTGTACGATGTGGACAGTAACTCTGAGTATCAGTTCACAGTGTACGATGTGGACAGTCACACTGAGTATCAGTTCACAGTGTACGATGTGGACAGTCGCACGGAGTATCAGTTCACAGTGTACAATGTGGACAGTCACACTGAGTATCTGTTCACAATGTACGAAGTGGACAGTTACACTGAGTATCAGTTCACAGTGTACGATGTGGACAGTCGCAGTGAGTATCAGTTCACAGTGTACAATGTGGACAGTCACACTGAGTATGTGTTCACAATGTACGATGTGGACAGTCACACTGAGTATCAGTTCACAATGTACGATGTGGACAGTCACACCAAGTATCAGTTCATAGTCTACAATGTGGACGGTCACACCGAGTGTCAGTTCACAGTGTACGATGTGGACGGTCACACCGAGTATCAGTTCACAGTGTACGATGTGGAAAGTCGTACTCAGTATCAGTTCACAGTGTACGATGTAGACAGTAACTCTTAGTATCAGTTCACAGTGTACGATGTGGACAGTCACACTGAGTATCAGTTCACAGTGTACGATGTGGACAGTTAATCTGAGTATCATTTCACAGTGTACGATGTGGACAGTCACACCGAGTATCAGTTCACAGTGTACGATGTGGACAGTCACACTGAGTATCAGTTCACAGTGTACGATGTGGACAGTCACACTGAGTATCAGCTATCAGTGTACGATGTGGACAGTGACTCTGAGTATCAGTTCACAGTGTACGATGTGGACAGTTACACTGAGTATCAGTTCACAGTGTACGGTGTCGACAGTCACACTGAGTATCAGTTTACAGTGTACGACGTGGACAGTCACACTGAGTAACAGTTCACAGTGTGCAATGTGGACAGTCATACTGAGTATCAGTTCACAATGTACGATGTGGACAGTCATACTAGGTATCAGTTCACAGTGTACGATGTGGACAGTCACTCTGAGTATCATTTCACAGTGTACGATGTGGAATTACACAATCAGTTCACTGTGTACGATGTGGACAGTCACTCTGAGTATCAGTTCACAGTGTACGATGTGGACTGTCGCACTGAGTATCAGTTCACAGTGTACGATGTGGACAGTCGCACTGAGTATCAGTTCACAGTGTACGATGTGGACAGTTACATTGAGTATCAGTTCACAGTGTACGATGTGGACAGTTACATTGAGTATCAGTTCACAGTGTACGATGTGGTATTACACTGAGTATCAGTTCACAGTGTACGATGTGGACAGTCACACTGAGTATCAGTTCACAGTGTACGATATGGACAGTAACTCTGAGTATAAGTTCACAGTGTACGATGTGGACAGTCGCACTGAGTATCAGTTCACAGTGTACGATTTGGACAGTCACACTGAGTATCAGTTCACAGTGTACGATGTGGACAGTCACACTGTGTATCAGTTCACAGTTACGATGTGGACTGTCACACTGAGTATCAGTTCACAGTGTACGATGTGGACAGTCACACTGAGTATTAGTTCACAGTGTACGATGTGCACAGTCACACTGAGTATCAGTTCACAGTGAACGATGTGGACAGTCACACTGAGTATCAGTTCACAGTGTACGATGTGGATAGTAACTCTGAGTATCAGTTCACAGTGTACGATGTGGACAGTCACACTGAGTATCAGTTCACAGTGTACAATGTGGACAGTCACACTGAGCATCAGTTCATAGTGTACGATGTGGACAGTCACACTGAGTATCAGTTCACAATGTACGATGTGGACAGTCGCACTGAGTACCAGATCACAATGTACGATGTGGACAGTCGCACTGAGTATCAGTTCACAGTGTACAATGTGGACAGTCACACTGAGTATCTGTTCACAATGTACGAAGTGGACAGTTACACTGAGTATCAGTTCACAGTGTACGATGTGGACAGTCGCAGTGAGTATCAGTTCACAGTGTACAATGTGGACAGTCACACTGAGTATCTGTTCACAATGTACGAAGTGGACAGTTACACTGAGTATCAGTTCACAGTGTACGATGTGGACAGTCGCAGTGAGTATCAGTTCACAGTGTACAATGTGGACAGTCACACTGAGTATGTGTTCACAATGTACGATGTGGACAGTCACACTGAGTATCAGTTCACAATGTACGATGTGGACAGTCACACCAAGTATCAGTTCATAGTCTACGATGTGGACGGTCACACCGAGTGTCAGTTCACAGTGTACGATGTGGACGGTCACACCGAGTATCAGTTCACAGTGTACGATGTGGAAAGTCGTACTCAGTATCAGTTCACAGTGTACGATGTAGACAGTAACTCTTAGTATCAGTTCACAGTGTACGATGTGGACAGTCACACTGAGTATCAGTTCACAGTGTACGATGTGGACAGTTAATCTGAGTATCATTTCACAGTGTACGATGTGGACAGTCACACCGAGTATCAGTCCACAGTGTACGATGTGCACAGTCACACTGAGTAGCAGTTCACAGTGTACGATGTGGACAGTCACACTGAGTATCAGCTATCAGTGTACGATGTGGACAGTGACTCTGAGTATCAGTTCACAGTGTACGGTGTCGACAGTCACACTGAGTATCAGTTTACAGTGTACGACGTGGACAGTCACACTGAGTAACAGTTCACAGTGTGCAATGTGGACAGTCATACTGAGTATCAGTTCACAATGTACGATGTGGACAGTCATACTAGGTATCAGTTCACAGTGTACGATGTGGAATTACTCTGAGTATCAGTTCACAGTGAACGATGTGGACAGTCACACTGAGTATCAGTTCACAGTGTACGATGTGGATAGTAACTCTGAGTATCAGTTCACAGTGTACGATGTGGACAGTAACTCTGAGCATCAGTTCACAGAGTACGATGTGGACAGTCACACTGAGTATCAGTTCACAGTGTACGATGTGGACAGTCACACTGAGTATCAGTTCACAGTGTACAATGTGGACAGTCGCACTGAGTATCAGTTCACCGTGTACGATGTGGACAGTCACACTGAGTATCAGTTCACAATGTACGATGTGGACAGTCGCACTGAGTATCAGATCACAATGTACGATATGGACAGTCACACTGAGTATCAGTTCACAGTGTACGATGTGGACAGTAACTCTTAGTATCAGTTCACAGTGTACGATGTGGACAGTCACACTGAGCATCAGTTCATAGTATACGATGTGGACAGTCACACCGAGTATAAGTTCACAGTGTTCGATGTGGACAGTTACACTCAGTATCAGTTCACAGTGTACGATGTGGACAGTCACACTGAGTATCAGTTCACAGTGTACGATGTGGACAGTCACACTGAGTATCTGTTCACAGTGTGCGATGTGGACAGTCACACTGAGTATCAGTTCACAGTGTACGATGTGGACAGTCACACTGAGTATCAGTTCACAGTGTACGATGTGGACAGTAACTCTGTGTATCTGTTCACAGTGTACGATGTGGACAGTCACACTGAGTATCAGTTCACAGTGTACGATGAGGACAGTCACACTGAGTATCAGTTCACAGTGTACGATGTGGACAGTCACACTGAGTATCTGTTCACAGTGTACGATGTGGAATTACACTGAGTATCAGTTCACAGTGTACGATGTGGCCAGTCACACTGAGTATAAGTTAACAGTGTACGATGTGGACTGTTACTCTGAGTATCAGTTCACAGTTTACAATGTGGACAGTCAGACAGAGAATCAGTTCACAGAGTACGATGTGGACAGTAACTCTGAGTATCAGTTCACAGTGTACGATGTGGACAGTCGCACCGAGTATCAGTTCACAGTTACGATGTGGACAGTCGCACTGAGTATCAGATCACAATGTACGATGTGGACAGTCACACTGAGTATCAGTTCACAGTGTACGATGTGGACAGTAACTCTTAGTATCAGTTCACAGTGTACGATGTGGACAGTCACACTGAGTATCAGTTCACAGTGTACGATGTGGAATTACACTGAGTATCAGTTCACAGTGTACGATGTGGACAGTCACACTGAGCATCAGTTCATAGTGTACGATGTGGACAGTCACACTGGGAATCAGTTCACAGTGTACGATGTGGACAGTTACACTCAGTATCAGTTCACAGTGTACGATGTGGACAGTCACACTGAGTATCAGTTCACAGTGTACGATGTGGACAGTCACACTGAGTATCAGTTCACAGTGTGCGATGTGGACAGTCACACTGAGTATCTGTTCACAGTGTACGATGTGGAATTACTCTGAGTATCAGTTCACAGTGTACTATGTGGACAGTAACTCTGAGTATCAGTTCACAGTGTACGATGTGGACAGTCACACTGAGTATCAGTTCACGGTGTACGATGTGGACAGTCACACTGAGTATCAGTTCACAATGTACGATGTGGAATTACACTGAGTATCAGTTCATAGTGTACGATGTGGAATTACATTGAGTATCAGTTCACAGTGTACGATGTGGACAGTCACACTGAGTATAAGTTCACAGTGTACGATGTGGACAGTCACACTGATTATAAGTTCACAGTGTTCGATGTGGAATTACACTGAGTATCAGTTCACAGTGTACGATGTGGACAGTCACACCGAGTATAAGTTCACAGTGTTCGATGTGGACAGTCACACTGAGTATAAGTTCACAGTGTACGATGTGGACAGTCACACTGAGTATCAGTTCACAGTGTACGATGTGGAATTACACTGAGTATCAGTTCACAGTGTACGATGTGGACAGTCACACTGAGCATCAGTTCATAGTGTACGATGTGGACAGTCACACTGAGTATCAGTTTACAGTGTACGATGTGGACAGTCACACTGAGTATCAGTTCACAGTGTACAATGTGGACAGTCACAATGAGTATAAGTTCACAGTGTACGATGTGGACAGTCACACTGAGTATCAGTTCACAGTGTACGATGTGGACAGTCACACTGAGTATCAGTTCACAGTGTACAACGTGGACAGTCACACTGAGTATAAGTTCACAGTGTACGATGTGGACAGTCACACTGAGTATCAGTTCACAGTGTACGATGTGGAATTACACTGAGTATCAGTTCCCAGTGTACGATGTGGACAGTCACACTGAGCATCAGTTCATAGTGTACGATGTGGACAGTCACACAGGGAATCAGTTCACAGTGTACGATGTGGACAGTCACACTGAGTATCAGTTCACAGTGTACGATGTGGACAGTCAAACCAAGTATCAGTTCATAGTATACAATGTGGACAGTCAAACTGAGTATAAGTTCACAGTGTGCGATGTGGACAGTCACACCGAGTATCTGTTCACAGTGTACGATGTGGAATTACTCTGAGTATCAGTTCACAGTGTACGATGTGGACAGTAACTCTGAGTATCAGTTCACAGTGTGCGATGTGGACAGTCGCACTGAGTATCAGTTCACAGTGTACGATGTGGACAGTCACACTGAGTATCAGTTCACAGTATACGATGTGGACAGTCACACCGAGTATAAGTTCACAGTGTTCGATGTGGACAGTTACACTGAGTATCAGTTCACAATGTACGATGTGGAATTACACTGAGTATCAGTTCACAGTGTACGATGTGGACAGTCACACCGAGTATCAGATCACAGTGCACGATGTGGACAGTCACACTGAGTATCTGTTCAGAGTGTACGATCTGGACAGTCACACTGAGTATCAGTTCACAGTGTACGATGTGGACAGTCACACCGAGTATCAGTTCAGACTGTACGATGTGGACAGTCACACCGAGTATCAGTTCACAGTCTACGATGTGGACAGTCACACCGAGTATCAGTTCACAGTGTACGATGTGGACAGTCACACTGAGTATAAGTTCACAGTGTACGATGTGGACAGTCACACTGATTATAAGTTCACAGTGTTCGATGTGGAATTACACTGAGTATCAGTTCACAGTGTACGATGTGGACAGTCACACCGAGTATAAGTTCACAGTGTTCGATGTGGACAGTCACACTGAGTATAAGTTCACAGTGTACGATGTGGACAGTCACACTGAGTATCAGTTCACAGTGTACGATGTGGAATTACACTGAGTATCAGTTCACAGTGTATGATGTGGAATTACACTGAGTATCAGTTCACAGTGTACGATGTGGACAGTCACACTGAGCATCAGTTCATAGTGTACGATGTGGACAGTCACACTGAGTATCAGTTCACAGTGTACAATGTGGACAGTCACAATGAGTATAAGTTCACAGTGTACGATGTGGACAGTCACACTGAGTATCAGTTCACAGTGTACGATGTGGACAGTCACACTGAGTATCAGTTCACAGTGTACAACGTGGACAGTCACACTGAGTATAAGTTCACAGTGTACGATGTGGACAGTCACACTGAGTATCAGTTCACAGTGTACGATGTGGAATTACACTGAGTATCAGTTCCCAGTGTACGATGTGGACAGTCACACTGAGCATCAGTTCATAGTGTACGATGTGGACAGTCACACAGGGAATCAGTTCACAGTGTACGATGTGGACAGTCACACTGAGTATCAGTTCACAGTGTACGATGTGGACAGTCAAACCAAGTATCAGTTCATAGTATACAATGTGGACAGTCAAACTGAGTATAAGTTCACAGTGTGCGATGTGGACAGTCACACTGAGTATCAGTTCACAGTGTACGATGTGGACAGTCACACTGAGTATCAGTTCACAGTATACGATGTGGACAGTCACACCGAGTATAAGTTCACAGTGTTCGATGTGGACAGTTACACTGAGTATCAGTTCACAGTGTGCGATGTGGACAGTCGCACTGAGTATCAGTTCACAGTGTACGATGTGGACAGTCACACTGAGTATCAGTTCACAGTATACGATGTGGACAGTCACACCGAGTATAAGTTCACAGTGTTCGATGTGGACAGTTACACTGAGTATCAGTTCACAATGTACGATGTGGAATTACACTGAGTATCAGTTCACAGTGTACGATGTGGACAGTCACACCGAGTATCAGATCACAGTGCACGATGTGGACAGTCACACTGAGTATCTGTTCAGAGTGTACGATCTGGACAGTCACACTGAGTATCAGTTCACAGTGTACGATGTGGACAGTCACACCGAGTATCAGTTCAGACTGTACGATGTGGACAGTCACACCGAGTATCAGTTCACAGTCTACGATGTGGACAGTCACACCGAGTATCAGTTCACAGTGTACGATGTGGACAGTCACACTGAGTATCAGTTCACAGTGTACGATGTGGACAGTCACACTGAGTATCAGTTCACAGTGTACAACGTGGACAGTCACACTGAGTATAAGTTCACAGTGTACGATGTGGACAGTCACACTGAGTATCAGTTCACAGTGTACGATGTGGAATTACACTGAGTATCAGTTCACAGTGTACGATGTGGAATTACACTGAGTATCAGTTCACAGTGTACGATGTGGACAGTCACACTGAGCATCAGTTCCTAGTGTACGATGTGGACAGTCACACAGGGAATCAGTTCACAGTGTACGATGTGGACAGTCACACTGAGTATCAGTTCACAGTGTACGATGTGGACAGTCAAACCAAGTGTCAGTTCATAGTGTACGATGTGGACAGTCAAACTGAGTATAAGTTCACAGTGTGCGATGTGGACAGTCACACCGAGTATCTGTTCACAGTGTACGATGTGGAATTACTCTGAGTATCAGTTCACAGTGTACGATGTGGACAGTAACTCTGAGTATCAGTTCACAGTGTGCGATGTGGACAGTCGCCCTGAGTATCAGTTCACAGTGTACGATGTGGACAGTCACACCGAGTATAAGTTCACAGTGTTCGATGTGGACAGTCACACTGAGTATCAGTTCACAATGTACGATGTGGAATTACACTGAGTATCAGTTCACAGTGTACGATGTGGACAGTCACACCGAGTATCAGATCACAGTGCACGATGTGGACAGTCACACTGAGTATCTGTTCAGAGTGTACGATCTGGACAGTCACACTGAGTATCAGTTCACAGTGTACGATGTGGACAGTCACACCGAGTATCAGATCACAGTGCACGATGTGGACAGTCACACTGAGTATCTGTTCAGAGTGTACGATCTGGACAGTCACACTGAGTATCAGTTCACAGTGTACGATGTGGACAGTCACACCGAGTATCTGTTCAGAGTGTACGATCTGGACAGTCACACTGAGTATCAGTTCACAGTGTACGATGTGGACAGTCACACCGAGTATCAGTTCACAGTGTACGATGTGGACAGTCACACCGAGTATCAGTTCACAGTCTACGATGTGTACAGTCACACCGAGTATCAGTTCACAGTGTACGATGTGGACAGTCACACTGAGTATCTGTTCACAGTGTATGATGTGGTATTACACTGAGTATCAGTTCACAGTGTACGATGTGGACAGTCACACTGAGTATCAGTTCACAATATACGATGTGGACTTTTACTCTGAGTATCATTTCACAGTGTACGATGTGGAATTACACTGAGTATCAGTTCACAGTGTACAATCTGGACAGTTACACTGAGTGTAAGTTCACAGTGTACATTGTGGACAGTTAATGTTATTGTAAGTTCAGAGTGTACAATGTGGAACGTTACCCTGAGTATCGTTCACACTATTCTCATGTTGACAGTTACGCTGATTATAAATCCACAGTGTACGATGTGGACAGTTACACAGACTATAATTTCACAAAAAACAATGTGGACAGTCATTCTGAGTGTAAGTTCACAGTGTACTATGTAGACAGTACACTGACTATCATTTCACAGTGTACCATGTGCTGTGTTACACTAAATTTAAGTTCAGAATCTACAATGTGGATAGCGGCACTTAGTATCAGTTCAAAATCTATGATGTGGACAGTTACACTGATTATAAATTGACGGTGTATGATGTAGACAGTTACAGTGAGTGTCAGTTCAGTGTACGATGTGGACAGATACTTTGAGTATAAGTTCAGACTGTACCATGTGGACTGCCACACTTATTAGAAGTTTACAATGTATAACAGACAACCCCAGTAGGCAGACTGCGGGCCAGGTCCAGACCACGAGAACCAAATGCCTGGACCGTGCCAACCCATTGGCACTTGTGTGATTGTACCTGTCATAACCTGTAAATAAAGTGTGCTGCTCCAATTTATTTCAACCTCATCCCACACCATACACTTGACCCACACCCCTGTAGAGCACGTGACCAATTCCAGAATTGACACAGTTCTTTCAGAAGAATGGCTTGGATGTGAGCAAAGTTGTGTCCGTTGTCACTGATGGTGGGACAAGACAAGGGCTTGGTAAGCATGTTTGCTGCTGTTAACCCAGCACTCTTGGCATTTCATTGCGTTATTCACAAATCAGTGTTGTGCGCTAAACTAATGAAAGAGGCGATGGATACGGTGACGAGACTGGTAAATTTCATTCGTAGTCTGCGACATCGCCTTTTCAGAGCATTGCTGGAGGAAATGTCAGAGGAACACAAAGATCTTCTGCTGCGTAATGATGTTCACTGGCTGAGCACAGGCCGTGTGGTGGAGAGGGTGTTCGACCTGCGCAATGAGCTTGTGTCATTTTTATCCAGCCTGCACAGCCAAAAAGCCCAAGGACTTGAGGTTTTTAAGTGACAACAAGGTGATGGCACATGTTCTTCTTTTGTGTGACATCATGTCTCTTCTAATTCAACTTAATCTGCAATTACAAGGCAACAGCCACACTGCTGCGGACGTGTACGAGGCGATTGAAGCTTTCCGGTCAAAGCTGAATCTTTTGGAGAGAGACATTCACGGGTGAAAGTTGCACTTTCCACGTCTGCGGGACCATTGCGAGATGAACGAAATGTGGGAGCATGTTGTGATGAAAGCTTTCGTGACGATCCTGGCAGAAAACTTCAGGGACCGATTTGAAAGCTCCCCTAAACCCTCCGGTGACGTCCCCCTCTTCCTGAGACAGCCGTTCTCCATTTCGGCTGACGGCCAGGGGACTGCAGAGGCCAAAAGCCTCATGCCTTCCACAGATGAGGCAACTCTTCAGATGGAGGTCTTGGAAATGGGAACATCTGATTTGCACAAAGCACAACACAAGGACGTTGGAGTGAGTGAATTTGGATCAATGTGGTTCCCCAAGCACAATTCAAAAACAAGTGAGCTATTGCAATGCCCCTACTCACACTGTTCCCCTCCACGTACATATGTGAGTCATCGTTTTCTTCAATGAACAGTGTGCGATGTGGACAGTCGCACTGAGTATCAGTTCACAGTGTACGATGTGGACAGTCACACCGAGTATAAGTTCACAGTGTTCGATGTGGACAGTTACACTGAGTATCAGTTCACAATGTACGATGTGGAATTACACTGAGTATCAGTTCACAGTGTACGATGTGGACAGTCACACCGAGTATCAGATCACAGTGCACGATGTGGACAGTCACACTGAGTATCTGTTCAGAGTGTACGATCTGGACAGTCACACTGAGTATCAGTTCACAGTGTACGATGTGGACAGTCACACCGAGTATCAGTTCACAGTGTACGATGTGGACAGTCACACCGAGTATCAGTTCACAGTCTACGATGTGTACAGTCACACCGAGTATCAGTTCACAGTGTACGATGTGGACAGTCACACTGAGTATCTGTTCACAGTGTATGATGTGGTATTACACTGAGTATCAGTTCACAGTGTACGATGTGGACAGTCACACTGAGTATCAGTTCACAATATACGATGTGGACTTTTACTCTGAGTATCATTTCACAGTGTACGATGTGGAATTACACTGAGTATCAGTTCACAGTGTACAATCTGGACAGTTACACTGAGTGTAAGTTCACAGTGTACATTGTGGACAGTTAATGTTATTGTAAGTTCAGAGTGTACAATGTGGAACGTTACCCTGAGTATCGTTCACACTATTCTCATGTTGACAGTTACGCTGATTATAAATCCACAGTGTACGATGTGGACAGTTACACAGACTATAATTTCACAAAAAACAATGTGGACAGTCATTCTGAGTGTAAGTTCACAGTGTACTATGTAGACAGTACACTGACTATCATTTCACAGTGTACCATGTGCTGTGTTACACTAAATTTAAGTTCAGAATCTACAATGTGGATAGCGGCACTTAGTATCAGTTCAAAATCTATGATGTGGACAGTTACACTGATTATAAATTGACGGTGTATGATGTAGACAGTTACAGTGAGTGTCAGTTCAGTGTACGATGTGGACAGATACTTTGAGTATAAGTTCAGACTGTACCATGTGGACTGCCACACTTATTAGAAGTTTACAATGTATAACAGACAACCCCAGTAGGCAGACTGCGGGCCAGGTCCAGACCACGAGAACCAAATGCCTGGACCGTGCCAACCCATTGGCACTTGTGTGATTGTACCTGTCATAACCTGTAAATAAAGTGTGCTGCTCCAATTTATTTCAACCTCATCCCACACCATACACTTGACCCACACCCCTGTAGAGCACGTGACCAATTCCAGAATTGACACAGTTCTTTCAGAAGAATGGCTTGGATGTGAGCAAAGTTGTGTCCGTTGTCACTGATGGTGGGACAAGACAAGGGCTTGGTAAGCATGTTTGCTGCTGTTAACCCAGCACTCTTGGCATTTCATTGCGTTATTCACAAATCAGTGTTGTGCGCTAAACTAATGAAAGAGGCGATGGATACGGTGACGAGACTGGTAAATTTCATTCGTAGTCTGCGACATCGCCTTTTCAGAGCATTGCTGGAGGAAATGTCAGAGGAACACAAAGATCTTCTGCTGCGTAATGATGTTCACTGGCTGAGCACAGGCCGTGTGGTGGAGAGGGTGTTCGACCTGCGCAATGAGCTTGTGTCATTTTTATCCAGCCTGCACAGCCAAAAAGCCCAAGGACTTGAGGTTTTTAAGTGACAACAAGGTGATGGCACATGTTCTTCTTTTGTGTGACATCATGTCTCTTCTAATTCAACTTAATCTGCAATTACAAGGCAACAGCCACACTGCTGCGGACGTGTACGAGGCGATTGAAGCTTTCCGGTCAAAGCTGAATCTTTTGGAGAGAGACATTCACGGGTGAAAGTTGCACTTTCCACGTCTGCGGGACCATTGCGAGATGAACGAAATGTGGGAGCATGTTGTGATGAAAGCTTTCGTGACGATCCTGGCAGAAAACTTCAGGGACCGATTTGAAAGCTCCCCTAAACCCTCCGGTGACGTCCCCCTCTTCCTGAGACAGCCGTTCTCCATTTCGGCTGACGGCCAGGGGACTGCAGAGGCCAAAAGCCTCATGCCTTCCACAGATGAGGCAACTCTTCAGATGGAGGTCTTGGAAATGGGAACATCTGATTTGCACAAAGCACAACACAAGGACGTTGGAGTGAGTGAATTTGGATCAATGTGGTTCCCCAAGCACAATTCAAAAACAAGTGAGCTATTGCAATGCCCCTACTCACACTGTTCCCCTCCACGTACATATGTGAGTCATCGTTTTCTTCAATGAACAGTGTACGATGTGGACAGTCGCACTGAGCATCAGTTCACAGTATACGATGTGGACAGTCACACCGAATATCAGTTCACAGTGTTCGATGTGGACAGTCACACTGAGTATCAGTTCACAGTGTTCGATGTGGACAGTCACACTGAGTATCAGTTCACAGTGTTCGATGTGGACAGTCACACTGAGTATCAGTTCACAGTGTACGATGTGGACAGTCACACAGAGTATCAGTTCACAGTTTACGATGTGGACGGTTACACTCAGTATCAGTTCACAGTGTACGATGTGGACAGTCACACCGAGTATCAATTCACAGTATACGATGTGGACAGTCACACAGAGTATCTGTTCAGAGTGTACGATGTGGAATTACACTGAATATCAGTTCACAGTGTTCGATGTGGACAGTCACACTGAGTATCAGTTCACAGTGTACGATGTGGACAGTCACACTGAGTATCAGTTCACAGTGTATGATGTGGACAGTCACACTGAGTATCAGTTCACAGTGTTCGATGTGGACAGTCGCACTGAGTATCAGTTCACAGTGTACGATGTGGACAGTCACACTGAGCATCAGTTCACAGTGTACGATGTGGACAGTCACACTGAGCATCAGTTCACAGTGTACGATGTGGAATTACACTGAGTATCAGTTCACAGTGTACGATGTGGACAGTCACACTGAGCATCAGTTCACAGTGTACGATGTGGAGAGTGAAACAGGGTATAAGTTCACATTGAACGATGTGGACTGTTACTCATGAGCAACACACACAAAATGCTGGTGGAACACAACAGGCAATGCAGCATCTATAGGGAGAAGTACAGTTGACATTTCAGGCTGGGACCCTTCGTCAGGACCAACTGAAAGGGAAGATAGTAAGAGATTTGAATGTAGTGGGGGGAGAGGGAAATGCAAAATGATAGGAGAAGACCGGAGGGGGTGGGATGCAGCTAAGAGCTGGGAAGGTGATTGGCAAAAGGGATACTGAGCTGGAGAAGGGAAAGGATCATGGGACAGGAAGCCTAGGGAGAAAAAAAGTGGGAGTGGAACACCAGAGGGAGATGGAGAACAGGCAGAGTGATGGTGAGAGGTAAGAAAGAGAAAAAAAGAGAGAAAAGAGAACAAATGAATAAATAAATGAATGAATGAATGAATGAATGAATGAATGAATACATAAACAAACAAATAGAATAGATAGATAGATAGATAAGTCAATGTTCATGCCATCAGGTTAGAGGCTACCCAGATGGAATATAAGGTGTTGTTCCTCCAACCTGAGTGTGGCTTCATTCTGACAGTAGAGGAGGCCATGGATAGACATATCAGAATGGGAATGGGACGTGGAATTAAAATGTGTGACCACTGGGAGATCCTGCCTTCTCTGGCGGACGGAGAGTAGGTGTTCAGCGAAACAGTCTCCCAGTCTGCGTCGGGTCTCCCCAATATATAAAGGGCCACACCGGGAGTACCGGACGTAGCATACCACACCAGCATAGGGAGCGATCCCTGCAGAATGCAGAAAGAGGGTTAGGGAAAGATGTGCTTGGTGGTGGGATCTCATTGGAGGTGGTGGAAGTTATGAAGAATTATATGTTGGACCCAGAGGCTGGTGGAGTGGTAGGTGAGGACAAGGGGAACTCTATCCCGAGTTGGGTGGCGGATGGATGGGGTGAGAGCAGATGTGCCTGAAATGGGAGAGATGCGTTTGAGAGCAAAGTTGATGGTGGAGGAAGGGAAGCCCCTTTGTTTAAAAAAAGGAAGACATCTCCTTCATCCTGGAATGAAAAACCTCATCCTGAGAGCAGATGCGGTGGAGGTGGAGGAATTGTGAGAAGGGGATGGCATTTTTGCAAGAGGCAGGGTGGGAAGAGGAATAGTCCAGGTAGCTGTGAGAGTCTGTAGGCTTATAGTAGATATCAGTAGATAAACCGTCTCCAGAGATGGAGACAGAAAGATCAAGAAAGGGGAGGGAGGTGTTGGAAATGGACCAGGTAAATTTGAGGGCAGGGTGAAAGTTGGAGGCAAAGTTAATGAAGTCAATGAGCTCAGCATGCATGCAGGAGGCAGCGCCAATGCAGTCGTTGATGTAGTGAAGAAAAAGAGGGGGACAGATACCCATATGGGCTTCGAACATGGACTGTTCCAGAAAGCCAACAAAAAGGCAGGCATATCTAGGACCCATATGGGTGTCCATGGCTACATCTTCGGTTTGGAGGAAGTGGACGGAGCCAAAAGAAAAATTATTAAGATTAAGGACTAATTCCGCTTGACGGACGAGAGTGGTGGTAGAGGGGAATTGGTTAGTTCTGGAATCCAAAAAGAAGCTATATTCACCATGAATATCCATCCCCCACCAGGAAGGTCTCAAAGCTGTCCGCTTCTTTTTGGATTCCAGACCTACCAGTCCTCACCTACACCCCACCAGCCTCCAGGTCCAACATATAATTCTCCGTAACTTCCTGCACCTCCAAAGGGATCCCACTACCAAACACATCTTTCCCTCCCCCCATCTTTCTGCTTTCTGCAGGGATCACTCCCTGCACGACTCCCTTGTCCACTCATCCCCCAATCCCTTCCCACTGATCTCCCTCCTGGCACTTATCCTTGTAAGCGGAACAAATGCTACACCTGCCCTTCCACTTCCTCCCTCACCACCATTCAGGGCCCCAGACAGTCCTTCCAGGTGAAGCGACACTTCACCTGTGAGTCGGCTGGTGTGGTATACTGCGTCCGGTGCTCCCGGTGTGGCCTTTTATATATTGGTGAGACCCGACACAGACTAGGAGACCGTTTCGCTGAACACTTACACTCCGTCTGCCAGAGAAAGCAGGATCTCCCAGTGGCCACATATTTTAATTCCATGTCCCATTCCCATTCTGATATGTCTATCCATGACCTCCTCTACTGTCAAGATGAAGCCACACTCAGGTTGGAAGAACAACACGTTATATACTGGCTGGGTAGCCTCCAACCTGATGGCATGAACATTGACTTCTCAAACTTCCGTTACTGCCCCTCCTCCCCTTCTTAGCCCACCTTCTATCTATCTATATTTATTTATTTATTTATTTATTTGTTTGTTTGTTTGTTTGTTTGTTTGTTTGTTTGCTTATTCCCTTTTTTTCTCGTTTCGCTCTCTCTGTCCCTTTCACAATAACTCCTTGCCTGTTCTCCATCTCCCTCTGATGCTCCCCTCCCCCTTTCTTTCTCCCGAGGCCTCCCATCCCATGATCCTTTCCCTTCTCCAGCTCTGTATCCCTTTTGCCAATCACCTTTCCAGCTCTTAGCTTCATCCCACCCCCTCCGGTCAACTCCTATCATTTCGCATTTCCCCTTCCCCCTCCCACTTTCAAATCTCTTACTATCTCTTCTTTCAGTTAGTCCTGACAAAGGGTCCCAGCCTGAAATGTCAACTGTACTTCTCCCTATAGATGCTGCCTGGCCTGTTGTGTTCCACCAGCATTTTGTGTGGGTCGCTTGCATTTCCAGCATCTGCAGATTTTGAGTTACACATGAGTATAAGTTCACAGTGTACGATGTGTACAGTTATGCTGACTATAAGTTCACAGTGTACAACGTGGACAGTTACACTGAATTTATCTCCACAGTATACAATGTGCACTGTTCTATAAGTTCACAGCGTACGATGTGGAGATACACTGAGGGTAAGTTCACAGCGTACGATGTGGAGATACACTGAGGGTAAGTTCACAGCGTACGATGTGGAGATACACTGAGGGTAAGTTCACAGCGTACGATGTGGAGATACACTGAGGGTAAGTTCACAGCGTACGATGTGGAGATACACTGAGGGTAAGTTCACAGCGTACGATGTGGAGATACACTGAGGGTAAGTTCACAGCGTACGATGTGGAGATACACTGAGGGTAAGTTCACAGCGTACGATGTGGAGATACACTGAGGGTAAGTTCACAGCGTACGATGTGGACAGTTACCCTGTTGGTAATATAATTTGTGGAAATTTGCATAATTTACAACCACTGACATTGAGTTGGGTGTTCACTTCAACAGGCTGTCCTGCCCTAATGAGGTATTTGTGTAAATTCTTTTGCTGCACTTTGTGTTCAATTTTTTTGGAGTTCAAGAATTAAGTTGTATATTTTTTCCAAAGCATAAAGTCAATCATGTTGTTTTATTTGCAAGATCGTACATTTGTTACCCTGTTGCTCTTGGACGATACCAGAGGTATTGAGCATGGCAGCCAAAGCAGTCGCTTTGAAACTGCTGTAGGCTAGTCAGCAAAATGTCGTTGTCTGCTTTGCCCAGGCCGAGGCCCAAATTGTGCCGCAACAAAGTACTGTCGGCAGCAGCAGTAAACTCCACTGTGCAGTATTGTCACTTGGAAACCCTTTGTTATGAACGCTTGGAAGTGCCAGCCGTCCGCAGCTTCGCCAGTGCCATTGCATCGGGACATCAGAGGTCTGTGACAGCCGCCGGCTGTGCAGATCATTACGGACACCCTTTCAGGTCGGCTCTTCCTGTGTGACATGGGTGAAACGAGCACGCAGCCAGCGCCGCCCGTTAAGAAGGCAAGGAGTGATGAAACCTCACTGGAGGCTGCCAGTGGCAGACTTACAGGACGCAACGGGTGACGCTCGCTTTAGTGGGCAACATTACACCTGGGACTTTGTCCTGGATACCATGACTAGACCTCTGCTCGGTGCAGTTTTCCTGTGTGCCCAATAACTATTAGTCGATCTTAAGAACTGCCGGATTGTGGATGTCAAGGACTATTCCTCAGTAAGTTCCCCACAACGACTCTGTCGAGTGCATTCTCCAGTGCATGTCAGTTTACTCAACTGCAGGGGGATTTCCCAAACCTCAGCAAGCCTACATTCTCCAATACAATCACAAAACATGGAGTTGAGCACCGCATATCCACAACTGGCCTGCCAGTCCATGCTGACGTGAGTAGACTGAACTCAGAAAAGCTCTGTTTTCCAAACTGTAAAGACTCGGCATTGTACACCGGCTGAATAACCCCTCCATATGGCCCCTTGGTCCAGTGGTGGTTGCTGCCCATCTGGCCATTTCCAATGCCTTAACAAAACCACCATGTACATTGTAACCCAATCCCGCACGTTCAGGACTTTTGGCATGTTTAGCCAGAAAGCTATTTTTTCCCAAAATCGACCAATTTAGGGGCTACCATCAGGTGCTTGTGTGCTCGGTAAACATTCCCAAAACGGTGTGCTAATCCCGTTTTGAATTTCTGTATGCCATTTGGGCTGAAAAATGGAGCACAGATTTTCCAATGGCCTATGGCAAGACTTAGATTTTCTTTTAGTTTACCTGGACGGCATATTGTCGCCAGTGCATCCAAATGTGAACAGGTATCTCATCTCCGCACACCTTTTGAGCACTTAAGCCAATGCAGATTGATTATCAACCTTGCCAAATTTCAGTTTGGGTTGTCAACCATTAACTTTCTCGGCCATCGCATCTCCGCAGAAGGTGGGAAACCCCTCCCATCAAAAGTAGCTGCTATTGTGGATTTCCCACTGTCCTGCACTACTAAAAAACTACAGGAGCTTTTAAGCATGGTGAATTTCTATCACCGCTTCATTCCACGAACTGATGACCTTGTGCTCCCCCTGTATAGTGTGCCAAGCTTTTGTTTTGTAATTTATTTTTTTTATTGAAGTTCATCAAACATTTCCATAAGATATATTTCAGACATTGTACATATATATCATATAATCATAAATGTCACAAATCTCCACGAAGTATTTATCTGAGGTATACACTTAAAGAAAAGAGTGGAAAGAAAAAACAAGCAAAAGGAAAGAACTATGTACAAGTAGGGAGTGATCTTTTTTTACAACAGATTCATTGATTTGTGAGAATAAAATCAGGCCTATGAGGCATCATGTAGTTAAACCATTTTTCCCAGTATGGATCAAATTGTTCCAGCTTATGATTAACAGATGCTGTTATCTTCTCCATTTTGTAAATATCCATTGTAATTTCCATCCGTGTATTTAAAGTTGGGCTCTCCTGTGATAACCATTTCCTAGTAGGAGTCTTTTTACCAGCCACCAGCAGTATATTCATTAAATATTTATCTCTTTTCAAGTGTGCCAAGCCTTTGAATTCCCCCCTTAAAGGCAATACCTCTAATCACGTGCTTGATTGGTCAGCAGACATGACCAGGGCTCTTTCCAACACGACCCGAAGCACCTGTAGCCATTACTACTGACACTTCGGACTACGCTGCGCACAGACAGCTGGTCAGAGGCGAGTGGCAGCCCCTCGCTTCCTTCAGTCGGCAGCTCCAACCCCCTAAAAGGAAGTATTGTACAACACATTTGAACGAGAGCTTCTCGGTCTCTATCCGGTCATCTGCATTTTCATTTTCTTCTAGAGGGCCGCCATTTCACAGCGTTCATTGACCTCAAACCCCTCATGCATGTGATGGCCAAAATATCAGACCCTAGGTCTGTACGGCAGCAATGCCAGCTGGCCTACATCTCAGAGTTCACAACTGACGTACAACATATCAAGGGAAAAATAATGCCGTGGCTGATTGCCTCTCGCGGTGAGCCACTGAGGCCATACACGTAGGGGTTGACTATGCCAGCATGGCAGTCGACCAAACTACTGACCCAGAGGCCCAGGCTTACCGAATATCAGTAACGGACCTGCGGTTTGCTGTCATTAAGTTTGAGGAAGCTGTGGTTTCTCTTCTGTGCGATATCTCAACCTGTCTCCATCACCCCATAGTGCCCACAAACTGGAGTCAGACTGTTTTTAACTTTATATGTTACCTCTTGTATCCAGGCTGGAGGGCCTCAGAGAAACTGGTTGCACTAAAGTTTGTACAGCATGGCCTTCAGAAGGACATGTGATTGGGCTACAGCCTGTGTCGTGTACAAGGGAGCGAAAATTAACGGTCATATCCAGGCATCATTTTGACGTTCTTGAGTGTCAATTTGACCACGTCAATGGGGATCTCGTTGGTCCCCTTCCCTCCTCCAACCCACACCGCAGTTTCACACGTCTCCTTACCTCGGTGGATTGTACCACCAGGTAGCCAGATGTCAACTCTTTAGCATCGACAATGGCCACAGATGTGGCTCGGGCTTTCATCAGCACCTGGGTTCCTCAGTTTGCATCCCAACTGACCACAGTTCCCAATTCATTTACACTGAGTAGCAGTTCACAGTGCACGATGTGGACAGTTACACTGAGTATCAGTTCACAGTGTACGATGTGGACAGTCACACCGAGTATCAGTTCACAGCGTACGATGTGGACAGTTACACTGAGTATCAGTTCACCGTGTACGATGTGGACAGTCGCACTGAGTATCAGTTCACAGTGTACGATGTGGACAGTCACACTGAGTATCAGTTCACAGTGTACGATGTGGACAGTCGCACTGAGTAACAGTTCACAGTGTACGATGTGGACAGTCACACTGAGTATCAGTTCACAGTGTACGATGTGGACAGTCACACCGAGTATCAGTTCACAGTGCACGATGTGGACAGTCACACCGAGTATAAGTTCACAGTGTACGATGTGGACAGTCACACAGAGTATCAGTTCACAGTTTACTATGTGGACAGTCGCACTGAGTATCAGTTCACAGTGTACGATGTGAACAGTCACACTGAGTATCACTTCACAGTGTACGATGTGGACAGTCACACTGAGTATTAGTTCACAGTGTACGATGTGGACAGTCACACCGAGTATCAGTTCACAGTGTACGATGTGGACAGTCGCACTGAGTATCAGTTCACAGTGTACGATGTGGACAGTCACACCGAGTATAAGTTCACAGTGTACGATGTGGACAGTCACACTGAGTATCAGTTCACAGTGTACGATGTGGACAGTCACACTGAGTTCCAGTTCACAGTGTACGATGTGGACAGTCACACTGAGTTCCAGTTCACAGTGTACGATGTGGACAGTCACACTGAGTATCAGTTCACAGTGTATGATGTGGACAGTCGCACTGAGTATCTGTTCACAGTGTACGCTGTGGACAGTCGCACTGAGTATCTGTTCACAGTGAACAGTGGGGACAGTTGCACTGAGTATCAGTTCACAGTGTACGCTGTGGACAGTCGCACTGAGTATCTGTTCACAGTGTACGCTGTGGACAGTCGCACTGAGTATCTGTTCACAGTGAACAGTGGGGACAGTCGCACTGAGTATCAGTTCACAGTGTACGATGTGAACAGTCACACTGAGTATCACTTCACAGTGTACGATGTGGACAGTCACACTGAGTATCAGTTCACAGTGTACGATGTGGACAGTCACACCGAGTATCAGTTCACAATGTACGATGTGGACAGTCGCACTGAGTATAAGTTCACAGTGTACGATGTGAACAGTCACACCGAGTATAAGTTCACAGAGTACGATGTGGACAGTCGCACTGAGTATCAGTTCACAGTGTATGATGTGGACAGTCACACTGAGTATCAGTTCACAGTGTACGATGTGGACAGTCACACTGAGTATCAGTTCACAGTGTACGATGTGGACAGTCACACTGAGTTCCAGTTCACAGTGTACGATGTGGACAGTCACACTGAGTATCAGTTCACAGTGTACGATGTGGACAGTCACACTGAGTATCAGTTCACAGTGTACGATGTGGACAGTCACACTGAGTATCAGCTCACAGTGTATGATGTGGACAGTCGCACTGAGTATCTGTTCACAGTGAACAGTGGGGACAGTTGCACTGAGTATCAGTTCACAGTGTACGCTGTGGACAGTCGCACTGAGTATCTGTTCACAGTGTACGCTGTGGACAGTCGCACTGAGTATCTGTTCACAGTGAACAGTGGGGACAGTTGCACTGAGTATCAGTTCACAGTGTACGATGTGGACAGTCACACTGAGTATCAGTTCACAGTGAACAGTGGGGACAGTTGCACTCATAATGGTTAGCAGTGTCATTGATGTACAATGGAGAGAGTTATGCTGAGAATACATTAGCTCTGCATGATGCAGAAAGTTAAACTCGTAAAGAGTTAACAACAATACATGTACAATTGGGACAGTTACTCTTAGAATACTTTAACTTCATACTGATTTAAATTTCATTGCAAATCACCCAAATGGTGATGATATGAAATCGTCTGTTTCTATGTTGCTGATGCGCAGTGAGGTTCGGACAAACAGACAGACACTAGGGTCACCTCAGTGCTTACAGCCTCATATTTGCTAGTTCATGCCTGGCCAGTCTGCACAGGAACATGTCATTTTATGCTCTGAGTCAAGTACATAGAGCGTTTTGATTTTTTATCTTGCACCACTTCCTTGTGACAAAATATTCACCAGCAGAATCAGCTTGTGTAGTGTATCCGTGTCCTCTCCACCCCTTCAGTGACCCCTGAACCCTTCCCAGAGCAATCGCTTCAGTGAGATAATCTGTCCATGGACAAGGTTGAGTGCTTTGTTCCCTACCCTGGCCCCCTGGCAGTCTCGCCTGTCAATATATGTCATTGTGTCGCTTCCTGTCTCAGAAAGTGTGAGGCTGAAATCTACCGCCACAAAGAGGCCACTTTCTGGTTGGAGAAGCAACGCATCGTACACCGTCTGGGTAGCCTTCATCCTGACGGCATGAACATCGATTTCTCCATCTAGGGTTCTACTTCAGTATAATCTAGCATCTCATTGTTTACCTACATGAGGTGTTGCTCCTCCAACCTGGGAGTTAACTCATTGAGGCAGTAGAGGAGGCGATGGGAGTGGAGAAACACTGATATCCTTAAACACAGAACGCTCTGCATTCATGAGGTTTAAATTGTGGGTCTGAAGACCGAAGGAGTGTTATTTGCAGTTACAGATTCCAGTGCACAGTCCCATCCCGTACTCTTCTACTGAAATACTTTGCCCACTGTTGTGACCCAACTTTCACTGTGTACACAGCTACTTTCCCATGTTCATTAGCTGCTGTGGGACCGACATTCCCCACTTGGCAACCCGTACACGGGACACTTTTGAAATCTGTGCAATGGTCACCATCTGCCAATCCATTCTGGGTATTTATGCAGCTGTGGGAGGGACTCACTTTCTGTCAAGAGCGGCTCCATTACTTTGAGTCAACATCAGGGTGATGAATCAAGATTCAAGATTCAGCTCAACATCATGAACCAAAGGGCGTGCACTGAACTGTACTGTTCTATGTTCTATGGCCGTGTATAGAACAAGTTTTTTGCATGTACATCAAAACATTCAGGGAAATGCGTCCTTTGTGTTGACAACCAACACAATGAGGGTGCTCTGGGGCTAAACCATAAGTGCCGTCACACATACTGCCACCAACACAACAAGCCCACAATGCTCAGCCGAACAAAACAGAACACAACAAGCAACAAAACAACAACAGCAAAAAAGAACAAGCCCTGTTCCTCCCTCCCACCCGCTCACGTTCATAGTCCTTTAAACTCAGGACAGGCTTCCAGTCCCCAGGCTCCAGAAGAGTCGGAACTGCAGACACCAGGCTTCAACCTCCCCAGTGGCTACATACAGATTCACCGGCTTGGCTAAGGCCAATGGGCCTCAACTTCCGTAACTCCGATCCCGATGAAGATTTCCATCTAGGTGTTAGCACACTGACCTTGCTGGAGTGCCACTCCTCCTTAATGCTGAGCCTTGTCAATCGCCTGGTGGTAGGTCAAAACCTACTGAAACCCAATGCACAGAGAAATGAGCAGTCACAAACGATAGAGCACTATGGCACTTCGGCCCACAATGCTGAGCCAATCTTCTAGTCGGGGGATTGAGTTCATGAGCTGTGATGTAATGGTGCAGTTCTATAAAACCCTAGTTAGACCACACTTGGAGTACTACGTTGGGTTCTGGTCACCTCATTACAGGAAGGACGTGGAAGCATTAGAGACGGTGCAGAGGCGATTTAGCAGGATGCTGCCTGGACTGGGGAACATGTCTTATGAAGATAGGTTGAGCGAGGCTGGTGCAAAGGAGGATGAAAGGTGGCTTGATGGAGGTGTACATGATGATTGAGTGGATAACCAGAGATTTTTTTTTTCAGGACAGTAATGGCTCATACAAGCTAGCATAATTGCAAAGTGATTGGGGGGATGGCAGAGGTGAGTTTTGACACAGAGAGTGGTAGGCGTGTGGAACATCCTGTGGGGGGTGGGGAGGGTTGTGGTAGAAGTGGGTACATTAGGGACATTTAAGAAACTGTGCTTTCTGTTTTCAGGACCATTGGAGGGGCATGGAATCATCTCCAAATGGGAGAAGACGTTGGGCTCAAGCCAGTTTCATAGCATGCCCAGGATGCCTCTGTCTTGCCTGAGTCAACCGCTGTCTCTGATGGAATCTGGCTACTACTCGGAGATGGAGAGTCTGGAGTCCCACACCCCGGACACCCCTGGCACCTTCAGCCAAGAGCTGGTCCACAGAAGCAAGGCAGGCCGGGGCAGAGCCAGCGCCACCAGCCGTAGGAAGCGCGAGTTCATCTCCGACGAGAAGAAAGACGCCAGCTACTGGGAGAAGAGGCGCAAGAATAACGAGGCCGCCAAAAGGTCGCGGGAGAAGAGGAGGATCAGCGACATGGTGCTGGAGAACCGGGTGCTGGCACTGAACGAGGAGAATGTCCGCTTGAAGTCAGAGCTACTGTCTCTGCAGCTGAGGTTCGGCCTAATCACCTCCGCCGCGTATGCGGAGAAGAGTCGTCAGCTGTCAGGCTCAGCAGGGAGCTCCTACTACACCGGCTACTCCACTGTGCTCCTCCAATCTGACTCCTCTGAGGCCGAGCACCCCAGCCAAGGGCAGACGTTCACACCCCTCAGCAAGTATTCGCCCAGAGGCTCCCTCTCCGATACTTCTGATGGATCGTTGAGCACTGGGAACAGTCCGGGGCCCATGATTCAAGGGGACAACAGGCAAGATGAGAACTCAATGGACAAGGACTTGATGAGGGACATCAAGGAGGTCATGAATGCCCAGGTCCCCTTTGGAGAGTCGGCATCTCTGCTAAGGAGCTACCACAATATGGAGTTTGTAAGTTACAAGGAGCAACTGAAGTACAGCTCTGCAGCCAGGGACATTATTCGGTATGGGAGTCAAGGCTGTGTGGAAACCGGAGACACTCATACTGCCCACCTGGATGACTTCCGCCTTCTGTCCGATGTGCCCCAGGTCCCAGGGAATGGCAGAACAGATTACCCACAGGGAGGGGTCCGCGCAGCACCCGCGCCTTCGATGCTGGTGGAAGGTCAGCGGCAGATGCCTCTGAACAGCGTGGGCCTGTGGTGCGCTCAGCGGCCGCTGGCCACACGGGCCCGGGAGGAGCCGGACGATCTCCCACTGGGGGGCTACGCAGCTGAGCTGTGTCCAAGGTCCGGTCGCGAGCACCCAGTCATTGAGCGGCTGGTGCGTGTCAGTCCCCAGAGTTCCCTGGGCGTCAATGAAGCGGGTGACCACACTGCAGTCCCCAATCTGGACGAGGTTCCACAATGTTCCCTCACCCGGAGCTTCCCCGCCGAGAAGCAGGAGACTTCAGAATGCTCCCTGCTGCTCTTTTCTGTCATTAAGACGCCCGAGGTTCTTGATCAAGGCCTGGTGGCACACTCTGGTGTCGCTGCGGACAGGGTATCAGATGGTGCCCTTTCTGAAGGTTCGGACAGTGACAGCCTAGACAGGGCAGATAGGTCCGGCCTCTGCGACAGAGCTCACTCTGACTCCCCCCAGGTGCTCAGGAGAATGGCTCTTCCTCATAAGCTCCGCCTGAAAGCCAGAGCCATGGTTCAGGGTGGAGAACAAGATGGTGGGCAGGATCTCCCACAGCACCATAGTGATCAGGGGGCTCCACTGCTGAGGTGCAATGGCCTCCGTCACAATGGGCCCATCATGAGAGGTCACGCTCCAGTTCACAGGAAGGGAGATCTCTGGAGTGAATCGGGGCATCTAGTCATTAAGGCATCTCAGTGTGCAGCAGGAGTGCTAAGTCAGTTTGAGCAACCTACCCCCCAAGGGTCTCCTAAACTCCAGAGCAACCAAATCTCCACATCAAAGGGCCCCAACCATGGTACTGCAGGTATGGCCTGCTTTAGGAATGCCACACAGGAAGCTGAGTCGTCACCACTCCACCCGGGCTACAATTTAACCAGCCCCACTTAAGGACGAAACACGGAGGAACATGGCTATAGAGAAGTAAAATAAGGATGCTGGTTCACCTGAACGTCCAAGGCTACCAAATAGCAGCAATGTCTCCATGTAGCAGATATCTTCTCACCTTCTTGCTGTGTACCAGGACAGAAAAACGTTAAAAATTGTCCATCCCTGGATGCAGGTCAGCATCAGAGTTGCTTGCTGGACCAGACTTGGTGTATTCATATCCTTTACTGTTTCAGGGACTGATACACATCGATTGGACGATTGGTTATTTATTGTTTTTTATTTATTTAGCAATACAGCACAGAATAGGCCCTTCTGGCCCTTCAACCCATGCTGTCCAGCAACCCCAACAACCTCGATGAACCCTAACCCAATCACAGGGCAATTTACAATGATCAATTAGTATGTCTTTGGAGCGTAGGAAGAAACCAGAGCAACTAGGAAAGCTCACACATCCCATGGGGAAGGCATACAAACTCCTTACAGAGGATGCTGGGATTGAACCCCAAGCTGTATTAGCGTCACGCTAGCCACTACGTAAGGATGGAATAAGAGCCATCACTTCTATTCATCAGGACTGAGGAGATAAATCTCATCAAGCAATAGACAGCCTGTGCTCCTGTGACTTTTAGCCAGATCTGTACAGTTCTAAACACAGTACCAGCAAGGCCGTGTGGCAGGGCCGCAAGTCTGTACTCTAGTCATCATTCACTTCGAGGTGTCAGTGTGGTTTAGTCGGCTGAACTCATGCCCAGGCATTGAGAGACTGTAGAAAATCAGAAATTAATCAGGTGGATAGAAGGAATTTGTAAAATGAGCTTCATTGTGCTGTTTCTCATGATTGGTGTTCACACCTTAAAGTTCCTCGCAACCTTTTCAGACACAGTGGCATCTATCCATGTGTACTCAACAGTTTCATTACGAGTCTCAATGGCTTGCTTCCCAGTCACGGTCAAAGCCAGAACGAGAGCTGGTTCTCATTCTGCTTGTGGGCTACTGCCAGCAAACACACAGTCTTTCTGCACTAACTCGTTCACCCTTCCTAAACACTTGTGTATTTCTGCCATAGACAGCTTATAATTTCCATCTCAATAGCCCAACTGATATACAGCAGAGGGTGTAGACAATAGGGACAATTCGGCCAGCCAGCATCCGTGGCGAGGGAGCTTGGACGAAAGTATCCCGGGTTGGTCTGGTCCACAAGGCACAGATACTGAATCTGTGGTTACAGTCACAGATATTGGGTTGATAAGTCTGTAATATTGAAAGGCTGAGGAAAATGTGTTTCCTGTAGCGGGGGAGTCTAGGATTGGTGGTCTCAGCCTCAGAATAGGATTTCCCTTTAGAACAGAAATAAGGATTCCTTTAGCCAGAGGGCGGTCAGTCTGAGGAATTCATTGCCACAGATGGCTTTGGAGTCCGAGTCATTGAGTATGTTTAAAGCGGAGGCTGATAGGTTCTTGATTAGCAAAAGTGCCAAAGGCTATAGGGAGAAGGCAGGAGAATGGGGTTGAGAGGGAGAATGAATCAGGCAGGACTGAATGGCGGAGCAGACTTATGGGGCAAATGGCCTAATTCTACTCCTATGTCTTATAGTCCTCATGGTTTTACAGTATATGAGTTGGAGGGTCCTCCCTATAATTTCTACGATAACATTAACAGAAAATGGTGGAAAAATAAGTGGTGCTTGAACTGAAATGTCAACATTGCTACTCTTTCCGCAGGTGCTGCCTGACCTGTTGAGCGTTTCCAACGTTTTATTTCAGATTTACAGCAGCTGCACTGTTCTTGATTTTCAATGACTTTTTCTGAGTCCTAACATCTCTATCCCACTGAGGCTAGATTCCCCCACATGGGGTTGGTGTTGCCCTCACCACACTAACTCTACCGGGTATCTCTTTGGAGTGTGGGAGGGACCAGAGCACCCGGAGAAAACACGGAGAAACATCCAAACTCCTCACAGACAGTGGTGGAAATCGGAACCTGATTGCCGATCACTGACGCTTCATTTCACGAAAATGCTTCATTTTATTTTTGCTGTTGCAAGAAATAGTTTATCAATTGCTGGTCACATACACAGTAGACGCTTATGCAAAGCCAAGATCCCAAAGTTGAAAAGGAAGAATTTGAAAGCACCATTTTGTCCATTTTACACGATTCATTGTCCAATTCTACTTTAGAATCAGAATCAGATTTCGTATCAGTGGCATATGTCGTGAAATATTTTTGTTTCTGTTTTGCAACAGCAGTACAATGCAGTACATAATTTAAAATACCTGCAAATTACAATAAGAAATATACGCGCATTAAATTAAATAAGCAGTGCAAAAAGAGAGAGAAATATATAATGAGGTTGTGCACATGGGTTCATTATCTGCTCAGAAATCTGCTAATGGTGGGGAAGAAACAGCACCTTAAACACTGGGTGCATGACCTCAGTCTCCTGTACCACCTGCTTGATGGTACAAGGGGAAGTGGGTGAGTCCTAGCGTCCTTGATGATAGATGACACCGTTCTGAGGCATCGCCTTTGGAAGACGTCCCCGATGCCGGGGTGAGTTGTGCCCATGATGGAGCAGGCTGAGTTTGCAACTCACTGCAGATTTTTACAATCCTGTGCAGTGGCCCCTCTATTCCAGGTGGTGATGCAACCAGTTAGAATGCTCTCCACAGTACAAGTATAGAAATTTGATGGAGTCTTTGGTCACAGAATAAACTTCTTCAAGCCCCCAATGAAATATAGTCACTGTCTTGTCTTTTTTTTCTAATTGCATCAATATGTTGGGCCCAGGATAGATCTTCAAAGATGTTGACAACCCAGAAACTTGAACCTGCTCACCCTTTCCCCTGTTGATCCCTCAATGAGACAAATTTGAAAGCATAATTTTGTCCATTTTGCAAAAGTTATTGTCCCAACCTACTTCAATTCACGTAATTGGAATAGGTTCTCTAGTGACTTTGCTGTGCGGAGGCAAAAATTCATAAATGCAAGTGATTCTGCAGGTGCTGGAAATCAGGAGCAACTCATGCAAAATGCTGGAGGAATTCAACAGGCCAGGCAGCATCTATGAAGAAGAATAGTTGACATTTCAGCCTGACAACCTTCTTCAGGACTATCAAAGGACCTCAGCCTGAACTGTTAGCAATAATCTCATTGTGTATCCGGTGACTGACACACTGTCTCCTGTATTGCAAACACACTGGTATCACAGTGGCACCAGTCTCCAGGCCTGAGTGCCTCTGCTCCACACACTGAGAAAGGCCGGTTACTTTCACTTTCAAAAGGACTTTACTTCTGTAAATTTATTTGTGTGTTACTGCACTCTGAATTGTCCATGAGCCAGTAGAACTGTACAAAGGTTCAGAACATTGTTAATTTTAATTTTTAATTTAATTTAAAGTTTAAAAATTTTAAATTCAAAAATTCAATTTTTAAACTTGCATTTCTTAAAATTTTTTGGCACGTTGGCCTTCATAAGTCAGAATATTGTATGCAGGAGTTGGATGTTTTGTTGAAATTGTGGAAGACTTTGATAAGGCCTAATTTGGTGCTTTGTGTGCAGTTTTGGTCATCTGCTGGCAGGAATGATATCAATAAAATAGAAAGTGTACAAAGGATGCTGCTGGGACTTAAAGACCTGAGTTATAGTGAAAGTTTGAATTGATTAGAACTTTATTCCCTGAAGTATAGACGAATGAGGGGAGATTTGATGGAGGTAGATAAAATTATGAGTGGTATCAATAGGGTAAAGCAAGCAGCTTTTTCCACTGAGGTTAGGTGAGACTAGAACTAGAGGTCATGGGTTAAGGGTGAAAGGTGAAACGTTTAAGGGGGATCTTGTTCACTCAGAGGATGGTGCAAGTGTAGAAAGAGCTGCCAAAGGATGTGATGGATGTGGGTTCAATTTCAATATGTAAAGGATATTTGGGTAAGTATCTGGATGGGAGGGATATGAAGGGCTATGGTCCAGAAGATGGTTGATGACACAGACTGGTTGACCCAAAGGTCTGTTTCTGCACTGTAGAGCTCTATGAGTTTATGAATATTTTTGGATAAGTTTGGGGAAGATAACCTGGTGAAGTTTGATTCAAGACAGCTGAAACTTGGCTTAATCCAAGTATTATTAATGTCATTTTTGTCATTTTTAATGTCCACCCACTTCTGAAAGAGTGAAAATGACCCCTATAGAACCATTTATTGTTGCACAGTGGTCATAAATTTGCTTTAGAAATTAATAACCCTTAAGAAATATCTCTTAGTGGACACCTGTTATGAGAAAACTTCATTAAGAGTGTACCCCTGAACCAACTCAAGGAAATTAACTTGGTTTGGAGGGATGGCCTAAACTCATAAGAGACCTGATAGAAACTTGAACGTTTAATTTGCACTCAAGATTCCTGGAATTTACTTAGTAGTTTTGTGTGAATTGGAATGGCAGCAGAAATTCTTTCTTGCTGTGGTTGTCAGGGGCGTAGGCTTCACCTTGGGCTGGTCAGTAACCAAGGAACAACTTCAAGAGAATACAATTAACCTAACCCCATTGGTCTTGAGTTGGGGTAGTTTCCACCAGAAGGAATTAGGGTTGGACAATTGCAGAGGTTTCATCAGAACATTGAGGTCTGGGCTGTATCCAGTCAACGGTGGGGCCTGTCAATGGTCCTCTTTCCAACACCAAAGTCAATTTGGAGATTCAGCATGGTGGCAGGTCCTTCCGGCCCAAAGGACCTGCACTGCCCAATTGCACCCATATGACCAATTAACATGCTGACCCATGCATCTTTCGAATATGAGAAGGAACTGGAGCATCCGGAGGAAACCCACGCAGTCACAGGGAGAACTTACAAACTCTTTCCCAACAGCAGTGGAATTGAACCCAGATCACTGGCACTGTGATACGACTACTCTACTGTGCCACCCACTTTAAACAGGGCTCGTCCAGGATGAAAGGATGTCAATCACCTTTAAATATCATTCATTCTGAATACCCAACTATCAACCGCATTGTGATATTTGTTCGCCCTTGCTGGGGCAGTGTTTCAGAACATGAATTATGAAATGAGTACATAGAGATGAAACTGTTCTGTACCAAAAAAAAATCATTACCTCTTTCATGGCCAAAGAAAACAATAATAAAAACTACTTTGCTCCTCTAATATTTGAATAACCTATTGTATTCAAACACATGACCAGCTGTTTGGTGTAGCGGTTTCCATTGGTCAGATAACCAGTTCACTCTGGCCTTTGGTCACCGCATGAGTTTTGGAGAGCACAAAAGGCTTCAGCTTACCGTTCTGGGAGATTGTCTCCCGCTGCTGCTCAACTTGACAGCTCCGGGGAACCCCTCACACCTCACTAAAGTGCAGCCAGTCTAGTTCTTCTTAGCAAGCCGGACGAGAAGTATTCATATAGAACAGTACAGCACAGTATTCAGCTAGGACATTTTACCAACTTATCTAAACCTACTTCACAATCAATCTAACTCTTCCCTCCTACACAGCCCATTACCCTCATATTTCTTACATCCAAATGCTTATACAAGAGTCTTTTAAATGCTCCTACTGTACCACCCTCTGACCATGCATTTTGGGCAATTACTACTTACTGTGTGGAAAAAAAACTACCTCTGCTCACCTTAAAAGGATGTCCTCTGGTACAGGCCAAGGCTGCTGTAGGAAAAAAAAAGACTCTGGCTGGACCTATGCCTCTTATCATCTTGTACACCTCTGTCAAATCACCCCTCATCCTCCGTCGCTCCAAAGAGAAAGGCCCTAGCTCACTCAGCCTTTCCTCATAAACCGTGCCCTCTAAACCAGGCAGAATCCTGGTAAATCTCCCCTGCACCCTCTCTAAAGCTTGCACATGCTTTCTGTAATGTGATCATCGGAAATGATCACGATACTCTAAAATCCACGGAAACACTATGACTCGGAAGGAAGGCATTCAGCCAATTGGGCCTGCCCTAGTTTCAGGTAGGGAAGTCCCCTGACCCAACCCCTGCTTTGTCCCACAGCCTCTTGATTTTTCCTTACCGTTCTTCCTGAAATCCTTGACTGATTCAGTCCCACAGAACAAATTATCATCATTCCCTATGCTTAAATATAAATTCCTTCACCCTTCCTCTTACGCTCCAAATTATAAATCTGTGTGCTCCAGGCCCTTCAACCTCCATGTTCTTTTCCACTTTTCCCAAATCCGCCCTTGACCTTTGCCTTCCTCACATTCACCAGTCTAACCCCAGAGATGAATTTCCTCATCTCTAGAACCTTCCGAAGGAATCTATTCTGCACCCTCTCAGAATCAGGCTTAATGTCACAGGCCTATGTGTCATGAAATGTGTAGTTTGCAACGCATAAACAATTAGTGTAAAAAGAGAGCAAAAGTAGTGAGGTCATGTTGATAGTTTGGTTCATGGTCCATACAGAAATCTGATGGCAATGGAGTAGAAGCTGTTCCTAAAATGAGTGTGTGTCTTCAGGTTCCTGTACCTCCTCTCTAATGGTAATGGATGATGAGGATCCTCAATGATGGATGCAGACTTTCTGAGGCATCACCTTTTGAAGATGTCCTCGATGCCGGGGGTGGGGCTAGTGCCTATAATGAAGCTGAGTGGGTTTGCAACCCTCTGCAGTTTTTTGATACTGTGCAGTGGCCCTTCTGTACCAGAACATGATGCAACCAGTTAGAATGTTCTCCACAGTACACCTGTAGAAATTTGCTAGAGTTTTTAGTGACATACCAAATCTCCTCAAGCTCCTTATGAAATATAGCCTCTGTCGTGCCTTCATTGTAATTGCATCAGTATGCTGAGCCTTGGATAGATCTTCAGAAATGCTGACAACCAGGAACTTAAAACTGCTCCCTCTTTCCACTGCTGACCCTCAATGAGGAATGGTGTGTGTTCCCTCGACTTCCCCTTTCTGAAGTCCATAATCAGATCCTTGGTCTTACCGACATTGAGAGAAAGGTTGTTGTTGCAACACCACTCAACCAGCCAATTCATCTCACTTCTGTACACTCAAGGGCTCTCGCAAAAATGCTTTAGTTAAGTGACCAGTGTTACAGGTATTTTGTACAGGTGCAAGCATTTGTATATGAATCTCAGGTCTTTTGAATCTGGTCTTTTGGTGTACCCTGCCACGAATCCTGTCAGGTTCCTCTGTTCTCACACAAACTTCAGATGTGCTGTTGGGTCTTTTATCGTTCTGGCTGTCATATCTTATTAGAGAAAGGAGACATGAGCAAATTTGTACATTCACGTGGAGAGATACTGCAGTAGGAAGATTGTTAGCACAGCTATCTCTCCTCAGACTGGAAGACCTTCAACTAATTGCCTCATTTACACATGAGAGATTTTGACCTTGTATGCAAAAATGTTCTAGCCACAAAATCAGCATGGTATATTTGTTCATCTGTTTGACAATCTTCAATGTTTTATAAAGGTTCTCGCCTCACTGGGGTTTGACCACCCAGTCTGGGAGCACAGCGTGTACACTTTGTTTCAATCATTTACATGTTAGGTTGTTAATTTTGAATAGGTGTTTGCATTTATAAACAGGCAAAATGTCCTGGTATTTCATATTGTTTTGTGTTAATTCCAAAGCCTCTACTTTCTGTCAAAGATTTGACCTTGAATGATTTTTTTACTGTTCCTTGTAAATTATGTAAAGAGCTGTCACGTTGTATAGCTTTTTACTTTCATTTGGTTTTCAAACGACACTGAATTAAATAAAAAAAACAAAGGAGTAACCATGTCTGAATGTTTGTTTAAAGGGGGGTGATGCTACAAATGAGAATTAGGATCAGAATCAGGTTTATTATCACTGGCAAATGTTGTGAAATTAATTGTTTTACATTGCAATACATAAAATGCACTATAAATTACAATAAGGAAATATATACGTGTATTTTTTATTGTAATTCATTGTATTTTATTGTAATTTATAGTATATATGCTATAAATTATATATACAGTATATATATCTCAGCTGTCATTTTATTAGGTAGACCTGCCTATTAATGCAAATATCTAATCAGCCAATCACGTGGCTTGGTTTTCGAAGCTATCTATGGCAATGAATTCCAAAGATTCTCCAGCTTCTGGCTAAATAAATTCCTGCTCATCTCTGTTCTAAAAGGACATCCTTTTATTCTAAGACCGTGCACTCTGCTCCTAGACTCTCCCGCTATAAGAAACATACTCTCCACATCCAACCTATCTAGGCCTTTCAATATTTGATACATTTCAGTGAGATACCCCTGTTAATGAACAGTGCAGCATTCAGCTATAATGTTATGCCAAACAAGTTAAAAAGCAAATCAAAAGCACCCATATATTAATCCCTCCTACCTACACTGTCCATATCCCTTCATCCTTCTTATGACGATCCAAACATCTCTCAAAAGCCTCTAATGTATTTGCCTCTACCCCCATACCAGGCAGCACATTCCAGGCATCCACGACACTGAAAAAAAATCTTTCCCCTCCCATTCCCCTTCAACCTATTCCATTTCACCTTCAATGTATGCCCTCTGGCATTAGATATTTCAACCCTGGGAAACAGATACTCTCCATCTGTTCCAGCTATGCCTCTCATAATCTTGTAAACCCCTGCCAGATCTCTCCTTAGCCTCCGGTGCTCCAGAAAGACACAACACAGTTTTTCCAGCCTCTCACAACAGCACATGTCCTCTAAACCAGGCAGCGTCCTACTAAACCTCTTCTGCACCCTCTCCGAAACCTCAACATCCTTCCTATAGTGGGCCAACCAGATGTGGACTAACCAGAGTTTTATAAAGTTGCAACATTAACTGCCTGACTTTTGGACTCAATGTCTCGACTAATAAAAGCAAACATTCCATATGCCTTCTTAAACACATTATCGACCTGTGTAGCCACTTTCAAGGAGCTATGAACTCCGATCCCAAGATCCCTCTGCTCAGTGTACGGTCTCCTCGCATTTTCCCTACTAAGAAGCAACACCTCACATTTATCTGGGTTAAACTCCATCTGCCATTTCTCAGCCCATATCTGCAATTGATCTATATCACACTGTATTCTTTGCCAGTCTTCTAGGCTATTCACAACTCCACCAATCTTGGTATCATCCGCAAATTTACTAACCCACCTATTTACATTTTCATCCAGGTTATTTATATACATCACAGACAGCAGAGGTCCCAGCAGAAGTCCACTAACTACAGACTCCCAGTTCAAGCAAGTCCCATCAACCACTACCCTCTGCCTTCCACGCGCAAGCCAGTTCTGAATCCACACTGCAGACCCCATTAATCTTAATCTTCTGGATTATCCTCTCATGAGAGACTTCATCAAATGCCTACCCAAAATCCATGCAGACAACATCCACTGCCCTACCCTCATCAATTTCTCTCATCACTTCATCAAAGAACTCAAATTGGTAAGGCACAACCTGCCATACACAAAGCCGTGCTGGCTCTCCCTAATTAGGCCATGGGTTTTCAAATATCCTATCCCTAAGAATTTTCTCCAGCAATTTCCCTACAACTGAAGTGAGACTCGCAGGTCTATAGTTTCCAGGATTTCCCTTTGTTTCCTTGTTAAACAGAGGTACGACGTTAGCCACTCACCAGTCCTCTGGGACCTCACCTGTGGCTAGACAGGACATGAAGATACTGGTCAAGGGCCCAGCAGTCTCTTCTCTTTCCTCCTTCAATAACCTGGGGTAACTCCCATCAGACCCTGTGGATTTATCCACCTTAATACTCATTAGGAGACCCAATGATTCCTCCACCTTGACCTCTAAATGCCCTAACGTATTTGCAGACTTGCCACAGATCTCCTGGTCCTCCATATTCATTTCCCTGGTAAATACTGACGCAAAGTGCTTAAGTACCTCACTCACATTTTCTGCATCCAAGTAAATATTCCTCCTTTTACCCTTGACTTGTCTTACCCTCTCCCAAGCTCATCAATTCCCCAATGGATTGTCACTATCACCTTCACCTGGGGCAAAATGGGGCAAGTTGCTCTCCTTTGGGTTTGTCTAAATGACGAGACAAGGCATCTGGTTTTTGATTCTTTGACTTCAATGAATCGGTCAGGACAATGTTAAAACAGTTGAAGAAATGAGACCACCTGGCCTGCCTGGAACTGAGTCTCTTGGCCTCCTGAATACAAGCCAGGTTCTTGTGGTCTGTTCAGAAAATAAAAGGATTCTTGGCCCCCTGAAGCCAGTGACACCATTCCTCCAATGTCAACTTAACTGCTAATAGCTCCCAGTTCCTGACGTCATTGTTCCTCCCTGCCGGGGATAGTCGCTTGGAGAAGAATGCACATGGGTGCATTTTACTGTCTGGAGGTGACCACTGAGACAACACTGCACCTACTCCGATGTTCAAGGCGTCCACCTCTACGATGAAGGGAAGGTCCGGGTTAGATGAAACCAGACGGGAGCTAATGTGAACTGTTGTTTAAGCTCTGCAAAAGCAGCCTATATTTCAGCATAGGGGAACGTGGACTCTTAGAGCGGTCAGCAGAGCTGAAGGTCCTGATGAACTTGAGGTAATAGTTAGCAAGCCCCAGGAATGCTTAGACATGTTTGGCAATGGATGGTTACGGCCAGTCTCTGACTGCTTGAGGCTTCGCAGGGTTCATCTTCAGATTGCCGATGGAGATGATGAAACCCAAAAATGAACTAGAAATCACGTTAAATTCAGACTTCTCCAACTTGAAATGAAGTCCATGGTCTAGAAGCCTTTTTTAAATGTGCCTGACATGAGCCACATGCTCCTCCATGAACTATGAGAAGATTAGGATATCATCCAAGTAGATGAAGGCATACTTATGAAGAGTATCCTGGATCATGTCGTTTACAAAAGCCTGAAGATATGCTGGAGTGTTTTCAGGGCCTAAGGGCATTACTAGGTTCTTGTCGTGCCCTGTCGATGTATTAAATGCAGTCTTCTACTCAATCCTTCCTTTACATGGGCCAGATTGTACAAAGTCCATAGGTTCAGCTTAGTGAATATTCTTGCCCCTTGGAGAATATCCAATGCAGGTCTGGAGTGGAAGGGGTTAATGATTCTTGACTGTCATGCAGTTCAATCCTCTATAATCAATACATGGCTGCAGGCTCCCATCCTCCTTTTGTACGAAGAAACACCAAAGAACAATGAGTGATGAAGCCATGCTAAGAACTTGAGTCTCCATTGAACCTCTCCGGGGTCGGAAGATGGACTGGCTCCACAGAGTGACTGACAGCTTCACCCAAGCAACTCTGGCATCTTCCTTGCGATAGCTGATACACGATGGCCTGGAGGTCATGTATCTCCAGGCTCTCTCTAGAAATTCTCTCACTGTAGCTGACCACAGCAGCTGAGAGACTCTGATACCCCAGTGGGTCCATTTTGGCTCAGTCATACTGTGACAAGAGACCTTGTGGAAGATAGTTTATAGACAATAGGCGCAGAAGTAGACCATTCGGCCCTTCAAGCCTGCACCGCCATTTTGAGATCATGGCTGATCAATTACTATCAATACCTGGTTCCTGGCTTGTCCCCTTATCCCTTGATTCCCCTATCCATAAGGTACCTATCTAGCTCCTTCTTGAAAGCATCCAGAGAATTGGCCTCCACTACTTTCCGAGGCAGTGCATTCCAGACCCCCACAACTCTCTGGGAGAAGAAGTTTTTCCTTAACTCTGTCCTAAATGACCTACCCCTTATTCTCAAACCATGTCCTCTGGTACTGGACTCTCCCAGCATCTGGAACATATTTCCTGCCTCTATCTTGTCCAATCCCTTAATAATCTGATATGTTTCAATCAGATCCCCTCTCAATCTCCTTAATTCCAGCATGTACAAGCCCAGTCTCTCTAACCTCTCTGCGTAAGACAGTCCAGACATCCCAGGAATTAACCTCGTGAATCTATGCTGCACTTCCTCTACAGCCAGGATGTCCTTCCTTAACCCTGGAGACCAAAACTGTACACAATACTCCAGGTGTGGTCTCACCAGGGCTCTGTACAAATGCAAGAGGATTTCCTTGCTCTTGTACTCAACTCCCTTTGTAATAAAGGCCAACATTCCATTAGCCTTCTTCACTGCCTGCTGCACTTGCTCATTCACCTTCAGTGACTGATGAACAAGGACTCCTAGATCTCTTTGTATTTCCCCCTTACCTAACTCTACACCATTCAGATAATAATCTACCTTCCTGTTCTTACTCCCAAAGTGAATAACCTCACACTTACTCACATTAAACATCATCTGCCAAGTATCTGCCCACTCACCCAACCTATCCAAGTCACCCTGAATTCTCCTAACATCCTCATCACATGTCACACTGTCACCCAGCTTAGTATCATCAGCAAATTTGCTGATGTTATTTTCAATGCCTTCATCTACATCGTTGACATAAATTGTAAACAGCTGTGGTCCCAATACCGAGCCCTGTGGCACCCCACTAGTCACCACCTGCCATTCTGAGCAACACCCATTCACCGCTACCCTTTGCTTTCTATCTGCCAACTAGTTTTCTATCCATGTCAATGTCTTCCCCCAATGCCCTGAGCTTTGATTTTACCCACCAATCTCCTATGTGGGACCTTACAATACATTCACTGGATCTCCCCCATCTAACCTCCTGGTTACATCCTCGAAAAACTCCAACAGATTAGTCAAGCATGATTTACCCTTGGTAAATCCATGCTGGCTCGGCCCAATCCTATCACTACTATCTAGATATGCCACTATTTCATCCTTAATAATGGACTCTAGCATCTTCCCCACCACTGATGTCAGGCTGACAGGTCGATAGTTCTCTGTTTTCTCCCTCCCTCCGTTCTTAAAAAGTGGGATAACATTAGCCATTCTCCAATCCTCAGGAACTGATCCTGAATCTAAGGAACATTGGAAAATGATTACCAATGCATCCACAATTTCCAGGGCCACCTCCTTTAGTACCCTAGGATGCAGACCATCTGGACCTGGGGATTTGTCAGCCTTCAGTCCCATCAGTCTTCTCATCATTGTTTCCTTCCTAATGTCAACCTGTTTCATTTCCTCTGTTACCCTATGTCCTTGGCCCATCCATACATCTGGGAGATTGCTTGTGTCTTCCTTAGTGAAAACAGATCTAAAGTACTCATTAAATTCTTCTGCCATTTCTCTGTTTCCCATAACAATTTCACCCAATTCATTCTTCAAGGGCCCAACATTGTTCTTAACTATCTTCTTTCTCTTCACATACCTAAAAAAGCTTTTGTTATCTTCCTTTATATTCCTGGCTAGCTTGCGTTCGTACCTAATTTTCTCTCCCCGTATTGTCTTTTTAGTTAAGTTCTGTTGTTCCTTAAAAACTTCCCAATCATCTGTCCTCCCACTCACCTTAGCTCTGTCATACTTCCTTTTTTTTAATGCTATGCAATCTCTGACTTCCTTTGTCAACCACTGTGGCCCCTTTCCCCCCTTTGAATCCTTCCTTCTTCGGGGGATGAACTGATTTTGCACCTTGTGCATTATTCCCAAGAATACCTGCCATTGCTGTTCCACTGTCTTTTCTGCTAGGCTATCCGTCCAGTCAACTTTGGCCAGCTCCTCCCTCATGGCTCCATAGTTTCCCCTGTTCAACTGCAACACTGACACCTCCAAGCTGCCCTTATCCTTCTCAAATTGTAGATAAAAACTTTACTGCAAGATCGCTTATCAAATCCTGTTCATTACATAACACTAAATCCAGAATAGCCTTGTCCCTGGTCGGCTCTCGTACAAGCTGTTCCAAGAATGCATCCCGTAGGCACTCTACAAACTCCCTATCCTGGGGTCCAGCACCAACCTGATTCTCCCAGTTCACCTGCATGTTGAAATCCCCCATAACTACTGCGACATTACCTTTGCCACATGCCAATGTTAACTCCCTATTCAACTTGCACCCAATATCCATGCTACTGTTTGGTGGCCTGTAGACAACACACATTTGGGTCCTTTTGCCCTTACTGTTCCTCAGTTCTATCCACACAGACTCTACTCTTGATCCTATGTCCCCCCTCTTGCAAAGGACTGAATCTCATTCCTCACCAACAGGGCCACCCCCAAGTGCTGGAATGAGAACTGAGCAACAGCAAAACACTAAATGATACCTCTAGTTAGGCTTATGATTGAACGCCAATCCTCAGTTCAGCTGCTCTTTAAATGCTCAGTTCTTGGCACCCAAAGCATGATCGCCAATTAGCAGGGTGGTCCTGAACTCTTAAAGGGGCCGCACTAGCTATCCATATTCCGCAGAGCTAGAGCGTCTTAATGCCGGGAGCTGGCACGGTTGGGTACATGTCGTAACAACTTCAGCACAGAAGCCCATCTAAGCTAGCTCCATTTGTTGCACTTCTCCTAATTATCTCTAAAACTTTTGTATCCATGTACTTATCCAAGTAGCTCTTAATTGTACCTGCTTCAGCCACTTCATCCGGAAGCTCATTCCAAATACACACTACCTTTCTGGGAGAGAAAGATCTCCCTTATAAATCATTGCTCTTTCACTTTAAACCAATGCCCTGTAGTTTTAGACTCTGTGCATACAGTGAAATGCCTCATTTGTGTTAACAACCAACACACCCAAGGATGAGCTGGGAGCAGCCTGCAAGAGTCGCCACACATTCCGCTGCCAACCTAGCCTACCCACAGAGCTTGGCAGAGAACAGAACAAAGCAGAGACAACAGCAAAACGAGCCCCCTTACTCCCTCCCACCCACCCTCGCACACACACACATAGTCCTCTAACCCCAGAACAGTTGTCTCCAGACTCCTGTGGACTCACAGATTCACAGACATTGGGCATCAGCTCCAGTGGAATCTCAGATTTGAGGCTCTGGACTTCTGGACCTCTGATTGACCTCTGGACTTGACCCAAGGACCCTCTGATGATGATGAATGAGGTCCACAAACACTAGGCCTTGAACTCCATTCTCACTGATTTGACCCTAAGGGGTCACCAGCCCTCGTACCTTCTGCCTGCATAGAATTCTGATCCTGGAACCCGCGGATGACTCACTGACCTGGTGATGGGGGAATGGGGGGGGGGTGTTTACCATCCCTCCTCTTCTCTGATCTGAAGTTTCCTAAGCACCGGGGAAATTGCCTTAGCTTATCCAACCTTTCCCTATAGCCCAAATCATCCAACCCCTGCAAGGTCCATATACATCCTTTCTGCATCCTCTATCGTTTAGGAGCATTCTTCCCTTAGCAGAGTGACCAGTACTACACACAGTACTTCAAATGTGGTCTTACCAAGGTCTTGTATAACTGTAACATGACATACCAAGAATAGGGAAAGGGAGAAACAGTATCATAAGGAAGATTATCAAGATCTTCTTGCAGAATAGTTGAGCAGAGTGAATATGAAGAGTAACTGAGGTGGTATATTGTCAGCAGACAAAGGAGAGTACAAGGCACAACCTCCATAGTAATCACCCCAGGCTCTGACATGGTCTACAAGGCTATTCTAGGGGTGTTAGTTTTAATATTATGAATAATGAATGGAAAAATTCTCATTTAGCTACTTAGTGGATAGAAATAAAGCATTTTTTTAATTTTTAGAGATACAGCTTGAAACAGACCCTTCTGGCCCACAAGATGTGTCGCCCAGCAACCCAGCTATTTAACACTAGACTAGTCACAAGAAAATTTACAATGATGAGTTAGCCTACTAACCGGTTCGTCTTTGGATTGTGGGAGGAACACCTGAAGGAAACCCACATAGTCACGGGCACAGGGAGCAGGTACAAATTCCTTACAGATGGTTCAAGAATTGAACTCCGAGCATTGACGTCTCCGAGTTGTGACAGCATCGTGCTAACTGTTATGTTTTACTATGGCACCAAAGGGGGTCGCTTCTTTAACCAGAGGGTGGCGAATCTGTGAAATTCATTGCCTCAGACAGCTGAGGGGGCCAAGTCATTGGGTACCGAGGTTGATAGGTTCTGGATTAGTTATGGGGAGAAGGCAGGCCAGTGGAATGCATAGGTTCTCTCCAGCTACTCCAGTTTACTCCCACAGTCAAAAGATGCACTGGCTAGTAGGCTAATTGGTCATTGTATGTTAACCCCTGATTAGGTTAGAGTTAAACTGGGGGTTACTAGACAGCACTGTATCCTTAAATAAATAAATCAGCCACCATGGAATGGCAGAGCAGACTCAATTGGCCAAATGGCTTAATTCAGCTCCTATGTCCTATGATTTTGATCGTTAACTCCATGTGAGGTAACATCAGCAAAGAACCCAGTGAACTGGGACGTGTGGTATGCATTAATTACATGCAGGGAATCTCATTCCCCTTTATCATGTCATCTCAGGAGTTCTTGCTATGTTAAGTATTTTCATTAAGTAAACACACCTCTTTCCATTTTATCAAAGGAATTTACCCATCCATATCCAGCTGATTTGAAACCTGTTCAGAATTTGATTAAACATTCCAACTGCAGTTACGAGCAGTGTCAGTTACTTTGTCCTTATATCAGTGCTGCTCTGATTTCTCACTCTCTATCTCAGTTTTCCTCCCTCAGGCTCTGACCCAGTTTGGTGACCTGCTTTTCTGGAGCATAAGCGTCCTAATTTAATCAGCATGTTTGACTCCCTTTCTAACCACTCGTTAGGTTTGAAAACAGCTGAGCTAATTTAATAGGCATGATTCAGGATCGGAACCACACCCATGTGAGCCGTGAGGTTAATTTGAAGCTCTCGCCCTCCTTTTTAAAATCTCCTCTGGCTCTGTAGCACGTAACACACGCCAGAAACACTCAGCAGATGCACCAGTCCCAACCGAAGAGAAACAGAATTCATGTTCCAGCTCAAACCTGCTGAGCTTTCTCCCCACATTGTTTTTTCATTTCAGAGTTATGCAGTTTTCTTGATTATCAACCCTTCCTGTTACCTCCGTTCCACCTGCTGTTCGTCCCTGAATATAAATGTTCCACCTTTGGTAGAACAGCCTTTCAATTGCCAGGGACCCATATGACCTTACAGTTTGCACAGCATGGCCTGATGATAGAGCAGGTATGAGGGACCGAATGGCCTACCAGTACTTCTTAAATTCTGACAGGAAAGGCTGGCTGCATAAAATGATCAACTTCAGTGTTAAGTCCCCGGCTCTGAAGACGTCGCTGGCCCCATCACTGAACTGTTCCCACTGATCTGGATTCACTTTCAAGAACCTTTTCTCTCATGTTCTTGATATTTACTACTCACTTATGTATTTTTTTTTCTCATTCTTTTTTTATTTGCACAGTTCATTGGGTATTTTTCCACATTGTTTATTATATATCCTGCTGGGCATGGCCTTTCAGTGATTCTATTGTGTTCCTTGTATTTACTGTGATTTGTCCACAAGAAAATGAATCTCAGTGTTGTATATGGTGACATATATGTACTTTGATAATAAATTCATCTTGAACATTGAAGTTGAGGTGCTATAATAAGACATAAAGACTATACAACATGCCTGAACTGCCATTCCATCATGACTGATTTACAATCTCTCTCATCCCTATTTTCCTGCCTTCTCCCCATAGCTTTTGATGCCCTTAATATTCAACAACCTATCTATCTCCACTTTAAGTATATCCATTGACTTGACCTCTACAGATGTCTGTGGCAATAAATTCCACAGGCACTGTCTCTGGGGAAACTAAGAGGGCACTGTGTAAATCATAGACATGTCTGGCTGAAATCCTCATTACATCAGTTCATTCCTCCAACGCAGTGGCACAACCCCCAACTCATTGTCAATGTACTCAGCCAAAGTTCCAAAGATATGAACACTGAATTCTCTGACTTCCAGGAACCTCTCCCCCTCTGTCCCTTTCCCTCTCCTCATGATCTACCCACTTCTTCTTACCCTCAGCACAGACCCTCCCCAACACCATGTTTTGTTCCTCTCCCCCCACTCATTATATATTTTTGTCAGCGGTGTGGCATTCAGTGTTATGCCTTTCAGCGCATCCTCTGTCCGTAAGGAGTTTGTACGTTCTCCCCATAACCATTTGTTTCCACTCTCCTCCCACATTCCAAAGACGAGCAGGTGAGGGATGGTAAGTTATCAGCATGCTGTGTTGATGCTGGAAGCATGGCAGCACTTGTGGGCTGCCCCCAGCTCATCTTTGGACGGTGTTGGTTGCTCATGCAGATGATTCATTTCACTGTAAGTCTCAATGTTTTGATGTGACAAATAAAACTAATCATTAGAGGTAAAGATAGATCATTATCCCCATCACCCACACATTCCTCCCACTTTGTCTGCACCCTTGCTATTTCCATCTGCTCTCCCCACTTCCTTCACTGAATTCCTCTCCAATCAGATTCCATTATAATCAACCCTTTGACACCTCCACCTATTACCTCCCAGTCTCTGTCTCCTCCACCTTTTATCTGCCGGCCCTTGTCCCACACCTTCTTTCCATCACCTCATACTAGCTATCTTCTTTTTATATATAAAAAATGCTGTAGTCCAATTCACTTCAAGGTTCACACAGAGATGTGCTTCTGCATACCACTTTTGTAATGTTGTTACGTGTGATTAATCAAGTTACTGTTGCCCTCCTGTCAGCTTGAACCAGCCTGGCCATTCTCATCTGGCTTCTGTCATTAGCAAGGCGTTTTCACCGTGGAATTACTGCTCACTGGATGTTTTTTGCTTTTTGGACCAATTTCTGTAAACTCTAGAGACTATGTGTGAAAATCCCAGGAAATCATCAGCCTCTGAGAAACTCAAACCACCCCGTCTAGCATCAACAATCATTCCACAGTCAAAGTCACTTAGATCACATTTCCTCCCCATTCTGATGTTTGGTCTGAACAACAACTGAACCTCTTGACCATGTCTGCATGCTTTTATGCACTGAGTTGCTGCCACATGATAGGCTGATTAGAGATTTTCACTAACAGCAGATGTACAGGTGTATCCGATAACGTCACTAAGTGTACATGGGTTTGAACTCTATGTCTTACAACATGGAACTCAAATTCAAGGTCATGATTTTGGATAAGTGAAAGGGCCAATCAACTGACCTGGTTCAATAAGTCTGATTCTGGATGATCTAATGAAACAGGAGCTTTTAGATATCAATCACCTAATGCATTTATGACCTTTCCATGTTGTATCATAACTTTGGAACGGGAGTATGTCCTCTGTGAACTCTTCACTCAGCCATATAGACATAGCCCGCGTGATATGTGCATGAACAGATGTTGGCCTCACCCCTTCCCTTGCCTGCTGATTGGCATTCAGACAATGCGCCTGCTCCTTCCATCAGCTGCAATCTAGATGTAGCTGGAGTGCTCCAGAGCTAACGTAGCACAACCTGTCCTTCCATCCCCCCGGGTTCTTGTTCCAATTTATTCTTGTTTCAAAACAAGCTTTACAGCTAAACAAAAAAATAAGGTCATTCATATCAGGCTGGCTGGCACACTGCCAAGTGCGGCGTGAACGCGGATTGTAATTAAAGCCAGTTTAGCTAGTAGCTTCTCAGGAGGGACAGTTTCATTTGTCCTCTTGAAAGCACTTTTCCACCACGTTTAAGTTCTTCTGTCTCCTCTCTTGTCCAATGCCACTGCTAATTGATACTGCCCATTTCAGCCCACAGCATTTTAATTCTCTCTCCCTCTCTCTCTATCTCTCTCTCTCTATCTCTCTCTCTCTATCTCCCCCTCTTCCCTGTCTCACTCTCTTGCTCTCTAGCACTCATTTCCTTATCTATCTTTCCGACTCTACATTGTTATGTCTGTGTCTCACTCTGTCTCTGTCTCTCTCCCCTTTCAGTATCTTTGTTAGATGCTGTCTTCTCTCAGATCATTCAATGACTTTGTCTTGACCTCCTTTTCTCTCTCTCCCCTTTTACATCCTTTCTCTCCCTTCTCCCTTGTATTCGTCTCTCTTGCCCTCGTTCTCTCCCTTCCCAATCCTTTCTCTCCTATCCTCTTTAACCCCACACATCTCATTCCCTCTTTCTGTCTCTCTCGTTCCTACATTTTTGCATCCCTACATTGCTCTTTTGCTCAGATCTTTACTAGTTGCTATGTTCTCTCAGATATTTGATTAAACTTAATCTCCCTCTTATTTTGTTTATCAGTTTATTATCTACATTAGTTTCTAACTCTTTCAGCCCTTTGCCTCCTATTGTCCTTCTGTTTAACTCTCCGCAAGCTCTCTGGTCTTAGATTTGTATTACAGAGGAGATTTGTTTCACAGATGAAATTCCAAATAAAACCAAAGTAATTTAATCTCCTTTTAACCTTACAACCTTCACTAAGATGACCCCTGTCAAAGCCAGAAATAGCCCAGGTTTTATTTTCCATTTTATTATGATGATTATAAATAGAGGCCTAGCTGGCTTGTTCTACAAAAAGAAACTACTTCCCTTCCCTGAGGGAATTACAGTAACGTACATATCACATCAAAAAACAAGATTCTGGAATTTTCCAGCGAAGATCTGTTACCAGTGTTGTTTTTACGCACTGCCCTCTGGAATGTTGTGCAGTCTCTAAAGAGAAATCAGTTGGCTGCCTGTCAGTTTCGACAATGATGATTATGTTTGTGCAGCTCATCTGATGTGCGTTTCAAAGTGACTGTAGAGGCCAGTTCTTGAACAGCAGAGACATTCACACGAGGGGCAAGGGGATTGTCCTGATTCCATAGGTACAGCTGCTCCTGCTTTTCTCTTTGCAATTCCTGCTGACTGGTCAGTCAGCGGGTCACATGGATGTGATGCGTGAAGCAACCTGTGGTTCCAGAAGTTGAGACTGTGGACGTTGCAATCTGCAGCAAAAAAAAAAAATGGCTGGAGGAACCTGAGTCAGGCAGCATCTGAGGAGACAAAAATGACATGTTGACATTTCGGGAAGAGACCCTGTATTAGGCCTCAGAGTTCACCGATTTGGGAGATGTTGGTTTCCAGTCCAGATTGCAATCCCAAAGAGAAGGACTGAAAATGAGGTGTAATTCGTCCTGTAGCTGAGTCGTAAAAACTAATCACAAAATGGAGGAAAGGTTTATGACCCTAAAGCACCTGCCCCATATACACCCCTGAGGTACTGTTTCAGCACTCACCATTCACAAAGAGAGAGAGAGAGAGAGAGAGAGGAGAGAGAGAAAGAAAGAGGAGAGAGAGAGAAAGAGGGAAGGAGAGAAGAAGAGAGGGGGAAAAGCAAAGAGAAAGGGAGAGAGAGATTTGAAATCAGGCCATCCTGGGTTATAAACAAGTTCTGTTTTTAAAGGTTGATTTATCTCTGTTACTGCTTTGTCCATTTTCTCATGCAATCATGAAGTCATAGCCTTGTACAAAAATGGAAGGCCATTCAGCCCAAGCAACATCCATATCAATCCCATTTTATAGCACAGACTCATCACATCCATAAGACATAGGAGCAGTATTAAGCCATTTGGCCCATCGAGTCTGCTCCGCCACTCAGTCAAGGCTGATCCTTTTTATTCCCTCCTCAGCCTCACTCCCTACCCTTCTCCCCATAAGCTTTGATGTTGTGTCCAATCAGGAACCGATCAAGCTGTATGATTCAAGTGCTGAGTGCAGAGTCCTGTTTCCACGGTCTTCCTCCCGCCTCTGTTTCATGTTGCAAAATAAATAAAAGTTACTTGCTATGGTAACACCTCAACAATTTTGTCATGAATGGTATCAAAAGGACATGTCTGATAAGAGAGAGCAATTAATAAAATGGGAAAGAGAAACTAGATCTGCTGTTCATAGGATAGTATGTTTGTGTGTTGGTTTGATTTTTGAATTTCATATTGTCAGGGGACCTTGATTGTATGTGGGCATGTCCGTAAGTCGGCTTCATAACCTGTGCATGGCCTGTACTTTGCATGTTTCTGGTCTCCCCAACAGGGTGTTGCGCCTCTCGCCTTATCCCCCCCCCCCCATTCTTCTAAATTCCAGCTCCTTGTATGTCACCACCAACGCTCTGAACTATCCGTAATGAGCAATGAATAGTGGATAAATAATTTATACAAATCCTTTATTCGTTCCCTCCTTCACTTCACACTTCTTTCTGCCTCAAGTCATAAAGTCATAGAATCATAAAGCACAAATTCAGCCTATATTAACCAGCAGACACCCATTCACGTTAATCCCATCTTTCAACACTTCTACACTCCAGACCTACCAAACCTCTCTTTATAACTTAAGCATGCATGTCCCTGTAATTTCCTCGTGAATCTTTTTTGCACCTTTTCCAGCATGAAGCTATCCTAAAGCTGGGCAACCAGAATGTGCACAATGCCCTCATATAAGGAAGGAAATTTCTACCCCTAAGGGCATTGTTAAACCAGATTTTTGACCAGTTGTATCATGGCCTGGCACAGAAACATCTATGCCCCGGAGCAGAAAAAAAAGTAGTGGATGCAGCCCAGTCCACCACTGGCAAAGCCTTCCCTCCTATTGAGTACATTTACAAGGAGTGCTGCCACAAGGAAGTGGCATCCATTATCAAAGAAGCCCACCATCCAGGCCATGCTGTCTTCTCACTACTACCATTGCAAAGAGATACAGGAGCCTTGGGTCCCACACCACTAGGTTATTGCCCTACAACCACCACAGGCTCCTAAACCAACATGGATAGCTTCCATGAACTGATTGAACAATCTACAGACTTACTCAAGGACTCTGCAACTTGTGTTCTCAGTATTATATATTATTTTTATTTGTACAATTTGTCTTCTTGTGCACATTAGTCATCAGTCTTTGTTTACATATTGATTTTATAAATTCAATAGTATATCTTTATTTTCATGTAAATGCCTGCAAAAAGCTCTCTAACATATATTGATAATAAATCTGTATTGACTTTGACATTTGTCTGTTAGTATAATGTCATTATTGTCAGTGCCAGTCTATGAATTGAGACACCTCTACTGGTTGGGGTTGTCCATAGATGTTGCGTCCTAGCTGTCTATGTGACATGGAAAGCAAGCTGATGCCCATGTAGCATTCCTCTCCACGCAGTAGATGAATCCAAAGTAAGTGCAGAGACCGATACAGTTTGGCACAAATGGCATCACAGAAGTTGCCAGTCAGCATTGAACTCAATGTAGGGCTGCCTTAAGGATTCAAGCTCTGGATCTTTCATTGGGGTTTACTCCCAAAGCCTTCCCCATGAGTGAGTATAACCACGAGGCAATGGAGGTTTGAGATGGGCATTGTCCTTCTCCCAGGTGAGCTGCCAACCATGGCTGATGAGCCTGAAGCAACTGGTTTTAAGGTGACAGTGGAGATTTTCAAAAATAAAGCAGTGCATTTTATGTTTAAGAAAAGCCATAGGAACTCATTTATTGAACTCCAAAAACTGAATAAAAAGTGTTAAAAGTCCTTTACATAATTACTTCATCATGTCAGATCAGCCGCTTAAAGTGAACCCCTTCCCAATGTCAGTGGTAATGAATTCTGTAAGTTTCCACCAATTACATTACTCTGCACAGTCCCCCCCCCACCAGGATTCACGAAAACCTGCATCGCGAGCCTGTATGGAGCTGGGACAAGCCACACGGCTCGGCTCCGATGTTCCATGGGTGGAGGAACAGCAGAGACCTCTGACTCATCCAGACATGTGTTGACATGTTCATGACCATGTCTGACGGCAGGGGCGTGGCAGTGGAATCCTCCAAATCTTGGCAGGCCGGTTTAAGGCGATCTATTGAAAAACATTCAGGTTTATCCCTCTTGTCTATGATAAAAGTCTTTTCTGTCCATTCCAAAACCCAGAACAGGCCATCCTAAGGGGGGCTAGGGAGACGTTGGGGTGCACCGTGGCGTACAAAAACTAACGAGGTAGAATGTAGGCCAACAGGAAACCAAGAGTGCTGTACACCATGAAGGAAGGTAGAAATAGGTGCAAAGGAGTTGAATTTACTGAGGAGGGTGGAATGCTGTTGAGAGGCCGACCAGACGGTCATGGCGTCAGGAATAAAATCACCCGGCACTCTAACAGTTGCCTGTATACCAACTCAGCTGCAGACAACCGTAAATTCTCTTTTAGAGTTGTTCTAAGCCCCAACAGGACCTACGGAGGGCAATCATGCCAACATATCCATCAGAGAAGCTCTCAGAGCAGCCTTAAGGTGTGGTAAAACCGCTCGCATAGGCCATTTGGCTGTGGGTGATACACTATGGTGTGATGTAGCCTAACGCTGGCCCTGGGTCATCGCAGCCCAGAGGTCTGATATGTATTAGGGATTGCGGTCAGAGAAAATATCAGATGTGGTGCCAACCAAAGCAACCCATGTGGTGATGAACACCCAAACCACACCAGTGGCCATTGTCGATGCTGAACAGAAGGCCCCTGGACACCTGATGGTACGGTCCACCATGGTAAGGAGGTGTGTGAAACTGCGGGAGGGGGGATGAGGACCAACAAGGTCCACATTGACATGGTCAAACTGTAGCTCAGGGACCTCAAACGGTGCCAATGTGGTTAGATTTTTTCCCCACTGGCCCTCCACATAGGCTGCAATCCAATAACGCAGTCCTTTCTAAGGCCATGCCACACAAAATTTAGTGCAACCAGTTTCTGTGAGACCCTTCAGCCCAGATGTGAGAGGCCAGGTATGGAGTCAAAAACAGTCTGCCTCATTTTGAGGGCACTATGGGGCGAAGGCAACTGGTTGAGACATTCGCAGAAAGCCCAGCTTCCCCGAAATTAATGTCAGTCCATGACTGCTGTTCAGCGAGGCTGGACCTTGGCAAGCTGCCATGCCAGCATAATCAACCCCTCAATGGCTGGCCGTGAGAGGCAATCAGCCACGGCATTATTTTTCTCTGTTGATATGTTCTACATCGGTTGTGAACTTAATATGCAGGCCAGGTGGCATTGCTGCTGTACAGACCTAGTGTTTGATATTTTGGCCATCGTGTGAACGAGGGGTTTGTGGTCAATGAATGCTGTGAAATGGCGGCCCTCTAGAAGAAAGTGAAAATGGTAGACAGCCAGATAGAGACCAAGAAGGTCACAGTCAAACGTTTTGTACTTCCTTTCAGGGGGTAGGGCCTGCAGACTGAAGACATGCCTCCAACCAACTGCACAGCACCCACAGCTTAGTCTGAAGCATCAGTAGTAACGGCTACAGATGCATTGGGGAATGAGTGTCCCAGTAGGGTGGTGTTAGAAAGAGTTTGTTTGGTATCATCATATGCTCTGGTCATGTTCGCTGACCAGTCAAGCACTTGATTCACAAAATGCTGGTGGAACGCAGCAGGCCAGGCAGCATCTATAGGGAGAAGCGCTATCGACGTTTCAGGCCGAGACCCTTCGTCCTAAATTTTGGCCCGAAACGTCAACAGCGCTTCTCCCTGTAGATGCTGCCTGGCCTGCTGTGTTCCACCAGCATTTTGTATGTGTTGCTTGAATTTCCAGCATTTGCAGATTTCCTCGTGCAAGCACTTGATTCAGGGATTTGCCTTTAAATACACCATGCAGGGGGAGCACAAGTTCAGTAGCTTGCAGAATGAAGCGGTGATAGAAATTCCCTATACCTAAAACCTCTTGTAGTTTTTTAGTGTGGGGCAGTGGGAAATCCATAATAGGGGCTACTTTTGATGGGAGGGGTTTCACACCTTCTGCAGAGATGCGATGGTCAAGAAAGTCAGTGATTGACAGCCCAAACTGACATTTAGCAAGGTTAATAATCAACCTGTTTTGGCTTAAGTGCCTGGGAAGTGTGCAGAGATGAGATATGTGTCTGGATTTGGATGCACTGGTGACAAGCATGTCAGCCGGGTAAACAAAAAGAAAATCAATGTCTCTTAACACAGAGTCCATTGGCGTTGAAAAGTCTGTGCTGCATTTTTCAGCCCAAACAGCATACGCAGAAACTCAAAGAGGCCAATCAGGTTTATCACAGTCATTTTGGAAATGTCTTCCAAGGACACAAGCACCTGGTGGTAGACCTAACTACATCGACTTTGGAAAAATTAACTTTCTGGCTAAATGCGCTTTAAGGTCCTGGATGCATGGGACCTGGTAAAGATCGGGGTGGGGGCCTCATTAAGGTGTCAGTCATCATCACAAAGGCTGCAACCATTATCGGACTTGGGGCTATTCGACCAGCGTACAATCCCAACTCAGCAAACTCAGCCTTTGAGGTCGCCAGCTTTTCTTGATTCAGTCTATGCACATGGGCATGGGAGGGCAGGCCAGTTGTGGGAGGGTGGTGATCAACCCCATGTTTTGTGACTGTGCTGGAGAATGTGGGCTTGGTGAGGTTTGGAAATTCCCCCAGCAGTTGAGTAAACTCACATGTGGTGGTGCATGTGCTTGACAGAGTCGTTGTGGGGAACTTACTGGGGCAGCAGGGTAACGACACAAATTCCTTGACATCCACAAGCTGGCAGCTCTTAAGGCTCATTACTAGTCCTTGGGTACACAGGAAATCTGCACCAAGCAGAGGTCTAGCCATCTTAGCCAGGACAAAGTCCCATGTGTAACATCACCCACTGAAGCAGAGCATCACCCATCATGCCCTGTAGGTCTCAATCCTGCTGCCGATGGTGGCCTCCGGTGGGTATCACCGCTCTTTACCTTCTCATCAATAGGCCATGCGAACAGCTTGAGCACCCGTGTTACACGGGAAGTGTCGACCTGAGAGGGCGTCCATAATGAACAGTAGACCACCCCGGCAGCCGGATCCCATGGTGTTCCCAGACCTCTGATATTCCGATGCACTGGCACGGTCGAGCTGCAAGGCAGTCAGCACTTCCTAGCATTCATACCAAAGTGAGTGTGGTAAAAACACAGGCCCAGCACCGTCTGTTTCACAGTTGCAGGTGTCCTTATATTAGGGCCCTTGCTGACCAGGCTTATTGAGCTAAAGGAAGAGAACTGATGCACTGCTGCCTAGCTGAGTGTAGACTATCAGCCATTTTAGCAAGTTCCCTATAGCTCTTCATTGTTGTACTAGTGAGGGCTAAGTGGACTTGATCAGGCACTTGCTGCATGAAGAGATCTTTAGCAATAAAACAAGGATGGTGATTTCCCAGGAGAGACAACATTAGCTCTGGCGGCTTAGCGTCACCAAGGCCAGGCAAGGAGAGCAAATGTTTGGTTCACTCAAACTCTGGCAGTCCTAAAGCCTGTTTTTAGCGATCGGTATTTGTCGTGATCAGGCAGATGTTCTAGTAGATTCACCACTCGCACAGCTGTGGAGTTACTGAGCGATGCTACCACATAGAAATGTTTGGTGTTGTTGGCAGAGATTCCTCACAGTGTGCATTAGGCTTCAGCTTGTACAAACCAAGCAACAATGTTTTTCTCTCAAATCTCTGGCAGTTTCAAAATGACTGTGTTGACCAACATGGTCAATAACTCTGGAATTGTCCTAGAGCATGGAGTCATCAATGTAGGTTTTCACAAATAAAATGGTGGAGTCATTCTATGTTTAAAATAAACAGTAACAATTCATTTATTGAATATCAGAATCTGAACGTAAGTGCGGTAAAAGTCCCCTTTTGTAATTATGTCATCACATCAGATCCACCTCTTAAAGTGAACCCCAACCCAATACTGGTGGTTGTGAATTCTGTACGTTTCCACCAATTACGTTACCCCACACCAATAACCCGCCTTCGACCCTTCTTCTGTCAGTAGAAATGATTCTGCCAGGCTTAGTAGCTAAGTTACATGGTGAAGGCCAGGAGATGGACTGATTGTCAGAGGCTATTTGAGATGTATGCAATTGGGAGCATTTTCTAGGTAGTGGGAGCTTATGCCCACTACCAGCTATAGCTATAACAACTTTAAGGAACCTAATCTAATTACAGATTAATTTAAAAGTCCAGCTGCCATATCAATTGTCCTGTTTCAGTTTTGACAGCTGCACTGCTAAGAAATAGGTGAAAGTGGAGTTTATGAATGCTCAGTGATGAAATAGAGACTGCTTAAACAAAGACCGAATAGCCAGCTAAGTAGGTATTGCCTCTGAGACTGACATCCCGTCCAGTCTCCATATCTCCCTTTACCCAGAGCCAGCCGGAGCCAAGTTCTGCCAAGATAGTTGGTAGAGATGCCACCTCATCAAAACCAGTGTGTGATTCAAAGTGGAGCTGCATTTCCAGGAACTCCAGATCCAATGACATAAATTGGTGAGTGTGCTTCTGAAGGAGCAGAGCAAATCATATAACTACTGGCCTGACAACCTTCTGGAGAAAGTAGGTCAGCTCTCCCAGTCAGCCAACGCTCCAGCAGACAATCTTTATGTTTCCATGGTAACAATAGCTGCCTCTCGCTGCTCTTGTTTGGAGCTCAACCTCAGCCCTTGAATGGCGTAATCACATTTGCACAGTCGGCCCAGAAAATTTGGAAGGGTGGAAAATTGAACAGAGCCAAAGCAAGCACACACAGTCCTTAAAAGTCATCATGGTGGGACAAAGGGAATGCTCGTTGGTTAGAAATATTCACAGACCTGCTGCTCCAAGAATCATCCCTTTGAGTGTCATTCCTCATCCCTGCCTTTCATCTATGCCAAACATACACTCAGTGACCACTTTATGAGGTACACCGATACACCTACTCATTACTGCAAATATCTGATCCGCCAATGACATGGCAGCAACTCAGTGCATAAAGGCATGCAATCACAGTCAAGAGGTTCAGTTGTTGTTCAGACCAGACATTAGAATGGGGAAGAAATGTGATTTAAGTGACTTTGACCAAGGAATGATTGTTGTGCCAAATGGGATGGCCTTGAATATCTCAGAACTGCTGATCTCCTGGGATTTTCATGCACAACGATTTCCAGACTTTACTGAGAATGATGTAAAAAACGAAAGAGGCCCATTCGTAGGTGAAAATGTTTTGCTGATGAACAAGGTCAGAGGAGAATGGGCGATCTAGTTCAACTGAAGAAAAGGCGATAGTAACTCAGATAACCATGTGTTACAACAGTGGTGTGCAGAAGAGCATCTCTGAACGCACAGCACGTCAAACCTGGAAGTGGATGGGCTACAGCAGCTGAAGACCGCAAACATACACTCAGTGGCCACTTTATTAAGTACAGGAAAATTAGAATTCCAATTTCAATGGCAATTCGGAGCAGCCCAGAACTACCCAGCCCGCTGCAGCGCCTGTCGACCACGGTGGATTGTAATGTTTTTCCACATGCCGCTTCTCCAAGTTCTCAATGAAAGTAGGGTGAAGAAATATGACACCCCACTCCAAGTCACTATATTGTTGAAACCATTTCTGCAAACAACCATGCCTGGCACATTATTGATAAGGCTTTCCATGACATCTACTATTCATTACAGCCTGACTGCTCACTCAGTGCTTTTTCCTGAGCACTCTGTTAATTATTCAGTCGATATATTGTGCGGGCGCTCAGTCCCTTCATTCAGAATCCGCAGCTCATTCAGACACCGGCTTCATTCTCTATTGTTACCCTGTGATACCATCCAGGTTTCCACTCAATAATGCAAATGGCATGAGCCTCCTCCTGTCACGCACTCCTGTCAGACGTTTTCAGGGACAGGAATGATAGCTTTCAGTAAAAATTCCATCAGGTGACCTGGCGCTAACCATCTGTGACAGCGGGAACGTGGGCTGGAGGAGAAGGAAGCGACACAGAGTAGAGCTGCACTGCGTCCATAAGCCTCTCGTGGCCAAAAAGCCAGGCTGCACAGTGGCACATTCATTTTACAGAGACAATGATCAGTAATCTGGGTTTGATCCCCACGCTGTCTGTGAGGAGCTTATGTGTGTGGATTGTCTCTGTGTGCGCTGGTTTCCTCCCACATTCCATGGGTTAGTGTTAATAAGTTGGGGGCATGCTATGTTGGCGTGGGGAGCCTGGTGCCTCCAGCATGTCCTCAGGTGTGTTGGCTTCACTGTGTGTTTTGCTGCATGTGTGGTAAATAAACTTGAAACTTGCGTTAATGTACATGTGATAAATAAAGCTAATCTTATGTGACTTGAGGGAAGGATGACATTTCGATAATTGGATCGAAACTGAAGATCCTTAAAAATCATTCAAAGAAACCTGTTTGCTGAGGAAATAGAGAAGCTTAACTTGATCTGACAACTCAAGTCAGCAAGGGGCGTCAAGAACAATGAACAGTGAGAACCTTGGTGGGTGAAGGAAGAGCGTTCCTTTGGGCAAATGAAGCATCAAGACAAATCAGGTCATGGTCTTGTTTACCCTATAACTACCCTGAACTGACCCTTCCCTCAGATCCAGTCACTTTTCTCTGTGGGTCCAAAGCCTCCTAACTGAGGATCCATGTCCAAGTATCAGTCACGTGCATGAGGTTCAATAGCTTTGGATATAGCAGTTCAGATGTTACGCTGTATTCATGAAACATTTGGAATATTGTGTTCCGATTTGGTCACCCTGCTGCTGGAAAGATGCCATTAGGCTGGAAAGAGTTCAGAGAAGTTGCTGTTGTTGGCAGAATCTCAGATGATGAGGAGGTGTACAAGATCAGCAGGTTGAGTGGCAACAGCAACCTTGCACTCAATGTCAGTAAGACAAAGGAACTGACTGTGACCTTCAGGAAGGGGAAGTCAGGAGAATACATACCAATCCTCAACAAAAGGCCACCAGTGGAAAAGGTGAGCAGCTTTGATATCCTGGGTGTCAACATCTCTGTAGATCTATCCTGGATCCAACATATTGATGCGATTATGAAGAAGACTGTATTTCACTAGGAGCTTTGGTAAGCCACCAAGGACTCCGGCAGATTTCTACAAATGTACCATAAAGAGCATTCTGACTGAGTGCATCACCACCTGGATCCCATGCACAGGATCTGCAGAAGATCATAGACTCAGACAGCTCCATGATAGGCTCAACCCTCCCCATCGAGGACATCTTCAAGAGCTGGTGCTTCAAGAAAGCAGCATTCATCCTGAAGGATCCTCTCCATCTGGGACCTGCCATGTCCTCATTACTACCGTCGTAGAGGAGTTACAGGAGCCTGAAGACACACACTCTGTGTTTTAGGAACAGCTTGCATACTCTTTATACAGATCAAATCATTACACAGTGCACTGAGAAAGAATTAGGTAAAACAGTACCACTGCCGAATGAAGAGCTATCAATACAGCACAGTCAGATAAGCAATAAAGTGAAAAATCATGACCTAGTAGATAATGAGACCAAGAGTTCATTTTATTGTACAAAAAGTCTATTGAAGGATCTGATAACGGAGGGATTAGAAGCTGCCCCTGAACCTAGTGGTACATGCATTTTGTATCTTCTGCCTGCTCGGAGGGGGAGAAGAGAGAACGTCCGTGATGGGTGAGGTCTTTGATTATCCTGCAGCTTGATTATGAAGTCTGGAGTCCATGGGGGGAGGAGGGAGGTTAGTTTTGGTGCTGTGCGCTCAGCTCTCTGCAATTTCTTGTGGTCATGTGCAGGGGACTTGCCATAGCAAAAGCCACAGTGCATCCAGACAGAATGTTTTCTACAGTGCACCGAGAAAAGTTAATAAGAGGAGGCTGACCACCGCATAGTCAGACACAACTAAATGCCTGCCATGCCGGTTTGTCCCTTCCTGTGTGTGAATACATAACTGTGGCTTGACTCCCTCAGAGCTGTTTTATAAGTTGCCGGGACTTGACCCATTGTACTGCTTGTTTTATGATTTTACACAATCCTGCCTGAATTGATTGACTGCTTGATATGAGCTTGCTGCACTTTGTACAGTTTTCCATTCTGAACAGGCTCAGCACATTTGCATTTATCTGTTTTCTGTTGATCCTGAGAGCAGCTGTACAACAGGTCCCGCCACACCTCACACAGGAGCATGTGACAATTCATGCAGCCAGCGTGGAAGAGTTCCCGTGACACCCTCCAAATGAAGGAAGAAGAACTTCCATTTATGAAGTTCCTTCCATGAGATCATACTGGCCCCAGGCACCTACCCATCAATTAAATGTATTATTTTGCAAATTGGATATAATACAATAATCACTGTAGCCAATTTAAACACAGCATGCTTCTGCCAACAACACGGTGATTTACTACACACAGTAAAAGGCCATTCAACCATTGGATCTATGCTGTTCCCTGCCCTTTCCCCCTCTGCGTATTCCTGCGTACCTGTGCATCTTATTCTCTCTCTCGCAGGTCCACCAGCTTATTCTCAATTTCTCTTTCTCTTGAATGTTCATTATTCCTCACTTTCAGGAACTCTGCAGTTTGTGTTCTAAGTATTATTTGCTTATTGTTTTTATTATTTGCATATCTTTGTTGGTGTGTTTTTTTGGTGGACTCTAATTATTTCCTTGCTTTCCGGTAGGTGCCAGCAAGAGCCTGTATCTCAAGGTTGTGCATACATTGATAATGAACTTACTTTAAACTTTGGTTCTACCAACCAAAGAGTGGTTCACCATGGACAATTAGTATACTGGCAAATCATTAGAAGCGGAATAAGCCGCAGCCCCCAGCAGAAACCACCTTGATCACAGGGAGATGTATGAAGTCCAAGATCAGCATTGACCCCCAGTCCCTGGAGCTGCGAAGCAACAGAACCAACTCCGCAGATTCAGTGTCTGTATGTTAGAAGTGGGGTAAATATTTGCCAGAAGGAACACTCCTCATTTTCTTTGACATTCATCTTCCCAGCTCAGTCACAACCTCAGCTTGCCGTCTCCTTTCAAAGACCCTGCTTCTTCCTCAGTGTTCTTTCCAGAGTGAGATTTGAACCCACTGACCCATAGGCAACAGTCATTTCAACCAAGTCATGGTTGACAGGGTTAAATGTGTGTGTATGTGACTGCGCGTGAGTACAGTGTGTGTGATTATGTGTATGTGTGGTTAGGTGTATATGTATGCATGCATGCAAGTGATTGCACTTGAGTGTGTGCGTATGTGTTTGTGTATATTTGTTTTGTGAGTATGCAAAATTGTATGAGTGTGTGTGCGTCTGCAATTCCATACCCACTAGCACAGTTATGAGGAGAGGCATTGTCACCTCAATTTTGACCGCTGCTGGGGTAAAGCATTTTTCCTACTGGGATTAGTTCCCAATGGTGTCTACTGGGAGTGCACTGATTCCTAGTTCACTGAGCTCATTGGCCAGTATGGCACACGGCAACCACTCCAGCAACTACTGACTTTCAGCTTACTCACGTTTTTGCAGCCCCAGCCCCAGCCCCACCCACCACCCACACAGCCGGCCCCCCACAATCTGTAACCTGCTCTGGCTCTGAGTTCCCTTTGCTTCTCTGCATTTGTTCTCTTAACCCAGATTTTCATTGCTTCTAAAGCCTCAAGCTGTGGAATCCTTTCCTAAGCCTCTCCACCTCTCCCTTCTCCTGAAGAACACCCCTTAGAACCTGCACCTTCAACTAAGTTTTAAGTTCTGAGTGGTTTAGCATTATTTAATAACACACTGCATTGAAACATTCTACTACACTGAACACATGGCAAAAGTGTGTTGTTACTATTTTCTGTTTGGAACATAACTTGTATTTGTTTAATTCCTTTAATGGCCCAGGGTCCCTCAGGGGATTTCTGTCAAATGCAGTTCCCATTAAAGCTCCATCTGCAAACTGCGTAAATAGAGAAACAGCCCCTCCTACTTCCTCAGGTTGATGAATGGAAAGAAAATGGATCAGTGTAGCGTGAGCAGTGACCTGGAGCCGTGCCAGCACTTTGCACACTTCATTGGACAGAACAAATCCTACAGGCCAGGGCTGTTGCCGTGGAGCTGCAGATCAGGGTCCTAATGGAGCTGGAAGCTGGAGTGTGACAGCCTTCTGCCACCCTTCTCTTCCTTGCCTTTGGCGGGGAAAGAGAGGGTGCTGTATACAGACAGGGACTGATTTTCAGAGGTGATACCTGTTACCATAACACTATAAGACATAGGAACAGATTTAGGCCATCTGACACATCGGTGTGGCTGATTTATTTTCCCTCTCAATCCCATTCTCCTGCCTTCACCCCAAAACCTTTGATGCCCTTGTTAATCAAGAATCTATCAATCCAATCTTTAAATATAGCCAGTTACTTGGGCTTCACAGCTGTCAGTGGCAACGAGCTCTGCAGATCTACCACCATCTGCCTGAAGAAATTCCCCCTCATCTCTGTTCAAAATGGACATCTTTCTATCTTGAGTGCCCTCTGGTCCTAGACTCACCCACGACAGGAAACCACCTCTCCACCTCCACTCTGTCTAGGCCTTTAAACATTCGATAGGTTTCAATGAGACCCGCTCCGCCCATTCTTCTAAACTCCAGCTAGTACAGGTCCAGAGCCATCAAAAACTCTTCATACTTTAACCCTTTCATTCCTGGGATCATGTTCTTGTCCCACTCCAATGCCAGCACTTCCTTTCTTAGATATGGGGCCAAAATCTGCTCACAATACTCCAAATGCAGTCCAAATGTGATGCTTTATCAAGCACATTACATTATATCCTTGCTTTTATATTCTAGTTCTTTCAAAATGGATCCTAACATTTAATTTGGTTTCCTTACTTCTGACTTGGCCTGCAAGTTAACCATTAGGGAATCCTGCACTAGGACTCCCAAGTCCCTTTGTATCTCTGTTTCCTCAATTCACTCCGTCTTTACAAAATAATCTGTGTCACTATTCCTTCTACCAAAGTGGAGCATACACTTCCCTACACGTACTCCATCTGCTACTTCTTTGCCCATTCTCCTAATCTGTCAAAGTCCTTTTGCAGACTCTAGCTCACGAGACAGCTCAGTGTGTGAAGCAGCCACCCAGTATAGCTCTACACCCAGATATACACAGTCAGCTTACACACTTGTTTAAGTGTGTAAGCACACGTATGCACTGATACACCTATACTCATTCACTGAAGCAAATAAATAGAGACGGAGACACACACAGTCATACTTACAGATATACAAAGTCACACACAATGGACTCAGGCACACACACACACTAAGATAGATACACAGCTCGTACGCATTCGCACACATTTGTGCCAAACAAAGCACAAACAGATACAGTACACTCACTCAGAAGGTCTACAATCAATCATGTTCACCGCTCCCTTTCTCTTTATACTCCCCTCTCCATTCTCAGTTCTGATGTGAGGTTTCAACTTAAAATATTGACAACTGTGTTTCATGGGAATGTTTTTAATATTCATATTTATTGTGTTTCTCCTTTATGCTGTATTGGATCCGGAGTAACAATCATTTTGTTCTCCTTCGCACTCGAGTACTGAAGAATGACAACAAACAATCCTGAATCTTGAACTGCTGCCCTTCCACAGATGATGCTCTACCGTTGAGTTCCTCCAGCAGAACGACTGGCGCTACGCTCAGTCAGACACATGCAAACACGCATCCACGTGTGCGCCCTCATCTGTGCACATACCCACCCCTCAGCAGCACATACGCACACACAACTACAAGCAGTGCACAAAATGCAGACATAGGTTCACAGAGCTGGAGGAGAACATGGTGGAAGTCAAGAGGAAGGGAAGAATTGGAAAGCTACAGGAAATATTCATGGCTGCAAGTCACTGCACCTAGAAATAAAACATAACCTGCCTTAAGGTGAACCCTGTAAACTGCTGTAGTTCAGGTAAGATCCGAACCCTAGAATATCAAATTGCTGTTTGACATCAGAATTTCCACCAGGATACAAAGAATTCAGATGCAGTTCATCTGAAACAAAGCAGAAAGCTGGGGATATATAAACCAGGCAGTATCTGCGGAGAGAGAAAAACAAATCACCTGATGAATTTTCAGCACTGATTTCCACTCGAGCTTTATGTTCTTATGATGGCATCATGTTCTCTGACCACATGAATGACTTCACTATGTACAGAATACCACACAGGAAGGAGGGAAGGTGTAAAGAAGGAAAAGGAGAGAAGATCTGAGACCTGAAACATCAACCCTCTCTCTCCAGAGATGTTGCCTAACCCACTGAGTGTCTTCCAGCATTTTCTGCTTTTTGGAGTTCTTTTTCTCACTCTGAGGATGTTTCCACTGGTTAACTTCGATAAGACACCTCGAGGCCCAAACAGGTAGGCCAGGCCGTTCTCTCACGTCCTGCCTGACTGCTGGGGTTAGTTTGATGTCAATGTATCAGAGACTCAACTGATGCTGTAATTGTCAATAATGATGAAAATCTACTTCTGGGAAAATGGGCCTAGAACCAGTACTATGACATATTGCAAAATAAATGTGCTTTGATAGCCACTACACTGGCAAGTAATTCTGAGAATCAAGTGTTTCTTCTGACAATCACTGTACTTGTGAGCAGCTATGCATAAGGAGCCAAATTCCAGTAAAGCTATCTGACTCAGCAACATGGTAGTTACATAATCAGCTCTCTCATTCAATGGGTGTGTTGGAGGAAATGTCTGGATCCAAGCCAGTCCCGGATATTATAAAACCCCCATTAACTATTTCACCGTCCCATTGTATCTTTTCAAAAGCTCTGATATAGTTACATAGAAGTTCTGGACTTGAAGCAATTCCACAGACTGTATTACAGTTTCCAAAATTACAATGGAGTCATGCTACAAGGATGAGGAAGGCCATTCTGCCCATTTTCCTGTCCTGGTCCAACCATGTAAATTCACAGGCAAGAAAATGCATCAGCACTTCTACTTCCTCAGGAGGCTAAAGAAATTTGGCATGTACCGTTCGACCCTCACCAATTTTTATCAATGCACCATCCTATCTGGCAACTGCCCTGCCCGTGACCATGAGAAACGGCAGAGAGTTGTGGATACAGCTCAATACATTATGGAAACTAGCTTCCCCTCATTGGACTCTGTCTACACTTCTCACGTCCTTGGTAAAGTAGCCAAGACCCTACCCATCCTGGACATTCTTTCATCTCCCCCCTCCCATCAGACAGAAAAATCAAAAGATTGAAAGCACATTCCACCAGACTCAATGATAGCTTCTATCCTGCTGCTATAAGACTGTAGAATGATCTCCAAGTACAATAAAATGAACTCTTAACTTCACAATCTACCTCCTTATGGCCTTGCACTTCATTGTCTGCCTACACTGAATTTTCTCTTTAACTGTTACAAAATACTGTAGGTTCTGCTAAAGGTCCCCCAGCATTTTGTCTGTGTAACTTACTTTGTATTTTTATGCTAATTTAATTCTTTCTGGAACGGTTCTTACATTATTTTGTATAATTTATGATTTCCTTGTGCCTGTAATGCTATTTCCTACAATGCTGCTACAAGTAAGTATCATTGTACCAGTGTGTACGTATACTTTTGCATTTGTCAATTTGTCAATCTTCGGGACATGCCGCTCAGGGACTGGTGTCTTATTTTGTGACTGTACGTGCTGGATCATAACTATATGTGCTGTATGTGACTACTGTATATGGACTGTGTTTTTGCATCTTGGCCTCATTTAGCTGCATCCTTGTGTATGGTTGAATGACATTAAACTTGAACTTGCACTTGAAAAAGTCAATGTTGACTTGACTTGGGTCTTCACATTTTGACTAGAGATCCTTTGCCTTGGTTGGAAGTAGGGAGAGAGTTACAGGAATGGGGACTGATTGGTATTATTACAAATGGATGTAGAGATGAAATGAGACTGCAATGATGGGCTGAATGGCCTAATCCTACTTTTAATTCTTAAACTTGCTCTTTCCATATACCACAATCCCACCAAAGAGCAGAAGCACCTCGAGAGGAATGTCTGGTTAAAATTATTACAAAGCATGAAAGCTCACACCAGAAGTGTCAAGGACAGCTTCTACCCCATTCTTACCAGACTTCTTGTACAATAAGATGAAGTCTTAGCCTCACAATCCACCTCATTCTAATTCTGCACTGTACATTTACTGTATGTTTTACACTTTATTCTGTTTTGTTCCGGCTCTATCTTATTCTCTCAGTGATCTATGTCAAGAGTATGCAAGACAAACCCTTCACTGTATCTTGGTGCATGTAACAATAATAATAAACAAAAACCAAAATTATATACAATCACATCAAGACCAGCACATTTTGACCCAATTAAGCAGCAGCTCAATTTAGGTGAAGTTTTATGGAAATAGTAAAAAAGATATAAATAAGATAAACTGAGTAACAAAGTAGGTATTTAAATGAACAAATTTAAACAATACCGATACTACTGTAGTGCTATAAAATTATGTATTAGTTCCTAATATTTATCAATGGAGGAATTCATCTGTGTCACATTCTTTTGTAAAATCAGCACAGTCACCTAGTCCTTTATACAATGTTATCGATGATTGCATCCTCCAAATCTTCACTTTCACTGTAACATTTAAGATGATTTTTGATGCCTTCAAATTCTTCAAAGTTCCTAACTTGGTGAAGTAACGAAATTGCTTAACTTCTACTCCCAGTTGTTTTTGACATCTCCAAATAGGAAAGCTTGAAACCACAATGAGCAAAACCGTTCTGAATTATCTTACTGCTTATTTCTTCCCAACTATCAGTGACAAAAATTCAGTAGTCCTGATGAAGGGTTTCGGCCTGAAATGTCGACAGTGCTTCTCCTTATAGATGCTGCCTGGTCTGCTGTGTTCCACCAGCATTTTGTGTGTATTGTGACAAAAATTGTTGCTTTTTGAACACAAACACATGCAACTAATGCTATTTAAAGAGTATTTGCTTGAAGCATGGTTTTGTGTCTAATGGCCACACAAACCATGTGACTGATGCTAGTTAGAAATTGTTTGGCAACATTCTCCTATCCCAATTAAGTGGCATAGTGTCCCAAATAAACAATGGAAACCCACTATTTTCTTGATTAGTTTTTGTTCTTTGTCCCAGATAAGGTCCAGCATGGGAGTTGGTCAAGAAGGTTCAGTAGCTCAGCATTCAAGATGAGGTAGTAAATTGAATTGGACATTGGCTTTGTGGGAGAAGCCAGAGAGTGCCTCTCTGACTGGAGGCCTGTGACTAGTGGAATGCCTCAGGGATCAGTGCTGGGTCCATTGTGGTTTGGCAACTATGTCAACGATTTGGGTGGTAATATGGTTAACTGGATCAGCAGATTTGCAGATGTCACCAGAGTGGGGGTGTAGTGGACAGCGAGGAACGCTATCATGGTTTGCAGATGGATCACCTGGAAAAATGGCAGATGGAATTTAATGCAGACAAGTGAGAAGTGTTATACATAGGTAGGACCAGCCAGGGTAGCTCCTTTGTGATAGAACAAAGGATCTGGAAATACAGATCCACAGTTTGTCGTAGAGAGGGTTGTAGAGAGGGTTGTAAAGAAAGCTTTGGGCACACTGGCCTTCATAAATCAAAGTATTGAGTACGGGCAATGAGATGTTATGTTGAAGTTGTATAAGATGTTGATGAGGCCTAATGTGGAGTGCTGAGTACAGTTTTGGTCACCTAGCTCCAGGAAGGGTGTAAATAAGGTTGAAAAAGTACAGAGAAAATTTACAAGGATTTCACCGGGTTGGAAGGGCCTGATTTGTAAGGAAAGATTGAAGAGGTTAAGACATTTTTCATTAGAACATAGAAGATCGAGAGGAGATTTGACAGAAATATACAAAATTATGAGGGATATAGATAGGGTAAATGCAGGCAGGCCTTTTCCACTAAGCTTGTGTGGGACTACAACTAGACGCCATGGGTTAAAGGTGGAAGATAAAAAGGTGAAGGGGAACATGAGGGGAAACTTCTTCACTCAGAGGATCGTGAGAATGTGAAATGAGCTGCCAGCACAAGAGGTGCACGTGAGCTCGACTTCAACATTTAAGAGGAGTTTGGATAGGTACATGGATGGGAGGCATGTGGAGAGTTTATGGTCCCAGTGCAGATCATTGGAAGTGGGCGGTTTAAATAGTTTCAACATGGACTAAATGGGCCAAAGGTCCTATTTCTGTGATATACTTTTCTATGACTCTAAGTGGCTGCCCTGATTAACTAATGGCCCATTTAACTGGAATCGCCTGTATTTGTAACTTGTCTTATCGAAGTCTGGTTAGCTCATAATGGCCATTAGGCGATCTGTAGTACAATCTCATCAGAGTGCCTACAGTCTTACTATTTTTGAGTTTTACTATGTAGACTCAATGAATGAGCTGTCGGTTATGTCCACTCTGAGTGCAGCAGTGACAATTATTAATAATTAATAATAATAATGAACTAATCATGATTAAAAGCTAATCTGTTGGAAGTGGCTAAGAAGCTGTTCCTAACATGTCGAGTGTGGGCTTTAAGGCTCCTGTACCTCCTCCCCAGTGGCAGTAATGAGAATAGGGCATGTCCTGGGTGGTGAGGGTCATTAATGATTAAGGAAATAATAGCATGCAAATGCTGCCACAGCTGTTGTGCATCCGATTGTTTCTCTAAATTTACATGGAATGGGTGAGAGTAGCCGGAAATTGGAATGTTACCAAGAGATTAACTAAACAATCCTTCAGTTGCCAGACAGTCCTCAAAGTCCAACCAACTGTCAACGTCTCACTAACCAGAGCCAAATAGACCTGTTCTGAAATTAAGCAAATATTAGCTGATTAGAAACACACAGTTCTGTCTGGAGAAATGAGCAAAATGTAGATGCAAGCTGCAGAGAGCTTACCCCTGTGTGCACAAAGGCTTGAGCTGTGGAGAAGAAATGGAAAACGCTTGCACCTAAAACAGGTTTTTTTTGGCCCAGAGAAATTCACAGCCTATGCAGTACCTCTAAGCTGCAGAAGCTGTTCCAAATGTGTATACAATAAGATCCCACAAGCAGATAGGTCACCCATCCAAGGAATAAATGTTAGGCAGCCTACTGGCCTTCAACATTGTACAGTGAGACTTCCTAATCTGCTTGAAGCTTGGCAGTGGTTAACATCTTTCTTGGAAGGCAGCATCACAGAAAGTGCTGTCCTGGGGTTGTGTACGTAGAGTCACAGAAACAGGCCCTTCAGCCCATCTAGTCCCATCAACCTACACTAGACCATAACTCTCCATGCCTCTCTTATCCACGTACCTATCCAACTTCTCTTGATTGTTACAATTGAACCTCTATCTACCACTTCCACACTCACACTATGCTCTGAGTAAACAAATTCCCCCCAGGTTCACTTAAATATTTCACATTTCACCCTGTGAAAGTTCTAGTTCTAGTCTCACCTAACCTGGGGGGGGATAAAAGCCTTCATACATTCACATTATCTAACTCCCTTATAATTTTGTACACCTCTATAAAATCTCCCCTCATGCTCCTGCACTCCAGAGAATAAAGTCCTAACCTATTCAACCTTTCCCTATAACCCAGGTTCTCAAGTCCTGGCAACATCCTTTTCTCTGTACTCTTTCAAGCGTATTCATATCTATACCATTGGTGACCAGAACTACTGTCTAGTTTGGCTTCACCAATGTCTTGTAGAACTTCCACATAACAACCCAATTCCTGTATTCTGTGCCCTGAGTTTTGAAGGCCAATATGCCAAAAGCTCTCTTTACAACCCTACCTACCTGTGGTATATCATTGGCCTCAGGCCAATTTCATTTGGATGGATAGTATTTCCATCACCTGGATTGAGCTTGTCTGTACAGCAGAACCTGTTCCCCTGTGTCCTGGGCATTCTTATCCCTGGACAAAGAGTGGACAGTTTGGGAGGTGGTAGTCTCCATTTGCCATTATTATGGAAAGACTGGCACCGGGGGTGTTGGGATTGGCAGTCCAGCACCAGCTCAGAAGAGCACCCATTTCTTGAAGCTTCTAGTTTGTATGGAGAAACATGCCCTCGGGGTCCTCCGAGAGGGAGGGAGAATGATGGACCCAAATGGACGGATACAGTTAATTACAGGGAACGACTACAACCAAGAGCTAGGATAAGAGGCTTTGAGTGTCCATTGTGTTGGTGTGTGAGAATGTTTTCCAGCACTAAAGGTTTACAAGTCCACCAAGCAAAGTTGAAGGGCTATTCCATCTCAGTGGATGGAGATGAAATTACCACACCAAGCACAGAAGATGTGGTCTTTTCAACCACTGATACGCAAGCCACAGCGATTCACTCTGGAGAGAGTCATCATGCTCCAGGTCAGACGAGAGATAACCCAGGTGAGGTTGCAGACCACAGTACCCAGGTAGATCCTTCACATGATGGCGGTGGAGAGGAGGTAGAGAAGAAGAGGAAGGTCAAGTGGCCAGCAATGGCAGATGAGAAGGCTCGGCATGTGTTTGATGAGGATATCAGTATGATGTTGGAGAACACACTCAGGGGAACATCAAAGAAAAAGTTGGAAGTGATGGGCGATATGATTTATAATGTTGGAAAGTACAGGTTTGGTTTAGTTGAGTTGAAGAAAGCAAAGCCTACACAGCAACCATGCAGGCACCAGAAGGAGATTAGTAGGTTGAGGAGAGAGCTTAGATTGTTGAGACAGAGGTGGAAGGTAGCGAGTGAGGGTGACAAGCCAGTGCTTGCTGATCTCCGAGAGCAGCTTCGAATAAAGTTAGCATCACTCCGTCGTGCAGTCACAGCGTAAAAAGAGAAAGAAGAGAGAGAAGGCAAGAAAGGCGTTCTTTGAGAACCCTCACCAGTTCACAAAAAGATTGTTTGAACAAAATAAGAGCGGGCAGCTTAACATCTCTCAACAAGAACTTGAGGATCACCTGACAAGCACTGACTCTAACGAACAGCAGGAGACTCCTTTGCTTGACATTCTGGGCTTGTGAAGCCTACCAAGCCAGGAGTGAAGTTCAATCTGTCAGAACCCAAACTGGCAGAGGTCGAACAGTTCATCAAAAAGGCAAGGTCAGGTTCAGTGCCAGGGCCTAATGGAGTGCTGTACAAGGTGTTCAAGAAGTGTGAAAAGCTGAGGAAATACTTACATAGAAACATAGAAAATAGGTGGAGGAGTAGGCCATTTGGCCCTTTGAGCCGAATGGCCTACTTGTTGAGATTGTTAAAGGTGCTGTGGAGGCAAGGTGTTAGTCCTTTGTCATGGAGTGAGGCTGAAGGACTATGCATCCCGAAGTAAGAGATTTCTATTACATTGAATCAGTTCTGACCAATTTCACTCCTGAATGTAGAGGGGAAGATTATGTTTGGCATTCTAGCAGAAAGGATATCTTCATTTGTGATAGAGAATGGATTGGTAAATACACCTGTGCAGAAGGCAGGAATACCAGGCTTCCCAGGATGCCTTGAATATATTAGTATGATATGGCATAACATCCAGGAGTCGAAAGGGTTGAGAAGAAACCTGGCTGTAGTTTGGCTTGATCTTGCAAATGCGTATGGTTCTGATCCCCATGTCCTGATTGAGTTTGCGATGGAATTCCTATAGATTCCTGCTAAGGTGAGGAACTTCGTTATGCAGTACTACAACGATTTCCGGATGAGGTTTTTCACTCAGCAGTTTACAACTAGGTGGCAGAGCTTGGACGTTGGTATCCCAAGGGGATGTGTGATTTCACCCATCCTTTTTGTGGTAGCCATGGAGGTCATTGTAAGGACTGCAGAATCAGTGGGACCAGGTGTCGCACTTGATGGCAGAGGGGAGTTACCACCAATACGAGTGTTCATGGATGATCTCACCCTTTTGGGTCCTAGCACGGAGGCAGTGGAAAGTGTACTATCTAGACTCGAGGAGCTAATGGATTGGGGAAGAATGAAGTTCAAGACCAAGAAGTTAAGGAGTCTTGTTCTTAGGAGAGGAAAGCTGGTTGACTTTCATTTCACCCTTTGTGGAGAGGAGATTCCATCCATTCAGGACCAACCAGTTAAGAGCCTCGGGCGATGGTACACTGAGGAGCTGAGAGACAGGAGACAGATCAGCAGAGGTCTGACGTCTGTAGACAAGTGTGGCTTGCCTGGCAAGTTGAAGTTGTGGTGCTTGCGGTACGAACTGATGTCACGGATAATGTGGCCACTAACTCTCTATGAAGTGGCAATGTCCCATGTTGAGGCAATGGAATGGAAGATCAACAAGCTTGTGAAGAAGTGGCTTGGAGTACCGAGCAGCCTCACTAATATTGCAATTCACAGTAGCCAGACAAAGCTTACCATCCCAGTGCAATCCCTTGCTGAAGAGGTCAAGGTAGCCAAGGTAGGATCATTCTTGATGCTTCGAGACTCAAAAGACCCTGTCATCAAGAACACCCAGCTGGATGTGAGATCAGGCAGGAAGTGGTCAGCCCGGGCAGCAGTTGATGAGGCAGAGTCTAGATTGATGCACAAGGAGACAGTTGGGGCTACCCAGCTAGGCTGCCAGGGACTTGGATGGACAACCCACAAGTGGTGGTCATCTTCTACAGGTAAGGAGCATCGTGAGCTTGTAACACAAGAAATACGAGAGGTAGAAGAGGAGAAGACATTAGCTAAAGCAGCTTGCCTGACCAAACAAGGGGCTTGGACCTGGTGGGAAAGTGTTGAACAATGACATCTATCTTGGAATGTCCAGTGGCAGATGGAACCGCTCCGCATTTCTTTTCTATACAGAGCAGTGTATGACCTGCTCCCAACACCTGCCAACCTCAGCGCCTGGTATGAAGATAAGACAGACAGGTATGCTGCTTGTGGTGAGAAGGGAACACTTCAACATAGTTTGAGTGCATGCAGAGTCAATCTTTCCAGCGGCATGTACACTTGGAGACATAACAACATTCTCAAAGTTGTAACAGAAGTGGTTGAGCAGAGGGTACTGCAGCACAACTTATCTCATGCCCCATGCTGCACAGAACATCACGTATCATTTGTGAAAAAAGGCTCCAAATCAAGGGTGCACAGCACAGGCCCACGATCAAGCATACTTACTTCAGCCAGTGATTGGTGTGTCAAGGCCAACCTGGATGGGAAAGGCAGTTTCCCGGGGCAAATAGTTTTCACCACATTGCGTCCAGATATAATCATCTGGTCTGACACCAGTAGAGAAGTGGTTATTGGTGAACTCACAGTCCCCTGGGAAGACAACATCGATGAAGCCCATGAGTGCAAGTTAACCAAGTATGCAGAATTAAGATCAGAGTGCAGAGACAGATGGTGGAAGGTCTCATGCTATCCATTCGAAGCAGGGTGCCGTGCCTTTATCGCGTTCACTTTCCAGAAGTGGCTGCGTGACCTTGGCTTCACTAGAAGAGAGATCAAGTCAACCAGCAGGGCTGTAGCTGAGGCAGCAGAGGCAGGATCATCATGGGTGTGGACTAAGTACGTCCAGAGGGGCAGATAATCGGACAGTGTATCCATCTTTTGTAAACCCTTCAGTAGCTGCATAGACACCTGAAGAGTAGACTATCTGTTGGATGGAAGTGACCAACAACTCTGATAGAGGCCGATGCCAAGTTGTTAAGCTCATCAGCGGGAGGTGGTGCTTTAGCACTGCTGGCCCAACACCTCGAGGGAGTCTTGATCATAAGTGGCCAAAACTCCTGAAGACAGGTGGCAGATCAACTGGTGATCCCACTGGAGATAGCACAGGATAGTTAACATCTTAGTCCATGTGTATTTTCAATTCCTGGCTTTCACATGATCCGAACAAAGTGGCCTCAGAATCTCAGAGACTTTCTGGATATGTCATCTCAGTTTCAGGTGGTGAACATTCAGCGATGTCTACTAGTTAAAGGGGGTTTTACACTTATTCAATGAGTCAATAAGAAAAATCACTGAGTCATTCCCTTTCTTCTTGAGAAATCTATTGTCACAATAGAGTTCAGAGCTGCAAGCCCATTTCAGGAGATATGTACCAGCTCTGTGAAGAAAGTGTTGATGACATTCATCAGCCTGCACTCCAGGCTCAAACTATCAAACCTAGGGAACACTAATATATCAATGTCAGGTTTCTAAATGAGATCCAATGGGCAGGGAATGCCAACGGGTGGAACTTCTTCTGGAAGGGCCCAAAGAGGATTATCATCCTCATTGGCTAGACTTTGTCCTCTGAGGACAACCTTGTGATCCAGCACTGCCCCCTTGGGAGGTCCTCATGGCCCTCTGACACACTTTGACCAATGTCTGTGTGTTATTCCCAACCTTGGAAGCCATGCTGAGACCAAGGCTAAGTTTGGTCATTGGTAATTTAGCTTATTATTGTCATATGAAGTACAGTGAAGAAACTTTTGTATGCCATTCATACAGACCATCATATCAGTACATCAAGGTCATACAAGGTAGTAAAGTACCCTATGATTGGGTTAGGGTTAAATCAGAGTGGTCGGGAGTGGCTCAAAGGGCCGTAGGGCCTAATCCCTGCTGTATCACTAAGTAAATAAAATAAATAAGCGAAAAGCAACAGCAGAATGCAGAATAAAGTGTCACACTTACAGAGAAAGTGCAGTCCAGGTATAACTAAGTGTAAGAGTCAGAGGTAAATCGTGAGTTCAGCTGTCAATTTTATCATACTCGGTGAAGTTTCAATAGTCCTATAACATCTATACAGATGCATGTCCTGAAGATATTCTGAAGACCCATACTCAACATTTCAGCTTCTTCTCCTCTGCCATCAGATTTCTGAATGGTTCATGAACCCGTAAACACTATCTCGTATTCCTCTTTTGCACGATTGATGTCAATGGTAATAAACCTAATTCTGATGCTGTTTCAGATCACTTGTAAACAACGGCATATCAAGGTAGTAAAAGAGAAAAGTAATTATATAATGAAGAATGTAGTGTTACAGTTACATCTTCTTCAACGATCGTCACCTTGTTGTGTTGGAGAGGCTTGTGAGCTCCTGAAATCCTGAGAAAGATGCCTTCTGCAGTTTAGCTATCTGGTGCTTAGGTACTGACAGGGTCACCCATGGTGGTAAGGTCAAGGGGGAGATCCCAGACAAAAAACAATCCAACCAAGACCTCAATGACAGAGCTGGCGGAAGTTGATGATCCGTCACAATGGTCGTTAAAGCAGAGAAAGGCTTCAGCAGTGAATAGTCTTGCATTCCATGCTACTGGACCCTGATCCCAATCTGTCAGGGACCATGAGGAGGCAGCCATGTGGGTCATCATCCACACTTTAAACAAAGTCATACACAGACACTTTCCATTAAAGGAGTCCACCATAAATCCTGGATCGGCCTCTACAGCCACCTGACAACCCCTTAGGAGAACATCATACTCAACCTGAGTAGCTGCATTACGAATACTATTACTACAGTTACGGATAAAGTGCAGTGCAGGTGGACAATATGGTTCAACGTCATCCCAACGTCAGGCATCAACACTCACTTGACAGCCTCAGATTTAGCCACAGATTGGGCTCTACTGTGACAAGTGCTGATGTGACCTGAAGGTTCTTAACAAGTTCAAGTCAAGTTGAGATCGGTTGTCAGTGCACAAGTACGGTGAGGTACAGTAGCAGGAAGGTAGCTGCTCCTGAGCAACACACACAAAATGCTGGAGGAATTCAGCATCAATGGAGAGGAATAAACAGATGACGTTTCAGGCTGAGGCACTTCATCAAAACTGGAAAGGAATGGGGGCAGCTAGGTGACACTAGAACTTGAGGTCATAGGCTTAAGGTGAAAGGTGAAATACTTAAGGGGAATCTGAGCCAAGTGTTGTGTAGGCTCATTGTGGGCCTTACATCCATTCACAGTCCGACTGGCAGCAAGATATAGACTGAACTGGGATCCAGTACAGATCCACTTCCTCACCCATTTTCCCTGGAGAATGTTCCAGAAGTCATTGCAGCCTCCATACAACAGCTGAGCAAGGAAACATTAAAATGGTGAAAGATTAAGCAAGCTAGGGCTTTTCTCTTTGGAGTAAAGGAGGATAAGAGCAACTTGATAGAGGTGCATAAGATTATAACAGACCCCCCTGCCTCCAATTCCTTAATAGACATTGAACCCGTGAACACTACCTCAATTTTTTAATATATATTATTTCTATTTATTGCACTATTTTTAATCTATTCAATTTACATATATTGTAATTGATTTAGTTAATTATTTATCATTATTATTTCTTTTCTTTTTCTTCTATATTAAGTATTGCATTGAACTGCTGCTGCTAAGTTAACAAATTTCACAACACTTGCCGGTGACAATAAACCTGATTCTGATTTTGTCGTAGCTAGAATGGACAACCATTGCCTTTATCCCAAGGTGGAACTGGCTAAAACAAGAGAGAATAACTTTAAGGAGACTGGGGGTAGTTGTTTAACACTGAGAGTGGGAGGTTAATGGAACACACTGCCAGGGGAAGTTGTAGAGGCAGATACATTAGCAATATTTATGAAGTTCATAGATAGCAATACGGATGAAAGAAAAATGGAGGCCTATGTGGGAGGGAAGGCTTAAATTGATTTTGGAGTTGGTTAAAAGTTCAGCACACAATTGTAGTCTGTACTGAGCTGTACTGTTCCATGTTCCATGTATAAAATGCAACCAAAATTACAATAACAATATTTAAAATAGATTTTAATTATATTAGAGGGATTTGGGCCAAATGCAGGCAAATGAAACAAAGAGTTGAGCCAAATGGCCAATTTCCATGCTGACTCTATAAAGGATTAACTGTTCATTCTTAAAGCTACAGAAGAATTGTCTGACCTCCACAGTGTCTGTGAAAGAGATTGCGGGGTTACCACTTGACAAATCCCAACAGCACAGCTAGGAATATGCCCAACAGCAGGCCTCAACAATAAGGGTACAGTGACAATAATTCATCCACAAGAACTCCACATGTTATTGCAGTGGTGCCTAATCTCTTTTGATTTTTCCTAAACTTGAAACATAAGAACACAGGGCAGGCGGTAGAAATAGTTATGATAGCAATGTACAGGAAACATTTAGGCAGACAACAGAGAGATACAGGCCATGTACAGAGAAATGGAACTAGTTAAATTTGACGTGATGGTCAGCACAGACGTAACAGGCTGTAGGGCACATTCATGTGCTGTACTGCTCGAAAGCACTGGACAACAAAGATTTTGCTTCCTGAGTACTTCCAGATGTATCTTACGAATTTTGGGCTACTGATCATGAAAATCACCATGAAATTTCCCTATCATGCACCATTTTTTAATAAACATATGTCTATTATTTCAATTCATAATTCAAGTTAATTAAAATGTTGTCTACAATGTAAGCTGGAAAGTTTCCTATCTTATCCAGGCATGCTTGGGCATGATTAGGTGGCGCAGCTGCTGCATGGCAGGACAGGTTTTAGTAATAATTATTGGGTTCAGGACTGTAAGGGTGGAATTTGCTATGACCAGGCACAAAAATTTCTATGAATTTTGAGAATTTTGATATTTGAGACAGATGCTTCCCAGAATAACTGATGCCAAGATTAAGGAAAGCATTTTTGTTCGTCCACAAATCAAACAGGTCATCAATGACAGGCAATTTGAATAATTTCTAGTGGGACCGGAGAAAATCACATGGAAGGATGTCCATGTCCAAGAGCAAGGATGTCCTTTTGCATTTGTACAGGGCCCTGGTGAGACCACACCTGGAATATTGTGTACAGTTTTGGTCTCCAGGTTTAAGGAAGGACATTCTGGCAATTGAGGAAGTGCAGCGTAGATTCACTAGGTTGATTCCTGGGATGGCAGGGATGTCTTACGCAGAGAGATTGGAGAGATTGGGCTTGTACACACTGGAATTGAGGAGATTGAGAGGGTATCTGATTGAAACGTTTAAGATAATTAAAGGATTTGATAGGATTGAGGCAGGAAATATGTTCCAGATGTTGGGAGAGTCCAGTACCAGAGGGCATGGATTGAGAATAAGAGGTCAGTTATTTAAAACAGAGTTGAGGAAGAGCTTCTTCTCCCAGAGAGTTGTGGAGGTGTGGAATGCACTGCCTTGGAAGACGGTGGAGGCCAATTCTCTGGATGCTTTCAAGAAGGAGCTAGATAGATATCTGATGGATAGGGGAATCAAGGGATATGGGGACAAGACAGGGACTGGGTATTGATAGTGAATGATCAGCCATGATCTCAGAATGGCGGTGCAGACTCGAGGGGCCGAATAATCGACTTCCGCACCTATTGTCTATTGTCTATTGGAAGGCATTCAAGGAAGTTGTTGAAATTTTTCTCGGCATCTACAGAGCACCAAAATACATGCTTCAAGCATGTAAAACCATTAAATGTGAAGTGTCACTAAAGATCCATTTTCTGCACTTCCATTTAGACCTCTTCTCTGCAAATCTTGATGCTGTTAGTGAACATGGTAAATGGTTTCACCAGCACATTGCGGTCATGGAGAAAAGATACCAGGGCATCTGGAATCCATCAATGCTGGCGAATTATTGTTGGACACTTAAACGAGAAGCCTCAGACACTGAGTACAAAAGAATATCATTAACAAAATAATTTTAACTTAGTTGAACTATTGCAAAGCACCAGCACCATTATCCAATTAAACACATAATATTCAATGAAAGTTAATTTGTTGTTTCTCCAAATTTCTACGTGATACAAGCAGTCTGAAATTATATTTGTGTTCATCTTCAAGCAGCCTATCATAAACAAAAAAATTCTGAGGAAGCAACACTTCTGTGAAAAGTTGTTGTCCAGTGTATTCAATAGGAAACAGAATCAGATGTAAGTCATTCGGCACCTTGAACCTATTCAACCTCTCAATAAAATGGGCTGACCCAATCTTGGCCGCAACACCAGTTTCCAACTCTCTCTCCTAACAAATTTCTACCCCCTTGCTATTCCAGTGTCTGTCTGTGCCCCTCAAATTATACTCAAAAACTACTTCCCCATAGCTCTGGAAGAGAGAATTCCAAAGATACACAATCTTGTGGGAAGAAAAATTCCTTCTCATCACTGAGTGAAATGAGTGACTCGTTGTCCCCCCCCACCAAACCCCAGTTCCAGAATCCTACACCAGGAGAAACATCCTCTCTCCCCTCATCCTGCCAATCGCCCCTCAGAATCTGCTGGATTTCCCCACAATTGGTAGCATCTACATGAGGCATTCTCTCAAGAAGGCAACATCCACCATCAAAGATCCATACCATCTGGACCTTCTTGCACCTACCATTGGGCAGGAAGTGCAGGAACCTGAAGTCCTACACCAGCAGGTTCAAGAACCGCGACCTCCCTTCAACCAATCAGTTTGTGAACCAACAAGCACATCCCTGATCAGTACAATTCGGCAACACGATGATCACTGTGATGACTTTGGACTTAGCTTTAATTGTGCACTTTCTTTAAAAAATTTTGCTTAATTTATAGTTAATTTTTTTTTCTTGCGAATGCTGCTCACCTGTTTCTATGTGACTGTGAAGCTGCTGCAAGCAATTGGCTCATTGCATCTGTACTTGTGGATATGGCATTAAATTCAACTTTGACTTCTTCATAACTAGAAATATCTTCACACTATCTTATCGTAAATATTAGCTCTCAGAAGTTCCTGACCTTTAAGATAAAATTCTGATCCTGATACAGAATTTAAAGCTGAAATAAATATTAGCTTTATTTGACACATGTGTCGTTTGGAGCAGCCTGCAGGTGTTACCATGCTTCAACAGCATAATAGCATACCCACCGCTCTCTGACCCTAACCCATACATAGGAGGAAACTGGAGCATCTAGTGGGAACCCACGCGGTCTGACAGACAGCCGTGATAGTGATGATCGCTGGTGTTCTGAAGTAATTGCACCACTGCATCACTATGCCACCCAAAACATCAGAAATTCCTTCCCCTTCGCAGATTCTGCTCGACTCACTGAGCTTCTCCAGCAGATTATTTGTTGCTCCCAAATCTAGCACCTGCAGGCTCTGATGTTTACACAGAGGCATAAGCCACCTCAAACAGTGAAGGCAGTCCATCAATTCCATCTTTTGAATTGAGCCTCACTCTTAATAATTTCTCCTTTGGCTCCTCCCTCTTCCTTCAAACAAAAGGTGTAGGCATGGGCACTCGCACGGGTTCCAGCTATGCCTGCCTGTTTGTCAGTGATGTGGAATGGTCTATGTTCCAAGCCTACACTGGTGGCTATCCCCAACTTTTCCTATGCTACATCAACGACTGCATTGGCGCTGCTTCATCAACTTCATCCACTTTGCATCCAACTTCCACCCTGCCCTCAAATTTATCTGGTACTTCTCCCTCCCTCCCCTTTCTCAATCTCTCTGTCCCTATCTCTGGAGACAACTTATCTACTGAAGTCTATTATAAACCTACTGACTCTGACAGCAAAAAACGCCATCCCCTTCTCTCAATTCCTCTGTCTCTGCCACATCTGCTCTCAGGATGAAGCTTTTCATTCCAAAATGAAGGATATCTTCTTCTTTTTCAAAGAAAGGGGCTTCCCTTCCTCCACCATCAAAGCAGCCCTCAACCTCATCTCTTCCATTTCACGCACGTCTGCTCTTACTCCATCCTCCTGCCACCCTCCCAAGGATAGGGTTCCTCTTGTCCTCACCTATCACCCCAACAGCTTTTGCGTCCAGCACATAATTCTCTACCACTTCCACCTGCTCCAAGCACATCTCTCCCTACCCCCCCACTTTCTGCTTTTCACAGGGATCACTCCATACGACTTCCTTGTCCGTGGATCCCTCCCCACTGATCTCCCTTTTGGAACTTAACCTTGCAAGCAGAACAAATGCCACACCTGCCCCTACACCTCCTCACTACCATTCAGGTCCCTAAACTGTCCTTCCAGGTGAGGCTGTTGGGGTCAGATCCTGTGTCCAATTCCCCCGGTGTGGCCTCCTGTATATCAGTGAGACTGGACATAGATTGGGATACTGCTCTGCTGAGCACCTACCCTCCCTCCACCAGAAAAAGCGGAATCTCCCAGTGGCCACCCATTTTAATCCCACTTCCCATTCCCATTCCAATATGTCTATCCATGGCCTCCTCTACAGACACGATGAGGCCACACTCAGGTTGAAGGAACAACACTTTATATTCCATCTGGGTAGCCTCCAACCTGATGGCATGAACATCAATTTCTCAAACTTCTGGTAATGCCTCCATTCCCTTTTCCCTATCTCCTGGCCTGCCCATCACCTCCTTCTGGTGCTCCTCCCCCTTTCTCCAATATTTTGTGTGTGTTGAGTGAAGAAACATAACTTTGTTTTCTCAGAGTCTTTGGAATTTAATCCTTCAAAGAGCACTGAAAGCAGAATCCTTGAATATGTTTAACACAGATGTAAATACTTGCTAAACAGAAACACAAGAGATTCTGCAGATGTTGGAAATTCAGAAGAACGTGCACAAAATGCCAGAGAACTCAGCAGGTCAGGCAGCAACTATGGAGACAATTAAACAGTCGACGTTTCAGGCCAAGACTCTTCATCACGACTGGAAAGGAAGGGGGAAGAAGCCAGAATAAGAAGGTGGGGGAGGGGAAGAAAGGAGTACAAGTTAGCAGGTGATAGTTGAATCCAGGTAAGGGGGGAAGTGGGTGGGTAGGTTTGGGAAACAAAGTAAAAAGCTGGGAGGTGACAGGTGGAAAACGTGAAGTGTTGAAGAAGAAGGGATCTGATCAGAGAACACAGAGAAACATGGTAAAAAGGGAAGGAGGAGGAGCACTAGAGGGAGGTGACTGACAGGTGAGGAGAAGAGAAAGGGTGACAGGGGAATCAGAATGAGGAATAGAGAGAGAGAGAGAAGGGGGAGAGGGGTAATTATTGGAAGTTAGAGAAATTGATGTTAATACCATCAGGTTGGAGGCCATCAAGATGGAGGTGTTGTTCCTCCATTCGGAGTGAAGCATAATGGAGAATAGAAAAGGAGAGAAGGGGAATTTGCTAAACAAGATCGTGGAGTCAAAGTTACAGTCAGATCAGCTCCGGACTTCAAAAATAAGAGAACGGACTCAAGGGACCAAATGGTCACTTGCACCCTCTCCTAATGCCTATGGTCAGTAATCGGTAACCCCCTAGTTGATACCAGAAGAAGAAATGTCATCCTGTTAACACCCCACCGATGGTGAGATTGAATCAGAATCAGGCTTGTTGTCACTTACTCAGATAACATGACATTTGTCGTTTTGTCAGCAGCAAGGTATAATATTACTATAAATTGTAAAATTAAATAAAGCAAACAAGGAATAATTAAATAATGTTCCTGGGTTCGTGGACTGTTGAGAAAGGCAGAGGGATGAAGCTGACCCTTGGGTCTTCAGGCTCTTGTACTTTCTCCCTGATACTGGTAGTGAAAAGATAGAAGGTCTCAGATGGTGAGGGTCCTTATTGATGAATGCTACCTTCTTGAGGCACTGCTCCTTGAAGATGGTCTTGATGGTTGGGAGAGTTATATCTGTGACAGAGCTGGCTGACTCTACAACCCTCTTGCGATCATATGCTGTACAGCCTTCCTTCCAGGTAGTGATGCAACCAGTTAGAATGCTCTCCATGGTACATCTGTGGAAATTAGCAAGAAACTTTAGAGACTAGCAATGGGGCTTCGATCCAGCTCCTTTCAGGGGTCCAGAGTCATCAAGCTGGCACCGGCCAACTCGAGCAGGGAGAACCATGGGCACAAAGCAAGTTGCCCGTTCCCTGTCTATGAGATGTTAAGGCAGGCTACTTGGTCTATGTTTTGTCTGCAGACAGTCTCCCTCATAACGTCCTTGCCAAACCTGAATTGTTCGCCGGCGTTTCCTCCCCTTGATTTCTACACAAGGGAGACACTGACCACATTGCTGAACTCTTTTGCAATCCAGTTAGTTTGCAGCAGTTTTACCATCAGAATCTATTGTGCAGCCAGTGTTACAGAGGACCAAACCACAGCCTGTGCACACAAGCACACAGCTGACCAAAGCTGCCTGGTCAGTAGCAGAAAAATATTCCATTTGCTCTCACACAGCCCACAATGTCATGCTGGTCTTTTAACTCTCTCTAAGATTAATCTAACATTTCCCTCCCATTTACCTTTCACATTTCTCCCATCTATCTGCCTAAGAGTCTCTTAAATGTTCCTAATGCATCAGTATCTGTCACTATCCCTGGCAGTGCTTTCCACTCATCCACCACTCTGTGTAGAAAACCTACCTCAGACTGAACACAATATTCTAAGTGTGGTCTAGACAGGGCTTTACAGAGCTGCAACATTACTTTACAGCCATTGAACTCAGTCCCCTGACAACACACCATATACCTTCTTAACCGTCCAATCAATTTGCTTGGCATCTTTGAGGGACCTATGGATGTGGACCCCAAGATCCCTCTGTGCCTCCACACTGATAAAGATCCTGCAATTAACCCTGTTTTCTGTTTTCTGCCTTGCCAAAACATGAGAGTAGAAAATTAATTTGGCTGGAGATCTCACTCCAGAAATCAAGAGAGAATGCAATGAACTTTGGAACATCAGTGCCAGTTTCCTTGACTCACTACACAGGTCGGTGAGGTCTCAGTGTGGCAGCTCCGCTCACTTGCAAAGTCCATCAAGTTGTTTGAATCCCACTTGGTAGGATCCTTTCTTTCAACATTTGCTTGATTTTCACTGTCTCCCTCATCAAACCCAATTCCCTCCCTTACCCATCTTGCTTATCTCTATCCACTACACCGTTCTCCACCCCTCTTCTCCTTCCCTCCATCTTCCATCTTTTCCTTGTTTTCCCCTCTTCTTTCCCTCACTATTACCTCCATTCTTTCTTCTCCTATTTGGCAATCTCTCCCTCCCTGCCTGTCTCTATTTCCCCCATCACTTATGTCTTCTCACTTCACACCCTATTTCCACTCTTCCCTGCACCCTCTAGATGCCACCTCGGTCTCCCTTGCCCACTGATTCCAACTGGGAGCCCTTTCCGACATCATCAACTGCAAATGTAATCCTACACTGAGCTACATTTCTCTACCCTTGTAAAAAGTACAGAGAGCAGGAGAACAAACATTCCTGATAGTGAATTGAGGATCCCACCCTACTCCTAGAATTCTCTTATTATTTCCCAGATGATACGTCCTGTCCCACAACAAGCTCCTGCTCCATCCATAGTTTCCCCTTGGATCACTGGCAAACTGCCTAGGATATTGTTCATTGAAATTCACCATAAGAGGAGGCTTCAACGCTACTCCTGAAAAAATGAAGTCCTGCAATTTCTCTTTCATTAGAAAGTTACCCAGATTTATAGCAACTTGAACAAAGCCCTGCGGCAGAACAGAACAATATGACATTGGTTTTTTTTTACACAGAATGGTAGGTGCATGCAACACACTGCCCAGGCTGATGGTAGAGGCAGATACAGTCACATTATTATGTATACCTGTTTGTTAATGCAAATACTTAATCAACCAATCATGTGGTAGCAACTCGATGTATAAAAGCATGCAGACATGGTCAAGAGGCTCAGCTGTTGTTCAGACCAAGCGTCAGAATGGTGAAGAAATGCAATCTAAGTGACTTTGATTGTTGGTGCTGGACAGGTGGTTTGAGTATCTCAGAAACTGCTGATCTCCTGGGATTTTCTCTAGAGTTCACAGAGAATGGTCTGAAAAAAAAAACAGAAAGCATCCAGTGAGTGACAGTTCAGTGGGCAAAACTGCCTTGTTAATGAGAGAGGACAGGGAAAAAAAGGCCAGACTTGTTCAACTGACAAGAAGGCAACAGTACTTCAAGTAACCACACATTACAACAGTGGTGTGCAGAAGAGCATCTCTGAATGCACAACATGCCGAACCTTGAAGTTAGGGCTGCAGTCCTTGGAGCTAGGGGTTTACTCTCTGGAGAGAAGGTGGATGAGAGGAGACATGATAGAGGTATACAAGATATTCAGAGAAATAGACAGAGAGGACAGCCAGCACCTCTTCTCCAGGGCACCACTGCTCAATACAAGAGGACATGGCTTTAAGGTAAGGGGTGGGAAGTTCAAGGGGGATATTAGATGAAAGTCTTTCACTCAGAGAGTGGACTGCAGCACTGTAGTAGCAGAAGACCATGAACATGCACCTAATGGCTATTTTAGTAGGTACCTCCTGTACCTAATAAAGGGGCCACTAAGTGTACATTAGGTACATGTAAGAAATTGCTCCATAGGCACCTGAGTGATTAAAATAGAATAGAACAATACAGCACACTACAGGCCCTTCAGCCCACAATGTTGTACCGACCCTTAAACCTTGCCTCCCATTTAACACCCCCCGCCTTAAATTCCTCCATATACCTGTCTAGTCATCTCTTAAACTTCACTAGTGTATCTGCCTCCACCACTGACTCAGACAGTGCATTCCATGCACCAACCACTCTCTGAGTGAAAGACTGTCCTCTAATATCCCCCTTGAACTTCCCACCCCTTACCTTAAAGCCATGTCCTCCTGCATTGAGCAGTGGTGCCCTGGAGAAGAGGCGCTGGCTGTCCACTCTGTCTATTCCTCTTAATATCTTATACACCTCTATCATGTCTCCTCTCATCCACCTACTCTCCAGAGAGTAAAGCCCTAGCTCCATTAATCTCTGATGGATTATCTCTGATGGTGGATGATAGAAAAATGGAGGGAAGGGTCAGATTGATCTTGGAGAAGGCTGAAAGGACCTGTACTATTCTATGACACTGACTCCACAGGAGCAACACCCAAGGTCAGGATTGAACTCGGGGCTCTGGAGCAGTGAAACAGCAGCTCTATCAGCTGTGCCACTGCAGCGCTGAGTGGAGATGGGGAGATGTCTGCTTCTGTGTGCAGCTGGAAACAAAAGATCACGTGACTAAACCTTGCTAACTCTGTTCAAACAGACTGAACAGTTTCATTCACCACCGGCATTAATCTGTAACAGAATACAGGTACAAAATTCCAATAGGTGCTATTGGAACGGGGGAATCTTTTCATCCTTTTCAATCCAGGCTACAAAGGAATTAGTCTAAAAGTACATCATTACAATTTATCATTCGACAAGGCTATGGACCTTGTAGGTATGAATAATAGAAGGAGTGTCATCAGCTGCTCTCTGATGTACCTGAGGGAAGAGAACATGGCTGGAGACAGTGTATAGTAGACAGGAAGAGCTGTGGAGATCAGTGAACTGCACCAAGGAGGGTGGGCTGCAGTACAACGAAGGGTCATGAAGGAGATAAGTCAATGGGGTGGGACAAAGAGGGAGAGAATGGGGTGAGATAATGAAGGGGTGATTTGGAGGGAAGATGAGGGGGAGAGGATAAGGTACAGAAGAAGAGGGAAGGCAAAAAAGGGGGAGAGGAAGAGGGAAGAAGAATGTAGAGGACAGGATAAGAGGGATGAGGAGGAAGATGGGATAGGAAGATAAAGAAGGAAGGATAAGGAGAGTGGATGAAGGGGTAGGATAAGGGGAGGAAGGTATGGGAGAGAGTATATGGTAGAGAGGAAGAGGAGAGGAGGATAAAAGAAGAATGGAGGATAAGGATGAGGGGGATGCTGAGGGGTAGGAATGTGAGAGGGAGGATGAGGAAGACAGGGAGGTGGATGAAGGGGGAGGATGAGGAGGTGGATAAGGTAGAGGATTCAAACACTTCCCGTCTTCCTTCCAACACTTTGCCATCCTCGCACAGCCCAACGTTCCCCTCCTGTAATGGCCTTTGATCTTCAGGCCTGTTAATTCCTGTAGGGTAACTCTGATGTAGGAGGGGGTCTCATGGTGACATGTCCTGACCACGGGGCAGCATGGTCACACATAGAAAGGACTTGGTGTTGAATTAAATCCCAGTCTCTAGCACTGAGTCACCAAGTCTACCAGCTGCATCACTGTGCTATGGGTCAAAAAGGCTTTCAATTTCCACATTCCATCCCATCAGCATTTGTCACTCTTTGAGGGAAGGAGTTCCTCCTCAGCTCCATCTCAACCAGGCAGCTCCTTGTCCTAAACGTATGCTCTCTAGTTCCTGACATCTTCTCAACATCTACCTTGTAGCCTCCATATCTTCCACCTCTTTATACTGGCTATCTTTCAGTCCTGACACGTTGACTGTCCATTTTTCTCCACAGCTGCTGCCTGTCCAGTTGAATTCCTCCAGCATTTTGTGTGTTGCTCCAGCATCTGCATTTAAGGATCAAGAATCACCTTTATTTGTCATACGCATTTACCTGTATTAGGAATTTGCTGTGGTATCTTGGCACAACATGCAACAACAAACGACATTCAACAACGTCAAAGATCAAAGAATAAGTTAGAGATTAAAGTACGGATATGGAATAAAATTTGCATAAATACAGAAATACTAGCTCATATTAACAATGTAAACAGCATTATAAAAAATGGCTTGAAGTGTTCACAGTGGAGTGACGGGGTAATAGATAGAAGGGGTGTGGATGGCTAACTAGAATGGTTGATCAAGCTAACTTCTGGGGTAGGAACTTTTAAGGTGGCATTTAGTTTTTGTTTTAAAATCTCTATATTGCTTTCAGGAAGGGAGCTTTGGAAAAAGGCATTTTGCAGGGTGGGTAGAGTCTGCAGTGATTTTTCCTATGCATGTCATGGTCCTGGTCACATACAGCGATGGTAGATTGCAGCCAATTACTTTTTCTGCTGATCTGACTGTTTGCTGTAGTTTTCGTCTATCATGAGTAGATGCTGCACCAAACCAGACTGTAATGACTGATGTGAAGATGCTGTCTGTGATGCCAGTGTAGAAATGTACTGTTATGTTCTGGAGAAGATAGAATTTTACCAACTCTCTAACACCAAATCTGTTGTGTCTCTTGTCTTCAAATGCAATCTGTTTTAATTAGGTCACCTACACTGCACCGTACTGAGCTGAAATACACAGCCTTTCTTCAAGCATCAAAACATCAAAACATAATGAGTTGTTTGTGTTAACACAACCTGGGCTGTGCTGGGGTCGAGCCACAAGTGTCACCACACATTCTGGCACCACCATAGCAACCCCAATCTACCTTGTTATGATCCTTGTGCTTTAATTGCCTACCTGCTCTGCACTGTATCTGTACATTAAACCCTGCATCCTGTTTTCCTTTCTGTACAGCCTCAATGTACTTACGTATGGAATGAACTATCTGGGTGGCACACAAACACAAGCCTACAGTGAAATGCACCATTTGTGTCAACAACCAACACCATTTGGGGATGTTCTGGGGGGGGCAGCCCACAAGTTTCACCATACTTCTGGCACCAACACGGCATGCCCACAACTCACTAACTGTAACTCATACATCTTTTGGAATGTGGGTGGAAACTGCAGCAGCTGGAGGAAACCCATGCAGTCACGGGGAGTACTCCTTACAGGCAGCAGCAAGAACTCAGCTCTCATCTTCAGATAGCTGGCACTTTACAGTATTCTGTCAAAACAATTCATGTGGAGTCGCTGTGAGCAGGGTTCGAACCTGCGCGGGGAAACCCCATTGGATTTCGAGTCCAACGCCTTAACCACTCGGCCATCGCAGCTGCCATTGCCTGCTTGCTGACTATATCTATATCCCTGTGGCTTCACCCCTCAACTCTCACAATCCCACTCACCTTTGTATCACTGAAAAATTGGCAACGATCTCCTCCACTTTTATTCAAGTCATTATTCTAGGTTGTAAGAGACTAATGTGTTCATTCTGTGCCATGTGCAAGCTGTATAGAGCAGTCCTCTCACTTTCTCAAGCACAGCTTTTATAAATGTGAAATGATATTTTTCCAGTGTCCTAGTGAGTGTCAAAATGAGTTGCAACCATCTCTTTTAAATTTGTTGCTGATCCCTGGAATGTGATTAACACTTGAATTGCTGAAGTCACAATCACAGTCAGGTATGAGTGGAGCAACCCGACTTTAGATAGTGCCCCCACCTCCACTACATACACATCACCTTACATACCTACAGTCAGCCTATGTACACTCAGTGGCCACTTTATTAGGTACACCTGTACACCTACTTGTTAATGCAAATATCTAATCAACCAATCATGTGGCAGCAATTCAATGCATAAAAGCCTGCAGACACAGTCAAAGGGTTCAGTTGTTATTTAGACAAATTGTCCGAATGGGGAAGAAATGTGATCTAAGTGACTTTGACTGTGGAATAGTCATTGGTACCAGACAGGGTGGTTTGAGTATCTCAGAAACTGCTGATCTCCTGGGATTTTCTTGACAACAGTCTCTAGAGTTCACAGAGAATGGGCAAAAAACAAAAAAAAACACCCAGTAAACAAGAGTTCTGTGGGTGAAATCAATTTGATAATGAGAGAAGTTAGGTCACTTTGACAGTGAGAGAGGTAAGAGGAGAATGGGCAGATTGGCTCAACCTGACAGGAAGGTGACAGTAACTCAAGTAACTACACGTTACAGCAGAGCACCTCTGAATGCACAACACATCGAATCTTGAAGTGGATGAGCTACTGCAGCAGAAGGCCATAAGCATACACTCAATGGACACTATACTAGGTAGGAGGTACTTAATAAAGAGGCCACTGGGTGTATCTAACAGTTCCTTGCACACTGTGTTTTATGAGATTGCTTTTGTATTTATAGATACTGTGTTTTGTGTTCTTTATGCTTACGGTGTTTTTTATGCTGCATCAGATCCAAAGTAACAACAATTTCATTCTCTTTTACACTTGTGTACTGAAGAATTTCAACAAACCATCTTGAATCCTTCAACTTCCAAGGACAATCACACAGTGATAGTAAGGAATTTCAGCCAGAGACACCTGGGTGTGGGTGAAGTATAGATTTCAAGCAGTTTCCTGAAAGCCAACAGAAGGATTATCAGGTGTTGGAATTTCAGAGCTTGGAAGCAAAGGACATGGCAGCCAACCAGGAGCAGCTAAAACAGGTAATGCAGTGCCGAGATATCGGAGGGCTGTAGGATTGAAGGTGTTTGCCGAGGATAGAGTAGCAGTGGTTTGGATAAGGTGGTTGATGGTGTGTGGAGGACGTGCATCACTCCAGGAGAGTCATGAGGCAGCAAGCAGCTGGAGAATGAGCTCAGATGGTTTGAGGTGGTGCGACAACAACAACCTCCCACTCAACGACAGCAAAACCATAGAACACTACAGCACAGTACAGGACCTTCAGCCCTCCATGTTGTGCCAATCCATATAATCCTTAAAAAAAAGTACTAAACCCACACTACCCCATAACCCTCCATTTTTCTTTCATCCATGTGCCTGTCCAAGAGGCTCTTAAATACCCCTAATGTTTTAGCTCCACCATCCCTGGCAAGTCATTCCAGGCACCCATAACCCTCTGTGTAAAAAAACTTGCCACTGATGTCTCCCCTAAACTTCCCTCCCTTAATTTTGTACATATGCCCTCTGGTGTTTGCTATTGGTGCCCTGGGAAACAGGTACTGACTATCCACCCTATCTATGCCTCTCATAATCTTATAGACCTCTATCAAGTGTCCTCTCATTCTTCTACGCTCCAAAGAGAAATGTCCCAGCTCTGCTTACCTTGCCTCATAAGACTTGTTTTCCAATCCAGGCGACATCCTGGTAAATCTCCTCTGCACCCTCTCCATAGCTTCCACATCCTTCCTATAATGAGGTGACCAGAATTGAACACAATACTCTAAGTGCGGTCTCACCAGAGATCTGTAGAGTTGCAACGTGACCTCTCTACTCTTGAACTCAATCTTCTGTTAATGAAGCCTAGCATCCCATAGACCTTCTTAACTACCCGATCAATCTGTGCAGCAACCTTGAGGGACATATGGATTTGAACCCCAAGGTCCCTTTGTTCATCCACACTCTTAAGTAACTGACCATTAATCCTGTACTCAGTCTTCCGGTTTGTCCTTCCAAAATGCATCACCTCACACTTATCCGGATTGAACTCCATCTGCCATTTTTCTGCCCAACTCTGCAGCCTGTCTATCTCCTCTTGTAACCTTCAACAACCTACAGCTCCATCCACAACTCCTCCGATCTTCGTGTCATCCGCAAACTTACTCACCCATCCTTCCGCCTCTACATCCAGGTCATTTATAAAAATCACAAATAGCAGGGGTCCCAGCACAGATCCCTGTGGCACTCCACTAGTCACCGACCTCCAGGCAGAATACTTTCCTTCCACAACTATCTGCTTTCTTCTGTTAAGCCAATTTTTTATCCAAACAGCCAAGGTTCCACTTATCCCATGCCTCATGACCTTCTGGATGAGTCTCTCATGAGGAACCTTGTCAAATGCTTTGCTAAAGTCCATGTAGACCACATCCACTGCACTACCCTCATCAATTTCTTTTGTTAACTCTTCAAAAGACTCAATCAGGCTCGTGAGGCATGATCTTCCCTTCACAAAGCCATGTTGACTATCCATGAGTAGACTATAGACAATAGACAATAGGTGCAGAAGTAGACCATTCGGCCCCTCGAGTCTGCACCGCCATTCTGAGATCATGGCTGATCATTCACTATCAATACCCAGTCCCTGCCTTGTCCCCATATCCCTTGATTCCCCTATCCATCAGATATCTATCCAGCTCCTCCTTGAAAGCATCCAGAGAATTGGCCTCCACCGTCTTCCGAGGCAGTGCATTCCACACCTCCACAACTCTCTGGGAGAAGAAGCTCTTCCTCAACTCTGTTTTAAAAACTGACCTCTTATTCTCAATCCATGCCCTCTGGTACTGGACTCTCCCAACATCTGGAACATATTACCTGCCTCAATCCTATCAAATCCTTTAATTATCTTAAACGTTTCAATCAGATCCCCTCTCAATCTCCTCAATTCCAGCGTGTACAAGCCCAATCTCTCCAATCTCTCTGCGTAAGACAGCCCTGCCATCCCAGGAATCAACCTAGTGAATCTACGCTGCACTTCCTCAATTGCCAGAATGTCCTTCCTTAAACCTGGAGACCAAAACTGTACACAATATTCCAGGTGTGGTCTCACCAGGGCCCTGTACAAATGCAAAAGAACATCCTTGCTCTTGTATTCAATTCCCCTTGTAACAAAGGCCACATTCCATTTGCCCTCTTCACTGCCTGTTGCACTTGCTCATTCACCTTCATTGACTGGTGAACTAGGACTCCTAGGTCTCTTTGCATTTCTCCCTTACCTAACTCGACACCGTTCAGACAATACTCTGCCCTCATGTTCCAGCTTCCAAAGTGGATAACTTCACATTTATTCACATTGAATGACATCTGCCAAGTATCTGCCCACTCACTCAGCCTATCCAAGTCTCCCTGTATTCTCCTAATGTCCTCTTCGCATGTCACACTGCCACCCAGTTTAGTATCGTCAGCAAACTTGCTGATATAGTTTTCAATGCCCTCATCTAAATCATTGACATAAATCGTAAAGAGCTGTGGTCCCAATACAGAGCCCTGTGGTACCCCACTAGTCACCTCCAGCCAGTCTGAGAAACACCCATTCACTGCTACCCTTTGCTTTCTATCTGCCAACCAGTTTTCTATCCATGTTGAAACCCTGCCCCCAATGCCATGAGCTCTGATTTTACTCACCAATCTCCTATGTGGCACCTTATCGAATGCCTTCTGAAAATCTAGGTACACAACATCCACTGGCTTACCGTCGTCTAACATCCTTGTTACACCCTCAAAAAACTCCAACAGATTAGTCAAGCATGATTTGCCCTTGGTAAATCCATGCTGGCTCGGCCTAATCCTATTTCTGCCATCTAGATGTGCCACTATTTCGTCCTTAATAATGGACTCAAGCATCTTCCCCACGACTGACGTTAGGCTAACAGGGCGATAGTTCTCCGTTTTCTCCTTCCCTCCCTTCTTGAAAAGTGGGACAACATTAGCCACTCTCCAATCTTCAGGAACTGATCCTGAATCTAAAGAACATTGGAAAATGATTACCAATGCATCCGCAATTTCCTGAGCCACCTCTTTTAGAACCCTCAGATGCAGACCATCTGGACCCGGGGATTTATTATCCTTCAGTCCTACCAGTCTACTCATCACAGTTTCTTTCCTAATGTCAATCTGTCTCAATTCCTCTGATATCTTATGACCCTGGCCCATCCATACATCTGGGAGATTGCTTGTGTCCTCCCTGGTGAAGACAGATCTAAAGTATGCATTAAATTCTGTTGCCATTTCCCTGTTTCCCATAACAATTTCTCCCAATTCATTCTTCAAGGGGCCAACATTGTTCTTAACTATCTTCTTTCTCTTCACATAGCTAAAAAAGCTTTTGCTATCCCCTTTTATATTCCTGGCTAGACTGAGCTCATACCTGATTTTTTCTCTCCGTATTGCTTTTTTAGTTAAGATCTGCTGTTCCTTAAAACTTTCCCAATCATCTGTATTCCCACTCATCTTAGCCCTGTCATACTTCTTTTTCTTTAATGCTATACAATCTCTGACTTCCTTTGTCAACCACTGTGGCCCCTTCCCCCTCTTTGAATCCTTCCTTCTCATTGGAATGAACTGCATTTGCATCTTTTGTATTATGCCCAAGAATATCTGCCACTGCTGATCCACTGTCTTTCCTGCCAGGGCATCCACCCATTTAACATTGGCCAGCTCTTCCCTCATGGCTCCGTAGTCTCCTTTATTTAATTGCAACACTGACACCTCTGATCTGCCCTTATCCCTCTCAAATTGTAGATAAAAACTTATCATGTTATGATCACTACTTCCTAATGGCTCCTTTACTTCAAGATCACTTATCAACTCCTGTTCATTACACATCACCAAGTCCAAAATAGCCTCGTTCCTGGTTGGCTCAAGCACAAGCTGTTCCAAAAATACATCCCTTAGACACTCCACAAACTCCCTATCCTGGGGTCCAGCACCTACCTGATTCTCCCAGTCCACCTGCATGTTGAAATCTCCCATAACGACTGCATTACCTTTAGCACATGCCAATGTTAACTCCCTAATCAACTTGTACCCAATATCCACGCTACTGTTTGGGGGCCTGTACACAACACCCATTAGGGTCTTTTTACCCTTACTGTTCCTCAGCTCAATCCACACAGACTCTACTTCCCCTGTTCCCAAGTCACCTCTTGCTAAGGACTGAATCTCATTCCTCACCAACAGGGCCACCCCACCCCCTCTTCCCATATTTCTGTCTCTACGATAGCACGTATACCCTGGTACACTCAATTCCCAGGCCTGATCCCCTTGCAGCCATGTCTCCGTTATCCCAACAATATCGTAGTTCCCCATTTTCATCTGAGCTTCAAGCTCATCTGTCTTATTTCTGACACTACGCGCATTCAAGTATAGAATTCTTAGTCCATTCCTCCTCTCTTTGCTTAAAACACTGTCTACTGTACCTAACCCAGCTCCTTGAACTTCCATCGGGCAAATTGCACCCTGAATTTTGATGACCTTCTCAAGATCACCCAAACCTTGTACACATTTAACCCCATGCACCTTCTGACCAACCCTCTGGATCTGGATCCCTGCCCCCTGCACATCTAGTTTAAACCCCCCCCCCCCCCCCGAGCAGCACTGGCAAACACTCCTGCAAGAATGTTAGTACCCCTCCGGTTCAGATGTAGACCATCCCTTCGAAACAGATCCCAATGTCCCTGGAACAAAGACCAATTATCCAAAAACCTGAACCCTTCCTTCCTGCACCATGCACCTCGTATTAATGTGCATAATCATTCTATTCTTCGCCTCACTCGCACGTGGCACAGGTAGCAATCCCGAGATTGCCACCCTGGAGGTCCTGCCTTTCAGCTTCACTCCTAACTCCCTGAACTCTCTAAGCAGGACCCCCTCACTCACCTTACCTACATCGTTGGTCCCTACATGGACCACTACATCTGGGTTCATGCCCTCGTTCTCAAGAATAGCCTGCACCCGATCTGAGATGTCCCGGACCCTGGCACCAGGGAGGCAACATACCATCCAAGACTCCCGATCTGCCCCACAAAATCTCCTATCTGCCCCCCTGACTATAGAATCCCCTAAAACTATCGCTCTCTTCTCTTCCCTCCTCCCCTTCCTAATTGAGGGTTCAACCTCTGTGCCAGAGGCAGGACCACTACAACTCATTCCTGGTAGGTCATCCCCATCAACAGTATCCAGTACGGTATACTTATTGTTAATGGGAATGGCCGCAGGGGTGCTCTGCTCTCTCTGCCTGCTCCCCCTGCCTCTCTGAACCGTCACCCATCTGCCTACTTCTTGGTTTTTTGGTGTGACTACCTCCTGATAACTCCTATCTATCTCTGCCTCCACCTCCCGAATGATCCGTAGTTCATCCAGCTCCTGCTCCAACTCCCTAACTCGTTCTGATAGGAGCTGCAGCTGGACGCACCTTTTGCAGGTGTGGTCATCAGGGACAACTGTGTTGACCCTGACCTCCCACATACTGCATACGGAGCACACCACTGCTCTGACTGTCTCCCCCATACCTGAACTGGATTAATAGAATAAGTCCAAAAAGCACCTAGCGACCTTACCTTCTTCCCCTCAGCGAGCAATCACACAAGCTTGCCGAAGCCCACTTAGCCAAAGCCCAGGACTCTGCTTCCACGGACTCCGCTGCCCGCTCTGAAAAGAAGTCCTGCTTTTTAAAGTGCGCGCTCGACGCTGACGTCACTCGCGCCTGCGCAGTTCCCCCTCCTCCACAGGTATTGACCAGGTAGGCTTAAATCCTACCTACACGGTCGAATTCTCTGAGCTCCCAGCTGAATCACAAGCTGTAACTTGCTCCCGATTCAAATGACTACTTCTCCATAGATCCTATCCTTAAGAATCCTTTCCAGTAGTTTGCATACCACTGACGTAAGACTCACCGGTCTATAGTTGCCAGGTTTCTCCCTACTACATTTTTTAAACAAGGGAACTATATTTACCATTCTCCAGTCCTCTGGCACTTCCCCTGCAACCAAAGATCATAGCTAATGCTCCAGCGATCTCTTCTCTCAATTCCCACAACAACCTGGGGTCTATCATATCTGGCCCTGGGGATTTATCAATCTTAATGTTTTTAAGAAGATCCAGCACTTCTTCTTCCTTATTTTCCATGTTGTCCAGCACACAGGCCCGCTCTATTTCAACCTCACCCTGATCAAGATCCTGTTCACTTGAGAGTATTGAAGCAAAGTATTCATTTAGGAACTCCCCAACCTCCTCTGCCTCCAGGCACATGTTACCCTCTTTATCCTTTAGTGGTTCCACCTTCATTCTTGTCATCCTCCTATTCTTCACATTGGCATAGAACGCCTTGGGGTTCTCCTTAATCCTACATGCCAAGGCCTTCTCATGCCCCCTTCGAGCTCTCCTAAATCCTTTCTTTAGCTCCTTCCTGGATACCCTGTATTTCTCATAAGCCCCTCCTACTTCTTGCTTCTTATATTTAACATGTGCTTCCTTTTTCCTCTTGATGAGTTGCCTCACATGTTTTGTCAGGCACAGTTCCCTTTTCCTACCATTTTTTCCTTGCCTCAGTGGGACAAACCTATCCTGAACCCAGCTCAAGTGGTCCCTAAATTTCTCCCACATTACTTCTGTGCTTTTCCCTTTGAACATCTGTTTCCAGTTTACTCTTGCTCGTCCCTGCCTCACCCCTTCAAAGTTAGCCCTTCCCCAGTTAAGCACTTTACCATTTCATCTGATTTTATCCCTTTCCATAGCTATGCTGAAGCTAAGGGAGTTGTGGTCACTCTCACCAAAATGCTCCCCCACCAAGAGGTCTGTCACCTGACCAGGTTCATTACCCAGAACTAGATCCAGTATAGCCTCTCCTCTCATCAGCCAGTCCACACACTGTGTCAAGATTCCTTCTTGAACATACCTGACAAATTCTGCCCCATCTATCCCCCTTGCACTCAGGAGATGCCAGTCAATATGAGGGAAGTTGAAATCACCCATAACTACTACCCTGTATTTCCTGCACCATTCTAAAATCTGCCTGCTTATCTGCTCCTCTGTGTCCCAAGGGCTATTTGAGGTCTATAGACTATTCCCAGCACAGTGATTGATCCCTTCCTATTTCTGACTTCCACTCAGACTGACTCCGTGGACACTCCTTCTGCAGCGTCTTCCCTTTCTATAGCCGTGATACTATCCCTGACCAGCGATGCCACTCCCCCCCTTTACTACCTCCCATCCTATTCCTTTTAAAACACCTGAACCCCGGGACCTGCATCATCCAATCTTGCCCTTCAACCAACCATGTTTCTGTAACGGCCACAACATCATAATTCCACGTACTAATCCATGCTCTAAGTTCATCCTCCTTGTTCCTAATTCTCCTAGAGTTGAAATAGAACCATTTCAACCCCTTTAACTGGCTACAATTATGTTCTGTCCCCTGCCTGTCCTTCCTCATCAACTCAGAACTCTTAGCATCTTGCCCTTGTCCTTCTACCTTAATCCCTGCACTCACATTCTGATCCCCACCCCCTGCCAAACTAGTTTAAACCCTCCCCAACAGCTCTATCAAACCTGCCCGCCAGGATATTAGTCCCCCTGGGATTCAAGTGCAACCCATCCTTTTTGTACAGGTCACACTCGCCCCAAAAGAGGTCCCAATGATCCAAAAATCTGAATCCCTGCCCCCTGCTCCAATCCCTCAGCCACGCATTTATCCTCCACCTCATTCTATTCCTATTCTCACTGTCGCATGGCACAGACAGTAATCCCGAGATTACTACCTTTGAGGTCCTGCTTTTCAACTTCCTTCCTAACTCCCTAGTCTTCTTTCAGGATTTCCTCCCTTTTCCTACCTATGTCATTGGTACCAATTGTACCACGACCTCTGGTTGCTCTCCCTCCCACTGCAGGTTATCTTGGATGTGATCAGAAATATCCCGGACCCTGGCACCTGGGAGGCAAACTACTATCCGATTTTCTTTCCTGCGTTCACAGAATCGCCTGCCTGAACCCCTGACTACTATCACTACCACCTTCTTCCTTTTCCTGCCCTTCTGAGCCACAGGGCCAGACTCTGTGCCAGAGGCACGGCCACTGTTGCTTCCCCCAGGTAGGCCGCTCCCCCCAATAGTACTCAAACAGGGGTACTTGTTACTAAGGGGAACAGCCACAGAGGTACTCTGTAGTACCTGGCTCTTACCCTTCCCTCTCCTGACTGTGACCCACTTCTTTGTCCCCCGTGGCCCCGGAGTGACCACCTGTCTGTAATTCCTCTCTATCACCTCCTCTCTCTCCCTGACTAGACGAAGGTCATTGAGCTGCAGCTCCAGTTCCCTAACACAGTCCCTTAGGAGTTGCATCTCGATGTACCGGGTGCAGATGTGGACGTCCGGGACGCTGAAAGACTCCAGGACCCCCCACATCTGACACCGACCACAGAGAACTGGCCTCACACACATACTACCTCCTTTTGCAATCAACAACTGCCTCACCTCGTGCCATTACCGCCGAAGCCCGTTGAGCCAAAGCCTTCTCACTCCGCTGCCCGCTCCAAACGCTGATTATTGACTAAAGGAGGTTGAAACAGAAGGTCCATGAGCCAGTCTTCATTGGGGGATTGGAGGTGGAGAGGATTCATAACTTTAAATTCCTTTGTGTTGGCGCATGGCCTGGTGGGCAAGGCATCAGACTAGTAACCTGAAGGTCACTGGTTCGAGCCTCAGCTGAGGCAGCGTGTTTGTGTCCTTGAGCAAGGCACTTAACAATACATTGCTCTGCGACGTCACCCGTGCCAAGTTGCTTGAGGTCCTAGTGCCCTTCCCTTGGACAACATCGGTGGCATGGAGAGGGGAAGGCCTGCAGCTTGGGCAACTGCCGGTCTCCCATACAACCCTGCCCAGGCCTGCGCCCTGGAAACTCCAGGCGCAGATCCATGGTCTCTCGAGACCGACGGATGCCACCACCACCACTATATCAGAGAATCTGCCCTGGGACCAGCATGTAAGCACCATCACAAAAATAGTACAGCAGTGCCTTTACTTTTTCAGAAGTTTGCATAGACCAAACACTTTGACAAACTTTTAATAATGCACAGGTGCATACTCTATAGTAGAGAGTATCTTTGTTGGTTATATCATGGCCTAATATGGAAACACATGCCCAGGGACAGATAAATCTACAAAAAGTGGTAGATACCACAACTCTGAACCAATCCCACAACCTATGGACTCACTTTCAAGTTCTCTACAACTCATGTCTACAACTTATGTTTTCGTAATATTTATGTTTTATTCACATATGTAATGCCCTGGTTAAGATTTCTACTGCTTTACTGTGAGTTATTTATATTTCAGGACTTTTCTGCAAACGCAGTGTGTCCTGCTAGTAAGAGTGTTTTGGCTTCAGCTAAAGGCAAGGAGCCATGTTGTCCAATTTAGGAATGTCAGCCAATCGGGGTTGCCTTGATACGTGTTGTAATTTTCTGCCCAATGGGATGAGATGGAAGATTTGAGAGAACTGGGTGGGATCAGATTTATGAAGGGCAGTATTCTGCTTTGGGGCATGTTGATGGGAGTGGAGCGCAAGGGAAGATACCCGCTGAATGCTCCCAGAAGGAGAGACCCCGTTGTAAGGAGTGTTTTGTGCAGACTAATGGTTCCAAGGGGGATGTGCCAACACTCCTGAGTTAGCCAGTTCGCTCGAGATGGTCTTCAAGGGGAGTTCAAACTGTGGCTGGTGTCCTTCACCAAGGTTCATGGAGCATGGGTTCAGTGTGTGAGTAAAGTGATACATCCGACTACTTCAGAAATGAGCTCCAACGTTTATGTGCATGTTGGACTAGTTTAACTGTAATGGACCCTTTTACCTTTCTTTTCCTTTCCTGTTAACTGTTATGCTGCTGTACGATCTGTCATTTCTTGGCAACCATTAATTGTGTATGGGACAGTATTTACACAGCATTCGCTACAATCAATGTTCCTTAACCGGAACATCCTAACTAGCTAGCTAACAAGCCAGGTTTGTACTCGTGCCCGGTGAGGGGACTGCACACATTTTGTTTTCTTTTGCATCTTGGTTGTTATCAGTCTTTGCTTAACTATAGTTTTTCATAAATTCTATTGTACTTCTTTATTTTCCTGTAAATGCCTGCAAGAAAATGTACTTCAAGGTAGTATACGGTAACATGCACTATGCATACATTGACAATAAACTAATTTGATTTTGAACTGGTCAATGCCAAGAAATATTCACAACTAAGCTAGTTCAATTTGCACGTGTTTGATCAATAAACCTTTCCTAACCATGTATCTGTCTAAATGCCTTATAAGTGTTGTTAATGTGTCTGCCTCAACCATTTGCAATGGCAGTTTGTTCCATCTATTGATCACCCTCTGTGTAAAAAGTCAAAAGTCCCCTCTCTTGTTCCTGATTTCCCCAACCCTGGGAAGAAGACTGCCCTCATGATTTTATACACATCAGTAAGATTAGCCCTTAGTCTCCTGCAGTGAACACATTGATTCTGGAATAAACCATGACCAGTCTATTTACCTGCCTCTCTACTACTCTCATCCATCTTTGAACTAGTGTTGTGGCTCATAGTCTCAAAGATAGGAGCTTGGCTTATCAGAATGATGGTCCTGATATCATTTGTGGGATTTTGCCATGCCAGTATTGTCACATTTCTGCAGACACCAACCTTTACGTAAAGTATGTCACGGGCTGTAAAAGCCTCTCACCATTTATTTTGTGGATGTGAAAGGCAGCTCATATTTTTCTTAAATTTGGAGGCCCTAAAGCAATTGAGATCAGCTAATTTAGCACAGATTTCAGTCTGCTCATGGAGCCTAGTGCTATGAGTCCCTCAGACTGACACCAGCAATCTCAGCAACGAAGAGGTGGCACGTTGGTGATATCTTTCCAACCCTTGCAACTTTGACTTCTCCTATTACATCGCAACCACTTTCAACTCCATAATTAGCAAGGATTAAAAATGAATAATTTATTAATTAAAATGTAAATTGATCTGCAGTGACTCTGCAGTCCACACAGTTTTTAAAGAATTAATTGTGTGTGGTGGAAATATTAATGAATGCTTTGGTTGTTTCTGCAGATGAAGAGAGACGTTATTGTGGTAGAGGTTCGGAGACCATTGAGGAGTTCATGAATGCTGAAATAGAAGCCTATTCCTCATCAGCTACTCTCAGGCTCACTATTATTCCCTGCTTCAAGGTCTTGGGTCAAACATCCCGAAAATAAAAATCACAAATGATTCCGATAGAGAACGCCTCAGGAGGCAGCTTGGAGCTGAGTGGTGAAGATTAATCACAATCAGAGTCAGGTTCGTCATCAGGAAAGAAAGGGGGCAGAAGCCAGAGAAAAAAAGTGGGTTTGGGGGGGTTGGGGGGAGTACAAACTGGCATGTGAGATTAGCTGAGGGGGATGATGGGTGTGTAGGAGAGACTGGATGAAGTAAAAAGCTGGGAGGGGGCAGGTAGAAGAAGTAAAGGGGTGAAGAAGAAGGGGTCTGATAGAAGACAGTGGACCATGGGAGAAGGCAAGGCACCAGAGGGAGGTGAAGAGGACAGAAGGGGAAGAAGAGAACCAGAATTATGAATTGAAAAAGAAAGAAGGGGAAGCGGGTGGGGGTAGGGATTGCTAAAAGTTAGAGAAATTGATGTTCATGCCGTCAGGGCGGGGGCTAATTGAAATGGGTGGCCACTGGGACAGACGGAGATAAAAGATTCGACAAAGTGACTCCATTCCAAGTTAAGCAACACCTCGGAACCAGGTCCACGTTCACTGCATGGGTTCCCTTCAGCGATTCTCTCCCCCACTGTCTACCCTTGACTATCCACCTTATTTATGCCTCCCTGAACAGCCACATCACTGACACTACTCTCTCCAACACTGAGGACAGTTTGAAAGGTAGCACCTCAAGAAGGCAGTATCCATCGTGAATAACCTTCACAATTCAGGACGTGTCCTCTTCTTAATGCTACCATCAGGAGGGAGGAGCCTAAAGACCCACATTGAACATTTTAGGAACACCACCTTCCCCTGCACTGTCAGGTCTCTAAACAGCCTGTGAACCCATGAACACTACTTCATTATTCCTCTTTTGCAATATTCATTTATTTTTGTAGGTTGTTGTCATTTTTACGTCTTGCATTATACTGCTGCCACTAAGCTACAGATTTCACACCATGCACTCAGTGGCCACTTTATTAGGTACACCTGTACACTGGCTCATTAATGCAAATATCTAACCAGCCAATCATGTAGCAGCAACTCGCTGCATAAAAGCATGCAGACGCGGTCAAGAGGTTTGGGTGTTGTTTAGACCTAACATCAGAATGGGGAAGAAACATGATCTAAGTGACTTTAACTGTGGAATGATTGTTGGTGTCAGATGGGGTGGCTTGAGTATCTCAGAAACTGCTGATTGCCTGGGATTTTTGTGCAAAATAGAGTTTAGAGAGAATGGGGTAAAAAAACAAAAAAAATCCAACAAGCAGCAGTTCTGTGGGTAAAAATGCCTTGTTAATGAGAGAGGTCAGGGGAGAATGGCCAGATTGGTTCAAGGAAGGTGAGTGTAATTCAGTTATACACACCTTACAAGAGTGGTGTGGAGAAGAGCATCTCTCAATACAGGACACAACAAACCAAGAGGCAGATGGGCTGCAGCAGCAGAGAACCGTGGGCATGCACTTGGTGAGCGTACGTTTGTGATAATAAACCTGATTCTGATTCTGATTCTATAAAGTAATGCTATGGGAACAACCCAAGTGTGTTCATAGAACCACCAAAGAACTTGCCTGGGGGGTATAACAAGATTACAAAACACAAGGTGTAGTTGCCTCTAGTATCTGAAGTGGGATTATCCTGATCTTTTCTCAGGTGTGTAAGGAAGTAAAGACTGCAACTTTGCTAATGGGCCGTAGCGCAGTGTGGAGATACCATCTGCTTACGAGACAGTTGCTTCTCTTATCTGAGAGGGCTGGCTGGCTCTATCTATCTCTCATTCAAGCAGATCCAGAGCGATGGTGTAAGATTAAAGAGTAAACTTTTCCACTGAGTTCAAGCCATGTGTCAGTATGAACTCAGTGACTTGGGCTGGTGATATGCCGATGTATTGAAGGTGAGTCGATGATTGTGAAACCTTTGTACTTCAGGCTCAGCATGGACATAAGAATCAGCTTTATTATCACTGATATATTGTTTGTCATGAGATTTGTTGTTTTGTGGCAGCAGTACAATGCAAGACACGAAAAATACTAGAAGTTACAATGAGAAATATATATATATATATATATAAATAAGTAAATAGTTCAAAAGAAGAGCATTTGATGAGTCTGGGCCTGTACTCACTGGAGCTTACAAAATGAGGGGGGATCTCATTGAAACTTATCAAATATTGAAAGGCTGAGATAGAGTGGATATGAAGAAAATGCTTCCTACAGTTGGAGAGTCTAGCACCAGAGGGTACAATGTCAGAATAAAAGAATGTCCCTCTAGAAGAGAGATGAGGAGGAAATTCTTTAGCAAGAGGATGACGAATCTGTGGAGTTCATTGCCACAGATGGCTGTGAAGGCCAAGTCAGTGGGTGTATTTAAAGTGGAGATTCTTAATTAGTCAGGGTATCAAAGGTTCCGGGGGAAAAGACTGGAGAATGGAGATGAAAGGGATAATAAATTAACCATGATGGAATGGCAGAACAGGCTCAATGGGCAGAATATGCTAATTCTGCCCTAATTTGGTGTGGTCTAATAGTCATGTAGTGTTCATGGGCCATTCATGGTAAGTGGAAGAAGCTGTCCCTAAAATGCTGAGTGTGTGTCTTCAAGCTCCTGTACCTCCTCCCCGATGGTAATAATAGGAAGAGGGCACGTCCTGGATAATGAGTGTCTTTAATGATGGATGCCAATGTCATGTGTGTGGAGACTAGAGCCTTTGATGGAGATGGCTGTGTCAACAACCACGGGGAACACACGTGACTCCTTTATGTCTGAGGTTGGGGGGTGTGGTAGTTGGCACTACCAGACATTCTTGTTGGCTGGCAAATCACAGGAGGATGGATCCTGATATCCAGATCTAATGTGAGTGAAAAATACTCTTGGCATCCTGAGCCCAGAGTCTGGGTTTCTTGCTCTGCTTGGATTGGAATGGATAGATTCGTCATTGCCACCGAGGTACAGTGGAAAACATTTTTCTGTGACATCCAAAATCAAAGTCAAGTTTTCAGTCACAGGTGCAATGAAAAACCTAACTTACAGCAGAATCACAGGCACATTTAAGCAGCATTCACAAGAAAAAATGCATAAATATCAGTTAGAATCACAAGAAATTCTGCAGGTGCTGGAAATCCAAAGCAGCGCACAGGAAATGAAAGAGGGACTCAGGAGGTCAGGCGGCATCTATGGATATGAATAAACAATCGTCGTTTTGGGCCGAGACCCTCCTTCAAAAGGAAGGGGGAAGATGCCGGGGGGAGCTTGAAAGTGATAGATGAAACCCAATGGGTGGGAAAGATAAAGGCCTGGCGAGGAAGTAATCTGATAGGGGAAAGGGAAGGAGGACAGGGCCCAGGAGGCAGTGATAGGCACCTGAGAAGAGGTAAGAGATTATATTGGGGAATAGAAAAAAGAGGGGAGAGGGAGGGATTTTTTTTTACCAGAAGAAGAAAACAGTATTCTTGCCATCAGGTTAGAGGCTGCCCAGACGGAATATAAAGAACACACACAAAATGCTTGTGGAACACAGCAGGCCAGGCAGCATCTATAAGGAGAAGCACTGTCGACGTTTCGGGCTGAAACCCTTCGTCAGGAATATGAAGTGTTGCTCCTCCACGCTAAGGGTGGCCTCATCCTGATACAAGAGGACACGTCGGAACGGGAGTGGAAATCGGAATTAAAACGTTTGGCCACGGGGAAGTGCCGCTTTTGACAGATGGAGCAGAGGTGCTCAACGAAGCAGCCCCCCAGTTTACGATGGATCTCAGCAATGCAGAAGAGGCTGCAATGTATAGATTACACACAACTGTTACAAGAGCACATCTAGAACAAAAAAAAAACAAAGTCCATTGTTGCGCAAAGTGATCAAGCTGCTCAGAGTGTTGCTGGCTTCTAATGATTAGGATTGCATTGGTTGGTTCAAGAACTAAATACATGTAGTTGAAAGGAAGCAGCTGTTCCTAAACTTGGTGGTGTCAGACATCAGGCTTCTCGACCTCCTGCCTGATGGTAGCTGGGAGAAGATGGCACGGCTTGGATGGTAGGAATCTTTGATGATGGATGTTGTCCTCTTGAGGCAGCATCTCCTGTTGATACACGCGATGGTGGGGAATGTAATGTAAAGATAAAGATTAGCTTTGTTTGTCACAGGTGCATTGAAACCTACAATGTAATGTGTCATTTCCGTCAATGACCGTCACAGTGTGCCGCCGGCAGTCCACAAGTGTGTCCGCACTACCAGTGCCAGCACATGTGCCCACTGATCCTAACCTGGGAATGTGAGAGGAAACCAGAGCACCCAGATAAAAGCCACATGGTCATCGGGAGAACGTACAAACTCCCGAGAGGTGGAGTTCATGATTCAGATCCAGACAGATCATTCTGTGCATTATCACACTGAGGTAGTAAAAAGGAAAACACTTGTCCTAGAAATTTTATAAAGCCATTTCTGACCAATGTTCCCTCTAATTTGTAATGACCAGTGTGCGCTAAAATCTTGTGCTGTGCAATTTTTTTGCCCAGTGACAACACTATGCACGCACTGAATAATTTCTTCAACAAAAACAGCCAGTTCTAAAATCTACAGACAAATCATCACAAACTCCACATTGTCAACACAGTCCATATCAGAAACTGGAAAAGGAAATGTGATTGTGTTCGATCATGAAATATAATTAACACACCAACAAGGTAAAGGATGGCAATCTCTTTTTACGCAGTTTAAGTTCTTTTGTGCGCTAGTAGCCAAAGATGTGTGTGCAGGCACATGCACACCTGAGAGGGAACAACAGTCAGGCAACATCTACTGTCCTCTCTCCGGTCTCCATCTGCTCCTGCCCCAGATTTCATCCCCGCGTTACACACACAGCAAGCTCAGTAAGTCCCTTCCCTTCTTCCCTGGATTTCTCCCTTGAAGACGTATCATGATTAACCTGCTGAACCTGCAATCCCAAAGCCTGGAATAACCATCCAATGATTGAATTCAAATGTACGTACAGAGGCGAGAATTGAACCTGGATCGCAGGTGTTCTAAAGCTTTACACTAACCACTGAGCTACCAAGCCACCCGTATTGGGTCCTCTCTTTCGCCTGTTCAAGTGCCTGTCTAACTGTGTCTTAAGCAGCTTGGTAATGTCGCAGTGTAACACTATACATCCTCAGCTATAAGATCAAGGTTCAATTCCCACTGCTGTCTGTAAGGAGTTTGCATGTTCTCCCCATGAATGTGTAGATTTCCTCCAGGCGCTGCTGATTCCTCCCTCTTTACAAGCACATACAGATTCAGGTTAGTAAATTGTGCCAGAAACGGCAATATCTGCGGGCTGACGCCAGCACACCTTCAGACTGTGTTTGTCGTTGACACAAATGACATAATTTCTCTGTATGTTTTGATGTTTCAATGTACATGTTACAGATAAAACTAATCTTTCTTTAATCTTTCTATAAGCTTAGTGGTTGTATCTGATTCCACCACCTCATCTGTCAGCATGCTCTGGATTTCAAACACTCACTGTTTGTAAAACCCATCCCTCAAGTCAGCTCCTTCCTCTTCCCTTAAACCTATGCTATCTTGTCTTTGATAGATCTGCTCTGTAATAAAGACTCTACCAGCTACACATCGCAATATACACAGAATGATGCTCCACTGCAAAGTCTCTTTCAGGTATGCCTACCCTGAAGAAGTTTGTCTTCTCTTCACAACTGTTTATTCCCCTCCACAGATGCTGCCTCACTTGCTAAGTTCATCCAGGATTGTGTGTGCGTTGCTCAAGATTTCCAGCATCTGCAGAACTGTCTTACGTTTATAATCTACACATCAAATGGTTTCAAAAGAAACCTTTCTCGAAGCAATTGAATGAAACTTTTCCCTCTAGTCTAACAGAAGTAGATTAAACTAGATGGCATAGATTCAGGGTAAGGTGAGGGAGTTAGAGGTGGTCTAAAGGGGAGCTTCTTCACCCAGAGAGTGGTGAATACCGCCTGAGAGAACAGGGACATCGACAGTGTTTACGGTCTCCTGGATCACTTGGGCACGGAAAGCTGTAGGCCAAGTGTTGGAAGGCGGGATTAGCAGGAATGGGTGCTCACCAGTCAGCAGGGATGAGTTGGGCTTGATGATTTCGTTACATGTTGTGTAACTCTTTGACATAAGCATCTGGATGAACACTTAATTTGCCAGGAGACAATGGGCTGTGAAATAAATGCTGATATTTGGGAACGTAACCTTGGTCAACACTTAATGTCAGTGTTTTTTGGAATGACTCAATGCAAGGTTAACACTAATTGGATGGCAAAGGCAGGAATCATTTGTGACTAACTGCTGCCCTCTTATGATGAGTAAAGGATGGCCAGAAATCCGCTGCTGATAGAGATTTTCCAGGAGAGGAGGAGCAGAATGAGAGTGAGAGGGGGAGAATGAAAGTGAGGGAGAGAGGTTTAGTGATATAGATTGATAGAGAGAAGCAGAGAATGAAAGAGAAGAAGGAGGGAAGAAGAAAGAGAGAATGAGACTGAAATAAGAGAGAAAGAGGCAGAGAGAGGAGGGAGAGAGAAGGAAGAGAGAGAGAGAAAAGGAGAGAGATGGAATGAGTGAGAGAGACACAATCAGAGAGTGGGGGAGAGGGAGGGAGGAGCGTAGTGAAATAGATTGAAAGGGAGAGAGTGAGAGAGGGAGGAAGAAAAGGAAATCTCCATGTAACCATAGATATCAGAAGGAGGGCTTTCAGCCTGTCAACCCTAGCATCCTGTTCGCTGTAAAATTAGAATAATTACACACTACTTTATCACCTATTCTGTAGTTACCGAAGTGATATCCTGCCTGTTGACACTAGGTCTTGTCCACCCGCGAACTGAATGGTTTAATGAGCTGATTCTGAGTTTGAAGAGGAAAACTTATGGTAGTTCTAGCACCACCTGGTGTGGAGGCTCCAGTGTGCAGGATCGAAGGGGAATGCAGAGAGTTGTAAACTCGCTCAGCTCCATCACAGGCTCAAACCACCCATCATCAAGGATATTTACCAATGGCAGGGCCTGAAGAAGGTGGCATCCATCGTTAAGGATCTCACCATTTGAGACATGTCCTCTTCTAATTACAAGAGCCTGAAAGTTTTAGGAACAGCTCCTTCCGCTCTGCCTTCAGATTTCTGAATGGTCCATGAACCCATGGACACCACCTTCCTAGTCCTCTTTTGTACTAGGTATTTAATTTTGTAACTTATAGTAATTTTTAATGTCTTGCACTGTACAACTGCCACAAAACAACAAATTTCAAGACATATGTCACTGATAATAAACCTGATTCAGATTCAGCTACAGGGTAGGAATGGCTGATTTCAGTTCCAGGCTTACTGATCAAGCTTCCAGCTTTCTTTTATCACAGATTTGTTTGATAGATTACATTTCAACTCCCCAGATGACAGTGGGATGAAAATTCTTGTCACGTCCAGATCATGACAAAACCCATTCTCCGAGACAAGTCTCTAATACCCATTCCACCTACTTCGAAAGGGCATCAGTCATACCCAAGAAGAGCAGGGTGAGCTGCCTCAGCAGCCGTTCGCCAGCAGCTTTCACTTCTATTGTGATAAAGTGCATTGAGAGCTTGATCATATCATGGCTAGTATTAACTCCTGCCTAAGCAATGGCCTGGACCCATTGCAATTTGTCTACCACTCCGATAGGTCTACAACGGATACAATCCCATTGGTTCTCCACTTGGCTTTCAGCACCTAGACATACGTACGTTGTTTACGAATTACAGCTCAGCATTCTAAACCATCATCTCCTCAGTACTAATCAACATGTTTCAAAACCTAGGCCTCTGTACCCCCCTTACAATTTGAATTCTTGATGTCCTCATTGGGAGACCATGTTCAGTACAGATTGGTGATAACATCAACACAGACTTATTCATCTTTTACACTGTTTATTTATTCTTGATACCTCTTGTAATTTTTACATCAACAAAGTTAACATCATAAATTCTATTAATTACAGAAAAATGGAGGGCAATGTGGGAGGGAAGGGTTACATTGATCTTAAAGTAGGTTAGAAGGTCAGCACAATATCATAGGCTGAAGGGCCAGTACTGTCCAATGCTGTATATGTCAATATTAATAAACCTGACACAAAATGCTGGCGGAACTCAGCAGGTCAGGCAGCATCTGTGGAAGTGAATTAACAGTTGACGTTTCAGGCTATAACCCATCATCAGGACCAGCTGAGTTCTTCCAGCATTTTGAGTGTGTTGCTCTGGATTTCCAGCATCTGCAGAATCCCTTGTATTAATAAACCTGTTTCTGATTCATCCAGTACCGGATGCATTTCCGGAAGAATTCCATTCTGGAATGCTTCTGGAAGAATGCAGTGTGGATGTATTCCAGAAGATGGTGCCAACGAACAATGTTACCAAGGGCAACATCCTCAAGACAGGTCACAAAACAACTCATTTCACTTCTTTTACATCTCCTTTTTATTCCATATCTGGTTCTGCTATTGATCGAGCCTATCAGTGAGGAAGACGAATCTCAGGATTATATATCACATACATAATTTGATAATAAATGTAACTTGAATCCTTGAAACCTTTGAATTATCCACAAGAAGGCAGCAAAAGATCACAAGAAGTCAAGTTGTCACTTTTATTGTCATTTCAACCATAACTGCTGGTACAGTACATAGTAAAAATGACATGGTGTTACTTGACACAGTACAAAAACTAGACTGAACTACGTAAAAACAACACAAAGAAAGCTACACTAGACTACAGACCTACACAGGACTGTGTAAAATGCACAAAACAGTGCAGGCATTACAATAAATAATAAAAAGGATAGTAGGGCAATAAGGTGTCAGTCCAGGCTCTGGGTATTGAGGAGTCTGATGGCTTGGGGGAAGAAACAGTTACATAGTCTGGTCGTGAGAGCCCGAATGCTTCAGAGCCTTTTCCCAGACGGCAGGAGGGAGAAGAGATTGTATGAAGGGTGCATGGGGTCCTTCGTAATGCTGTTTCCTTTGCAGATGCAGCGTGTAGTGTAAATGTCCGTGATGGTGGGAAGAGAGACGCCGATGATCTTCTCAGCTGACCTCACTATCCGCTGCAGTGTCTTGCAATCCGAGATGGTGTAACTTCTGAACCAGGCAGTGATGCAGCTGCTCAGGATGCTCTCAATACAACCCCTGTAGAATGTGATGAGGATGAGGGGTGGGAGATGGACTCTCCTCAGTCTTCACAGAAAGTAGAGACGCTGCTGGGCTTTCTTTGCTATGGAGCTGGTGTTGAGGGACCCGGTGAGAAACTCCGCCAAGTGAACACCAAGAAATTTGGTGCTCTTAACGATCTCTACTGAAGAGCCGTCGATGTTCAGCGGGGAGTGGTCGCTCTGTGCCCTCCTGATGTCAACAACCATCTCTTTTGTTCACATTCAGAGACAGGTTGCTGGCTCTGCACCAGTCCATTAGCCACTGCACCTCCTCTCTGTAAGCTGACTTGTCGCTTTTGCTGAAGAGACCCACCACAGTCGTGTCATTGGCGAACTTGATGATGTGGTTCAAGCTGTGTGTGTCAGCACAGTCGTGGGTCAGCAGAGTGAACAGCAGTGGACTGAGCAACCAGCCCTGGGGGCCCCAGTGCTCAGTGTGATGGTGTTGGAGATGCTGCTCCTGATCTGGACTGACAGGTCTCCCAGTCAGGAAGTCTAGGATCCAGTTGCGGAGGGAAGTGTTCAGACCCAGAAGGCTCAGCTTTCCGCGATCATCCATGGCTTCTGGTTAGCGCATATAGTGATGGTCTTGGACAGAGTAACATCATCAATACACTTGCTGATGTAGCTGGTCACTGATGCTGTGTACTCCTCTAAGTTGGTAGAGTCACCATCGGTTGCAGCCTCCCTGAACATGTGCCAGTCAGTGTGCTCAAAGCAGTCTTGAAGAGCAGAGATGGCTCCCGCTGGCCAGGTTTTCACCTGCTTCTGAACTGGTCTGGAGCACCTGACGATCAGTCTGTATGCTGGGATTAGCGTAACAGAGATGTGGTCTGAGTAACCGAGGTGGGGTTGGGGCTCCAGCCCGTACGTCACCAGTGACAATAAACAGTCCATCAGGGTGTGTAAACACAAGGAAATCTGCAGATGCTGGAAATTCAAACTACGCACACAAAATGCTGGTGGAACACAGCAGGCCAGGCAGCATCTATAAGGAGGAGCACTGTCGATGTTTCGGGCCGAGACCCTTCGTCAGGACTAACTGAAAGGAAAGATAGTAAGAGATTTGAAAGTAGTGGGGGGAGGGGGAAATGCAAAATGATAGGAGTTGACCGGAGGGGGTGGGATGAAGCTAAGAGCTGGAAAGGTGATTGGTGAAAGTGATACAGAGCTGGAGAAGGGAAAGGATCATGGGACGGGAGGCCGAAAAGTGGGGGGGGGGGGGGGGGGGGGGAAACACCAGAGGAAGATGGAGAACAGGCAGACAACTAAATATGTCAGGGATGGGGTCAATGTTCATGCCATCAGATTGCAGGCTACCCAGCCAGTATATAAGGTGTTGTTCCTCCAACCTGAGTTTGGATTCATTTTGACAATAGAGGAGGCCATGGATAGACATATCAGAATGGGAATGGGATAGGAAATTAAAATGTGTGGCCACTAGGAGATCCTGCTTTCTCTGGCAGACGGAGTGTAAGTGTTCAGCGAAATGGTCTCCCAGTCTGCATTGAGTCTCACCAATATATAAAAGGCCACACCGGGAGCACCAGATGCAGTATACCACACCAGCCAACTCACAGGTGAAGTGTCGCCTCACCTGGAAGGACTGTCTGGGGCCCTGAATTGTGGTGAGGGAGGAAGTGTAAGGGCAGGTGTAGCACTTGTTCCACTTACAAGGATAAGTGCCAGGAGGGAGATCGGTGGGAAGGGATGGGGGGGACGAGTGGACAAGGGAGTCGCGTAGGGAGCGATCCCTGTTGAAAGCAGAAAGAGGGGGAGGGAAAGATGTGCTTGGTAGTGGGATCCCGTTGGAGGTGGCAGAAGTTACCAAGAATTATACATTGGACCTGGAGTCTGGTGGGGTGGTAGGTGAGGACAAGGGGAACCCTATCCCGAGTGGGGTGGCAGGTGGATGGGGTGAGAGCAGATGTGCTGAAATGGGAGAGATGCATTTGCGAGCAGAGTTGATAGTGGAAGAAGGGTAGCCCCTTTGTTCAAAAAAGGAAGACATCTCCTTCGTCCTGAAATGAAAAGCCTCATCCTGAGAGCAGATGGCATGAACATTGACTTCTCTAACTTCCGTTGATGCCCCTCCTCCCCTGCTTACCTCATCCCTGACATATTTAGTTGTTTGCCTGTTTTCCATCTTCCTCTGGTGCTTCCCCCCCCCCCCCACCCTTTTTGGCCTCCCATCCCATGATCCTTTCTCTTCTCCGGCTCTGTATCACTTTCACCAATCACCTTTCCAGCTCTTAGCTTCATCCCATCCACTCTGGTCTTCTCCTATCATTTTGCATTTCCCCCTCCCCCCACTACTTTCAAATCTCTGACTATCTTTCCTTTCAGTTAGTCCTGACGAAGGGTCTCGGCCCGAAACGTCGACAGTGCTTCTCCCTAAAGATGCTGCCTGGCCTGCTGCGTTTCACCAGCATTTTGTGTGCGTTATTGTCATCAGGGTGTGTGCTCTGCAAGTCCCACAGAGTCCAATGTGTCAATGGGCATCCTTTTTTAGGTGAGATGTCAGAAGCAGGTATATATTACACAGAGGTTGAGGGTGTGTGTGTGTGTGTGTGTGTGTGTGTGTGTGTGTGTGTGTGTGTGTGTGTGTGTGTGTGTGTGTGTGTGTGTGTGTGTGTGTGTGTGTGTGTGTGTGTGTGTGTGTGTGTGTGTGTGTTTAACATGCTGCTGGGGTGATGATAGAGCCAGATACATTAGGGGCATTTAAGAGACTCATAGATAGGCACATGGAGGAATGAAAAATGGAGAGTTGTGGTCTGTGTAGGAGAGAAGTGTTACTTGGATCATAGAGCAGGTTTCTAAAGGTCAGCATAACATTGTGGGCTGAAGGGCCTTTCTGTGATGTACTGTTCTATGTAATCCTGACCTGTTCTCAGTCATTGAAACAGTCAGCAAGCCCAAACTGACCCACCAAACACTAATCCATTTGACTCTCCCCACATTCCCACCAAGCACTAATCCATCTGGTTCTCCCCACCACAGCCACCCCTGATTTCACTGGCCACCCCGCACTACAGGCAATTCACAACGGCCAATGAACCCACCAACCCACATATATTACGGATATGGGAAGAAACCCATGCAGTCACAGGGTTTATTTCTCCTCAGACCCTGCCTGACCTTCTAGCAGCTTCTGTTTTATTTTGGATTTCCAGCATCTACAGTTAAGCAGATAAAACTGACCAGTGTCATATGATTTTGTGTTGGATCTTGTTGTGTGAAAATTGGCCTCCGTGCTTCCTGCATTCTGCAGAAGTACACAATTCCAGACATCCTTCATTTGGGATCAGCTGGACATTCTCTATGCTTCCTCTTCCATCGGGCAGAAGATACAAAAGCCTGAAGACGTGTTGCACCAGGCTCAAGGACAGCTTCCATCCTGCTGTTGTGAGACTATTAAATAGACCCTTAGTACGATAGGTTGGACACTTGACCTTATTGATTACCTGCGCTGCATTTTCTCTGTAATTTATTCAGCATTCTGTTATTGTCTTACCTTGTTCTACCTCGATGCACCACGCAAAGATCTGGTCTGAATGAACAGAATGCAAGGCAAACTTTTCACCATTTTCACATGTGACAACAATAAACCAATTCCAATTCTAGCTTCAATTCCAATACCATCTGCTGTTGACATGAGAGCTCTGGAAAGAGGTGTATCCAGCTCCCCATCTCCGACTTGGTGTAGGACAACATATTCCACCAGGAGTTAGAGCATGGGTAGGGACTGGACATTGGCTAGCAGGAGGGCATGCAGCTAATCTAGTCAGCTATCCCAAATGGATCCATGCTAGCTCCAACATCTCATGTTCAGAAGCAGAATCAGGTTCACTAACACTGACATATATCATGAAATGTGTTGTTTTATGGAAGCAGTACAGTGCAATACGTAAATTTTGCATAAAGTATAAGAAATACAAAATTAATTTAAATGATTACTGCAAAAAGAGCAAAAATAGTGAGGATCATTAGTCCATTCAGAAATCTGATGGTGGAGAGGAAGAAGCTGTTCCCAAAACGTTGAACGTTTGTCTTCAGGCTCCTGTAAGTCCTCCTTGATGGAAGAGATGTTATTTCCAATGCACACTGACTGTGGTCTCCTAGTGAGGAAGTCAAGGATCCAGTTGCAGAGGGAGGTACAGAGGCCCTGGATTTGGAGTTTGTTCATTAGAACTGAGGGCATGATGGTGTTGAACGCTGAGTTGTGATCAATAAGCAGAAGTCTGACATAGGTTTTGCTATTGTCCAGGGCCAAGTGGAGTGCCAGTGAGATTGCATCCACTATAGACCTATTTTGGTGAAAGGCAAATTGCAGCAGGTCCAGCTCCTCGTTTGGGTAGGAGTTGATTCTGGCCACGACCAACCTCTCAACGTACTTCATCACGGTAGATGTGAGTACAACTGGGTGATAGTCATTGAGGCAGATCACCCTGCTCTTCTTGGGCATTGATATGGTTGTCGCCCTTTTGAAGCAGAAGAGAACCTCTGCCTACAGCAGTGAGAGATTGAAAATGTCCTTGAACAGTCCAGCCAGTTGGTTGGTAAAGGCTTTCAGCACCCTACCTGGTACACCATCAGACCAGCTGCTTTGTGAGGGTTCACCCTCTTGAAAGATGTTCTGACGTCAGCCTCCAAGACAGATGCTGCAGGGATTTGCACTGATGCAGTTTTATTTTCCCTTTCAATGCATTATAAAAGGTGTTAAGCTCATCTGGGAGTGAGCATCGCAGCCATTCATGATGTTAGGTATTGCTTTGTAGGAAGTAAAGGCCTGCAAAGAGCATCCATAAAGTCTCTAATTTCAAACAAAATTTCATTTTTGCATTTATATACCTCCTTCCCCTTTACTTCCACAATCAGCACCCTTACCACATACACATCAATTCTCACTTTAAAAGCCCATGTTGACTGCCAAGAAGCTCTGCAGAACAGAGGCAAGGGTCCAGATCTACACCTCCTTTTGGACAAAGTACCATTCCTAGATATCCCAACCAATTAACTAGCTGTGTAGAAAATGGCCTCCTATCTACACTTCAACCAATTATTTCCCGGCAATGTTCTCAGTGTGATGTCCAGAAGGGCTTATGTCAGTAGCGTAGCTGGAGAACAACCAGACATTTTGCTGAGAACCCCACGAGTCAGAGCCTTGAACACCCAAGTCTTCTACACTATTACCAACGCTATCCACTTGGTACATTCTCAGACAGCACAGTGCCCTCCTTCCTCTGTTGCCCCTGACTCGGTTGGAGCTGATTCATGCTCTCAAACCTGAGCAGTCCTACTTTGTTTCACTTCTCACTATTCTCTGCTGCATTTCCATGGTTACCGATCTACACCAACAAATCCCCTTCTCCGTTATTTAACTTGTTGACTCCATTCAAACCACTGCCCTCCCTCAGTGTGGCCATTACTTCAGAATTCCAAAGCAACAGACACAAAATAGTGGACGAACTCAGCAGGTCAGCAACACCTATGGACAGGAATAAACAATCAACATTTCAGGCTGAGACCCTTCCTCAGGACTATGATTCATGTTCATGATGCATAATGAAAGATCTTAGTTTCAAACTGTTTATTTCCCCTCCAAAGATGCTACCTGACTTGTTGAATTTCTCCAGCATTTTGTGTGTGGTGCTCCAGATTTCCAGCCTCTGCGGAATCTCTTGTTCTACCACCTGTGGACTCCCTTCACAACTTGTCAGGGGTTTGATAGACAGTGAGGATAAGATGAGCTGTAACCAGCTTCCAGTTTTGGGAAGGCCATAGCCGTAGTCTTTGATCCCATCAGGAGTGCTGTTCCTCAGTCATCAACGGTGGTGTGCAGTTCTGGTCACTGCTTTAGAGGAAGGATGTGGTGGCTTTGGAGAGTACAGAAGAGGGTCACTAGGCTGTTGCCTTGTTTAGAGAGTATTAGGATAAATGTCTTGTTTCCTCTAAATCAGGGTAGGCAACCTTAAGCACAAATGATTTTCTAGCATGTGTTATTCATCAGAGGCAAAACATAACTGGATGTATTTAAGTGGATAATTCCCATATTTCAAGTTTTTAGGGCATTTATCTGGCCCACTGTCTGCTCATTAATACGCGATCCAGCCCACAGAGGCAAAAAGGTTGCTGACCCCTGCTCTAGATGGTCAGAAGGACATAAGATTATGGGAAGCATCAATACGGTACATAGGGTATTTTCCTAGAGTGAAAACGTCAAATACTAGAAGGCATAGCTGTAAAGTGTGAGGGGAAGCTTAAAGAAGATTTATAAGCCAAGTGCAATGTAAATACCAAAGTCTTTTACATAGAAAGAGGTAGGCACCTGAAACACACAGCCAGAAGCAAATACGATAGCTACATTTCAGAGGTATTCTGACAGACACAGGAACAGGCAGGGAATGGAGATCAAAAGATCCCACACCACCAGGTTCAGGTTTCTGAACCAGGATGGATCA